>NC_090189.1:40711582-41059082 GCF_024679245.1 Pseudorasbora parva | reverse complement strand
GAATTCTAGACTATTAACAATAAAAGTTTTTCTGGATCTGTCATCATCATCTAAGACCGATATGGAGGTAAAACCAGCAGTGCTATCTAAATGAAAGCATGCACAGTTGTTTAACAGTAATCTAGCCACCATTGTTACCCATTAAGCTCTTTAGAGATCAGATGCTGGACTACAGTATTGCTGTCCAGAAACATACTGGATTCATCATCCTATATAATCATTCAAATCATATATAAAATTACTATATGCATATCTTTATATAGTAAAAAGGCTCTAGGATGTGCCGAATTAATTCTGTGAAATTACTGTGTAATGTCAAATCAGTGTGCAACTTAAATGATTTCTGCACATTGTTTTTCAATTCATGTTGCATTGTATTTTGCATTGAAATAAGTTAATACTTTGCTGTTGATATTCAGATCCAAGATGATATGATCTTCTTTGAGCATGACATTAAAAAAACACTAATAACCACATACCCACAAACTTCTCTTTATTATAAAAAACTTCCCAAACACAATCATAAATGTTTTAAATGATAACTGTTCAAAACTAGTGAGGTATTAGTCTCTGTCATAACTGAACTGTTTTTGAACTAGTGTCATAGGTGTGTGCAGGCAGGCAGGAAGACGAAGACAGGATGATACAATTTTCAAAGGAAGTTTACCATTAAGGTTACCATGAAAACTGATGAGTGGCGGGAAACAGAAAGAAGAATCATGTGACAAATGAAAACAGGAAGTCCATGGATCAAAACAGAACATAACTGTGACAACTAGATGACATGAGCTTGATTTTTCTCACCAAACAGGAATGGCAACTTTGCTAACAGAAGTGAAAGTATTTTTACTCTGCACCATTTTACACCATAGCATAAAACAATTCTTTTGCCCAGAAAAAACAAATATCAAAGTGCTTAATAAGTCTATACCTCTGCAGGAATATACAGAACATTATGGGCTAATGACTAACATGGTTGGGAAGCTGTGGTAAACTGATCAAGGTGAGTGAGCTTTAGTCAGGTGAGCTGATTTTAACTTCCTCATTACAGTAACCCTTAAATGTTTTCTTGTATTACAAATATATTGTAAAAATCATAAACATCAAGTACTTAAAAAAACAAGAACTTAAATACAAAAGAATAGTCCAAATGAATTTGTCACGTGTGGCATTTATTGAAACAAGACCATTTTTTACAGTGTATAGTGTCAGTCACCAGCTCACTCACCGCATCTGCACTACAATTCCCATTATCCAGCATCCTGCACCAGTCTTTCACCTGCACCGAGAACACTTTTTCCAGCCAGCTAAGTCACCAACTATAATATGCATCCTCTCACCTGTTTGTCTCTCCACTCTACTTCCGGTTTTTCTCTGCAATAAACCATTTACATTGACTTAATTCGCCAGTTCTTGTCTGTGTCTGAAAGAAGACCAGATAAAAAAAAGAATATGAGTTGGGAAGTCTCCTGTCCAGGTCCAGAGCGATGGGCTCCGGCCCCCTGACCAGAGCCAGAGCGGCCAGAGACCAGAGCGATGGGCACCGGCCCCCTGGCCAGAGCCAGAGCGGCCAGAGACCAAAGAGATGGGCACCGGCCCCCTGGCCAGAGCCAGAGCGGCCAGAGACCAGAGCGATGGGCACCGGCCCCCTGGCCAGAGCCAGAGCGGCCAGAGACCAAAGCGATGGGCACCGGCCCCCTGACCAGAGCCAGAGCGGCCAGAGACCAGAGCGATGGGCACCGGCCCCCTGGCCAGAGCCAGAGCGGCCAGAGACCAAAGCGATGGGCACCGGCCCCCTGACTAGAGCCAGAGCGGCCAGAGAACAGAGCGATGGACTCCGGCCCCCTGACCAGAGCCAGAGCGGCCAGAGACCAGAGCGATGGGCACCGGCCCCCTGGCCAGAGCCAGAGCGGCCAGAGTCCAGAACGATGGATTCCGGGCCCCTGACCAGAGCCAGAGCAGCCAGAGTTCAGAATGATGGGCTCCAGCCTCCTGACCAAAGCAAGATCAGCCAGAGTCCAGAGCACCCAGGGCCAGAGCGGTCAGAGACCAGAGCGATGGGCTCCGGCCCCCTGACCAGAGCGAGAGTGGCCAGAGCAATGGGCTTCGGCCCCCTGACCAGAGCCAGAGTGGCCAGAGACCAGAGTGATGGGCTCCAGCCCCTGACTAGAGCTGGAGCGACCAGAGCCCAGAGCGATGGGCTTTGGCCTCCTGACCTGAGCCAGAATGGCCAGAGACCAGATCGATGGGATCGCCCCCTGACCAGAGCCAGAGCGGCCAGAGACCAGAGCAATGGGCTCCAGCCCCCTGATCAGAGCCAGAGCGGCCAGAGTCCAGAACGATGGGCATCCGGCTTCCTGACCAGAGCCAGAGCAGCCAGAGTTCAGAATGATGGGCTTCAGCCCCCTGACCAGAGCCATAGCGGCCAGAGTCCAGACCAGAACAAAAGCGGCCAGAGTCAAGAGCCCAGAGCAAAATAAGATCGGCCAGAGTCCAGAGCACCCAGAGCCAGAGCCCAGAATGATGGGCTCCGGCCCCCTGACAAGAGCCAGAGGGGCCAGGGGCCAGAGCCAAGAGCGTTGGGCTCCGCCCCCTGACCAGAGCCAGAGTGGCCAGAGACCAGAGCAATGGGCTCCGGACCCCTGACCAGAGCCAGAGCGGCCAGAGTTCAGAATGATGGGCTCCAGCCCCCTGACCAGAGCAAAAGCGGCCAGAGTCCAGACCAAAGCAAGAGCGGCCAGAGTCCCGAGCACCCAGAGCCAGAGTGGCCAGTCGCAGAGCAATGGGCTCCGGCCCCCTGACCAGAGCCAGAGCGGCCAGAGACCAGAGTGATGGGCTCCGGCCCCCTGACCAGAGCCAGAGCGGCCAGAGACAAGAACGATGGACCAGAGCCAGAGTGGCCAGAGACCAGAGCAATGGGCTCCGGACCCCTGACCAGAGCCAGAGTGGCCAAAGTTCAGAATGAAGGGCTCCAACCCCCTGACCAGAGCAAAAGCGGCCAGAGTCCAGACCAAAGCAAGAGTGGCCAGAGTCCCGAGCACCCAGAGCCAGAGCGGCCAGACCCAGAGCAATGGGCTCCGGCCCCCTGACCAGAGCCAGGGCGGCCAGAGACCAGAGTGATGGGCTCCGGCCCCCTGACCAGAGCCAGAGTGGCCAGAGCCCAGAGCGATTAGATCTGGCCCCCTGACCAGAGCCAGAGCGGCCAGACACAAGAGCAATGGGCTCCGGCCCCCTGACAAAGAGCCAGAGCAGCCAGAGACCAGAGTGATGGGCTCCGGCCCCCTGGCCAGAGCCAGAGCTGCCAGAGTCCAGAGCGATGGGCTCTGGCCCCCTGACCAGAGCCAGGGCAGCCAGAGACCAGAGCGTTGGGCTCCAGCCCCCTGACCAGAGCCAGATCGGCCAGAGGCCAGACTGAGGGCCAGTCCCCTGACCAGAGCCAGAGTGGCCAGAGACCAGAGTGATGGGCTCCAGCCCCCTGACCAGAGCCAGAGCGGCCAGAGCCCAGAATGATGGGCTCCGGCCCCCTGACAAGAGCCAGAGGGGCCAGGGGCCAGAGCCAAGAGCGTTGGGCTCCGCCCCCTGACCAGAGCCAGAGTGGCCAGAGACCAGAGCAATGGGCTCCGGACCCCTGACCAGAGCCAGAGCGGCCAGAGTTTAGAATGATGGGCTCCAGCCCCCTGACCAGAGCAAAAGCGGGCAGAGTCCAGACCAAAGCAAGAGTGGCCAGAGTCCCGAGCACCCAGAGCCAGAGCGGCCAGTCGCAGAGCAATGGGCTCCGGCCCCCTGACCAGAGCCAGAGCGGCCAGAGACCAGAGTGATGGGCTCCGGCCCCCTGACCAGAGCCAGAGTGGCCAGAGACCAGAGCAATGGGCTCCGGACCCCTGACCAGAGCCAGAGTGGCCAAAGTTCAGAATGAAGGGCTCCAACCCCCTGACCAGAGCAAAAGCGGCCAGAGTCCAGACCAAAGCAAGAGTGGCCAGAGTCCCGAGCACCCAGAGCCAGAGCGGCCAGACCCAGAGCAATGGGCTCTGGCCCCCTGACCAGAGCCAGAGCGGCCAGAGACCAGAGTGATGGACTCCGGCCCCCTGACCAGAGCCAGAGTGGCCAGAGCCCAGAGCGATTAGATCTGGCCCCCTGACCAGAGCCAGAGCGGCCAGACACAAGAGCAATGGGCTCCGGCCCCCTGACCAGAGCCAGAGCAGCCAGAGACCAGAGTGATGGGCTCCAGCCCCCTGGCCAGAGCCAGAGCTGCCAGAGTCCAGAGCGATGGGCTCTGGCCCCCTGACCAGAGCCAGGGCAGCCAGAGACCAGAGCGATGGGGTCCAGCCCCCTGACCAGAGACAGATCGGCCAGAGGCCAGACTGATGGCCAGTCCCCTGACCAGAGCCAGAGTGGCCAGAGACCAGAGTGATGGGCTCCAGCCCCCTGACCAGAGCCAGAGCAGCCAGAGTTCAAAATGATGGGCTCCAGCCCCCTGACCAGAGCCAGAGCGGCCAGAGACCAGAGCGATGGGCACCGGCCCCCTGGCCAGAGCCAGAGCGGCCAGAGTCCAGAACGATGGATTCCGGGCCCCTGACCAGAGCCAGAGCAGCCAGAGTTCAGAATGATGGGCTCCAGCCTCCTGACCAAAGCAAGATCAGCCAGAGTCCAGAGCACCCAGGGCCAGAGCGGTCAGAGACCAGAGCGATGGGCTCCGGCCCCCTGACCAGAGCGAGAGTGGCCAGAGCAATGGGCTTCGGCCCCCTGACCAGAGCCAGAGTGGCCAGAGACCAGAGTGATGGGCTCCAGCCCCTGACTAGAGCTGGAGCGGCCAGAGACCAGAGCGATGGGCACCGGCCCCCTGGCCAGAGCCAGAGCGGCCAGAGTCCAGAACGATGGATTCCGGGCCCCTGACCAGAGCCAGAGCAGCCAGAGTTCAGAATGATGGGCTCCAGCCTCCTGACCAAAGCAAGATCAGCCAGAGTCCAGAGCACCCAGGGCCAGAGCGGTCAGAGACCAGAGCGATGGGCACCGGCCCCCTGACCAGAGCCAGAGCGGCCAGAGACCAGAGCGATGGGCACCGGCCCCCTGGCCAGAGCCAGAGCGGCCAGAGACCAAAGCGATGGGCACCGGCCCCCTGGCCAGAGCCAGAGCGGCCAGAGACCAGAGCGATGGGCACCGGCCCCCTGGCCAGAGCCAGAGCGGCCAGAGACCAAAGCGATGGGCACCGGCCCCCTGACCAGAGCCAGAGCGGCCAGAGACCAGAGCGATGGGCACCAGCCCCCTGGCCAGAGCCAGAGCGGCCAGAGACCAAAGCGATGGGCACCGGCCCCCTGACTAGAGCCAGAGCGGCCAGAGAACAGAGCGATGGACTCCGGCCCCCTGACCAGAGCCAGAGCGGCCAGAGACCAGAGCGATGGGCACCGGCCCCCTGGCCAGAGCCAGAGCGGCCAGAGTCCAGAACGATGGATTCCGGGCCCCTGACCAGAGCCAGAGCAGCCAGAGTTCAGAATGATGGGCTCCAGCCTCCTGACCAAAGCAAGATCAGCCAGAGTCCAGAGCACCCAGGGCCAGAGCGGTCAGAGACCAGAGCGATGGGCTCCGGCCCCCTGACCAGAGCGAGAGTGGCCAGAGCAATGGGCTTCGGCCCCCTGACCAGAGCCAGAGTGGCCAGAGACCAGAGTGATGGGCTCCAGCCCCTGACTAGAGCTGGAGCGACCAGAGCCCAGAGCGATGGGCTTTGGCCTCCTGACCTCAGCCAGAATGGCCAGAGACCAGATCGATGGGATCGCCCCCTGACCAGAGCCAGAGCGGCCAGAGACCAGAGCAATGGGCTCCAGCCCCCTGATCAGAGCCAGAGCGGCCAGAGTCCAGAACGATGGGCATCCGGCTTCCTGACCAGAGCCAGAGCAGCCAGAGTTCAGAATGATGGGCTTCAGCCCCCTGACCAGAGCCATAGCGGCCAGAGTCCAGACCAGAACAAAAGCGGCCAGAGTCAAGAGCCCAGAGCAAAATAAGATCGGCCAGAGTCCAGAGCACCCAGAGCCAGAGCCCAGAATGATGGGCTCCGGCCCCCTGACAAGAGCCAGAGGGGCCAGGGGCCAGAGCCAAGAGCGTTGGGCTCCGCCCCCTGACCAGAGCCAGAGTGGCCAGAGACCAGAGCAATGGGCTCCGGACCCCTGACCAGAGCCAGAGCGGCCAGAGTTCAGAATGATGGGCTCCAGCCCCCTGACCAGAGCAAAAGCGGCCAGAGTCCAGACCAAAGCAAGAGCGGCCAGAGTCCCGAGCACCCAGAGCCAGAGTGGCCAGTCGCAGAGCAATGGGCTCCGGCCCCCTGACCAGAGCCAGAGCGGCCAGAGACCAGAGTGATGGGCTCCGGCCCCCTGACCAGAGCCAGAGCGGCCAGAGACAAGAACGATGGACCAGAGCCAGAGTGGCCAGAGACCAGAGCAATGGGCTCCGGACCCCTGACCAGAGCCAGAGTGGCCAAAGTTCAGAATGAAGGGCTCCAACCCCCTGACCAGAGCAAAAGCGGCCAGAGTCCAGACCAAAGCAAGAGTGGCCAGAGTCCCGAGCACCCAAAGCCAGAGCGGCCAGACCCAGAGCAATGGGCTCCGGCCCCCTGACCAGAGCCAGGGCGGCCAGAGACCAGAGTGATGGGCTCCGGCCCCCTGACCAGAGCCAGAGTGGCCAGAGCCCAGAGCGATTAGATCTGGCCCCCTGACCAGAGCCAGAGCGGCCAGACACAAGAGCAATGGGCTCCGGCCCCCTGACAAAGAGCCAGAGCAGCCAGAGACCAGAGTGATGGGCTCCGGCCCCCTGGCCAGAGCCAGAGCTGCCAGAGTCCAGAGCGATGGGCTCTGGCCCCCTGACCAGAGCCAGGGCAGCCAGAGACCAGAGCGTTGGGCTCCAGCCCCCTGACCAGAGCCAGATCGGCCAGAGGCCAGACTGAGGGCCAGTCCCCTGACCAGAGCCAGAGTGGCCAGAGACCAGAGTGATGGGCTCCAGCCCCCTGACCAGAGCCAGAGCGGCCAGAGCCCAGAATGATGGGCTCCGGCCCCCTGACAAGAGCCAGAGGGGCCAGGGGCCAGAGCCAAGAGCGTTGGGCTCCGCCCCCTGACCAGAGCCAGAGTGGCCAGAGACCAGAGCAATGGGCTCCGGACCCCTGACCAGAGCCAGAGCGGCCAGAGTTTAGAATGATGGGCTCCAGCCCCCTGACCAGAGCAAAAGCGGGCAGAGTCCAGACCAAAGCAAGAGTGGCCAGAGTCCCGAGCACCCAGAGCCAGAGCGGCCAGTCGCAGAGCAATGGGCTCCGGCCCCCTGACCAGAGCCAGAGCGGCCAGAGACCAGAGTGATGGGCTCCGGCCCCCTGACCAGAGCCAGAGTGGCCAGAGACCAGAGCAATGGGCTCCGGACCCCTGACCAGAGCCAGAGTGGCCAAAGTTCAGAATGAAGGGCTCCAACCCCCTGACCAGAGCAAAAGCGGCCAGAGTCCAGACCAAAGCAAGAGTGGCCAGAGTCCCGAGCACCCAGAGCCAGAGCGGCCAGACCCAGAGCAATGGGCTCTGGCCCCCTGACCAGAGCCAGAGCGGCCAGAGACCAGAGTGATGGACTCCGGCCCCCTGACCAGAGCCAGAGTGGCCAGAGCCCAGAGCGATTAGATCTGGCCCCCTGACCAGAGCCAGAGCGGCCAGACACAAGAGCAATGGGCTCCGGCCCCCTGACCAGAGCCAGAGCAGCCAGAGACCAGAGTGATGGGCTCCAGCCCCCTGGCCAGAGCCAGAGCTGCCAGAGTCCAGAGCGATGGGCTCTGGCCCCCTGACCAGAGCCAGGGCAGCCAGAGACCAGAGCGATGGGGTCCAGCCCCCTGACCAGAGACAGATCGGCCAGAGGCCAGACTGATGGCCAGTCCCCTGACCAGAGCCAGAGTGGCCAGAGACCAGAGTGATGGGCTCCAGCCCCCTGACCAGAGCCAGAGCAGCCAGAGTTCAAAATGATGGGCTCCAGCCCCCTGACCAGAGCCAGAGCGGCCAGAGACCAGAGCGATGGGCACCGGCCCCCTGGCCAGAGCCAGAGCGGCCAGAGTCCAGAACGATGGATTCCGGGCCCCTGACCAGAGCCAGAGCAGCCAGAGTTCAGAATGATGGGCTCCAGCCTCCTGACCAAAGCAAGATCAGCCAGAGTCCAGAGCACCCAGGGCCAGAGCGGTCAGAGACCAGAGCGATGGGCTCCGGCCCCCTGACCAGAGCGAGAGTGGCCAGAGCAATGGGCTTCGGCCCCCTGACCAGAGCCAGAGTGGCCAGAGACCAGAGTGATGGGCTCCAGCCCCTGACTAGAGCTGGAGCGGCCAGAGACCAGAGCGATGGGCACCGGCCCCCTGGCCAGAGCCAGAGCGGCCAGAGTCCAGAACGATGGATTCCGGGCCCCTGACCAGAGCCAGAGCAGCCAGAGTTCAGAATGATGGGCTCCAGCCTCCTGACCAAAGCAAGATCAGCCAGAGTCCAGAGCACCCAGGGCCAGAGCGGTCAGAGACCAGAGCGATGGGCACCGGCCCCCTGACCAGAGCCAGAGCGGCCAGAGACCAGAGCGATGGGCACCGGCCCCCTGGCCAGAGCCAGAGCGGCCAGAGACCAAAGCGATGGGCACCGGCCCCCTGGCCAGAGCCAGAGCGGCCAGAGACCAGAGCGATGGGCACCGGCCCCCTGGCCAGAGCCAGAGCGGCCAGAGACCAAAGCGATGGGCACCGGCCCCCTGACCAGAGCCAGAGCGGCCAGAGACCAGAGCGATGGGCACCGGCCCCCTGGCCAGAGCCAGAGCGGCCAGAGACCAAAGCGATGGGCACCGGCCCCCTGACTAGAGCCAGAGCGGCCAGAGAACAGAGCGATGGACTCCGGCCCCCTGACCAGAGCCAGAGCGGCCAGAGACCAGAGCGATGGGCACCGGCCCCCTGGCCAGAGCCAGAGCGGCCAGAGTCCAGAACGATGGATTCCGGGCCCCTGACCAGAGCCAGAGCAGCCAGAGTTCAGAATGATGGGCGCCAGCCTCCTGACCAAAGCAAGATCAGCCAGAGTCCAGAGCACCCAGGGCCAGAGCGGTCAGAGACCAGAGCGATGGGCTCCGGCCCCCTGACCAGAGCGAGAGTGGCCAGAGCAATGGGCTTCGGCCCCCTGACCAGAGCCAGAGTGGCCAGAGACCAGAGTGATGGGCTCCAGCCCCTGACTAGAGCTGGAGCGACCAGAGCCCAGAGCGATGGGCTTTGGCCTCCTGACCTCAGCCAGAATGGCCAGAGACCAGATCGATGGGATCGCCCCCTGACCAGAGCCAGAAAGGCCAGAGACCAGAGCAATGGGCTCCAGCCCCCTGATCAGAGCCAGAGCGGCCAGAGTCCAGAACGATGGGCATCCGGCTTCCTGACCAGAGCCAGAGCAGCCAGAGTTCAGAATGATGGGCTTCAGCCCCCTGACCAGAGCCATAGCGGCCAGAGTCCAGACCAGAACAAAAGCGGCCAGAGTCAAGAGCCCAGAGCAAAATAAGATCGGCCAGAGTCCAGAGCACCCAGAGCCAGAGCCCAGAATGATGGGCTCCGGCCCCCTGACAAGAGCCAGAGGGGCCAGGGGCCAGAGCCAAGAGCGTTGGGCTCCGCCCCCTGACCAGAGCCAGAGTGGCCAGAGACCAGAGCAATGGGCTCCGGACCCCTGACCAGAGCCAGAGCGGCCAGAGTTCAGAATGATGGGCTCCAGCCCCCTGACCAGAGCAAAAGCGGCCAGAGTCCAGACCAAAGCAAGAGCGGCCAGAGTCCCGAGCACCCAGAGCCAGAGTGGCCAGTCGCAGAGCAATGGGCTCCGGCCCCCTGACCAGAGCCAGAGCGGCCAGAGACCAGAGTGATGGGCTCCGGCCCCCTGACCAGAGCCAGAGCGGCCAGAGACAAGAACGATGGACCAGAGCCAGAGTGGCCAGAGACCAGAGCAATGGGCTCCGGACCCCTGACCAGAGCCAGAGTGGCCAAAGTTCAGAATGAAGGGCTCCAACCCCCTGACCAGAGCAAAAGCGGCCAGAGTCCAGACCAAAGCAAGAGTGGCCAGAGTCCCGAGCACCCAGAGCCAGAGCGGCCAGACCCAGAGCAATGGGCTCCGGCCCCCTGACCAGAGCCAGGGCGGCCAGAGACCAGAGTGATGGGCTCCGGCCCCCTGACCAGAGCCAGAGTGGCCAGAGCCCAGAGCGATTAGATCTGGCCCCCTGACCAGAGCCAGAGCGGCCAGACACAAGAGCAATGGGCTCCGGCCCCCTGACAAAGAGCCAGAGCAGCCAGAGACCAGAGTGATGGGCTCCGGCCCCCTGGCCAGAGCCAGAGCTGCCAGAGTCCAGAGCGATGGGCTCTGGCCCCCTGACCAGAGCCAGGGCAGCCAGAGACCAGAGCGTTGGGCTCCAGCCCCCTGACCAGAGCCAGATCGGCCAGAGGCCAGACTGAGGGCCAGTCCCCTGACCAGAGCCAGAGTGGCCAGAGACCAGAGTGATGGGCTCCAGCCCCCTGACCAGAGCCAGAGCGGCCAGAGCCCAGAATGATGGGCTCCGGCCCCCTGACAAGAGCCAGAGGGGCCAGGGGCCAGAGCCAAGAGCGTTGGGCTCCGCCCCCTGACCAGAGCCAGAGTGGCCAGAGACCAGAGCAATGGGCTCCGGACCCCTGACCAGAGCCAGAGCGGCCAGAGTTTAGAATGATGGGCTCCAGCCCCCTGACCAGAGCAAAAGCGGGCAGAGTCCAGACCAAAGCAAGAGTGGCCAGAGTCCCGAGCACCCAGAGCCAGAGCGGCCAGTCGCAGAGCAATGGGCTCCGGCCCCCTGACCAGAGCCAGAGCGGCCAGAGACCAGAGTGATGGGCTCCGGCCCCCTGACCAGAGCCAGAGTGGCCAGAGACCAGAGCAATGGGCTCCGGACCCCTGACCAGAGCCAGAGTGGCCAAAGTTCAGAATGAAGGGCTCCAACCCCCTGACCAGAGCAAAAGCGGCCAGAGTCCAGACCAAAGCAAGAGTGGCCAGAGTCCCGAGCACCCAGAGCCAGAGCGGCCAGACCCAGAGCAATGGGCTCTGGCCCCCTGACCAGAGCCAGAGCGGCCAGAGACCAGAGTGATGGACTCCGGCCCCCTGACCAGAGCCAGAGTGGCCAGAGCCCAGAGCGATTAGATCTGGCCCCCTGACCAGAGCCAGAGCGGCCAGACACAAGAGCAATGGGCTCCGGCCCCCTGACCAGAGCCAGAGCAGCCAGAGACCAGAGTGATGGGCTCCAGCCCCCTGGCCAGAGCCAGAGCTGCCAGAGTCCAGAGCGATGGGCTCTGGCCCCCTGACCAGAGCCAGGGCAGCCAGAGACCAGAGCGATGGGGTCCAGCCCCCTGACCAGAGACAGATCGGCCAGAGGCCAGACTGATGGCCAGTCCCCTGACCAGAGCCAGAGTGGCCAGAGACCAGAGTGATGGGCTCCAGCCCCCTGACCAGAGCCAGAGCAGCCAGAGTTCAAAATGATGGGCTCCAGCCCCCTGACCAGAGCAAAAGCGGCCAGAGTCCAGAGTCCAGACCAAAGCAAGAGTGGCAGAGTCCCAAGCACCCAGAGCCAGAGCGGCCAGAGCCCAGAATGATGGGCTCCGGCCCACTGACAAGAGCCAGAGGGGCCAGGGGGCAGAGCCAAGAGCGATGGGCTCCACCCCCTGACCAGAGCCAGAGTGGCCAGAGCCCAGAGCGATGGGATCTGGCCCCCTGACCAGAACCAGAGCGGCCAGAGACCAGATAAATGGGCTTCGGCCCCCTGACCAGAGCCAGAGCAGCCAGAGTTCAAAATTATGGGCTCCAGCCCCCTGTCCAGACCAAAGCAAGAGTGGCCAGAGTCCCGAGCGCCCACAGCCAGAGCGGCCAGATACCAGAGCGATGGACTCCGGCCCCCTGACCAGAGCCAGAGCGGCCAGAGAACAGAGAGATGGGCTCCGGCCCCCTGGGTAGAGACAGAGCGGCCAGAGAACAGAGTGATGGGCTCCGGCCACCTGGCCAGAGCCAGAGCAGCCAGAGTCCAGATAAATGGGCTTCGGCCCCCTGACCAGAGCCAAAGCAGCCAGAGTTCAAAATGATGGGCTCCAGCCCCCTGTCCAGACCAAAGCAAGAGTGGCCAGAGTCCCGAGCGCCCACAGCCAGAACGGCCAGAGCCCAGAATGATGGGCTCCAGCCCCCTGACCAAAGCCAGAGTGGCTAGAGCCCAGAGCGATGGTATCCGGCCCCCTGACCAGAGCCAGAGCGGTCAGAGACAAGAGCGATGGGCTCCGGTCCCCTGACCAGAGCCAGAGCGGCCAGAGAACAGAGCGATGGGCTCCGGCCCCCTAGCCAGAGCCAGAGCAGCCAGAGTTCAGAATGACGGGCTCCAACCCCCTGACCAGAGCCAGAGCTGCCAGAGTCCAGACCAAAGCAAAGCCGCCAGAGTCCAGACCAAAGCTAGATTGGCCAGAGTCCAGAGCACCCAGAGCCAGATCGGCCAGAAACCAGAGCCATGGTCTCCGGCCCCCTGACCAGAGGGAGAGTGGCAAGAGACCAGAGTGATGGGCTCCAGCCCCTTGGCCAGAGCGACCAGAGCCCAGAGGGATGGGCTTTGCCCCCCCTGACCAAAGCCAGAGTGGCTAGAGACCAGAGTGATGGGCTCCAGCACCCTGACCAGAGCCAGAGCGGCCAGAGAACAGAGCGATGGGCTCCGGCCCCCCAGCCAGAGCCAGAGCAGCCAGAGTTCAGAATGACAGGCTCCAGTCCCCTGACCAGAGCCAGAGCTGCCAGAGTCCAGACCAAAGCAAAGCCGCCAGAGTCCAGACCAAAGCTAGATATGCCAGAGTCCAGAGCACCCAGAGCCAGATCGGCCAGAAACCAGAGCCATGGTCTCCGGCCCCCTGACCAGAGGGAGAGTGGCCAGAGACCAGAGTGATGGGCTCCAGCCCCTTGGCCAGAGCGACCAGAGCCCAGAGGGATGGGCTTTGCCCCCCTGACCAGAGCGGCCAAGGACCAGAGTGATGCCCCCCCCCCCCCCCCCTGACCAGAGCCAGAGTGGCCAGAGACCAGAGTGATGGGCTCCAGCACCCTGACCAGAGCCAGAGTGGCCAGAGGCCAGAGCGATGGGCTCCAGCCCCCTGACCAGAGTCAGAGCGGCCAGAGACCAGAGCGATGGGCTCCGTCCCCCTGACCAGAGCGGCCAAGGACCAGAGTGATGGGCTTCAGCCCCTTGACCAAAGCCAGAGCAGCCAGAGACCAGTGCGATGGGCTCCACTCCCCTGACCAGAGCCATGGTGGCCAGAGACCAAAATGTTGGGCTCGGTCCCACTGACCAGAGCGCAGAACGATGGGCTCCGGCCCCCTGATTAGAGTGGCCAGAGACCAGAGTGGAGCAAGAATGGCCAGAGCCCAGAACTTAGCAGCCTAGAGCCCAGAGCAGCGCAAGAAATGCCAGACCCCAGACCAGAACCAGAGCAGCCAGAGTTCAGAACGATGGGCTCCAGCCCCCTGGCCAGAGTGGCCAGAGTCCAGTGCGATGGACTCCAGCCCCCTGACCAGAGCCAGACCGGCCAGAATCCAGAGAAATGGGCTTCGGCCCCTCTGACCAGAGCCAGAGTGGCCAGAGACCAGAGCGATGGGCTCCGGCTCCCTGACCAGAGCCAGAGCGGCCAGAGTTCAAAACAATGGGCTCCGGCACCCTGACCAGAACGGCCAGAGTCCAAACCAGAGCAAAAGCGGCCCAAGTCCAGAGCACAAACCAGAATAATAGAGGCTGGAGTCCAGAGCACCCAGAGCCAGAGCAGCCAGAGTCCAGAACGATGGACTTTGGCCTCCTGACCAGAGCCAGAGCAGCCAGAGCCCTGAGAAGAGCAAGAACTGCCAGAGCTCAGACCAGCGCAAGAAAGGCCAAAGGCCAGAGTGGAGCAAGAGTGCCAAGAGTCCAGAGCGCCCAGATTAGAGCCAGAGCAGCCAGAGTTTTGAACAATGGCTCCGGCCCCCTGGCCAGAGCCAGAGTGGCCAGTTGATTATACCTAGAATATCAAAATCAACCTCAAGCAGTCAATCATTTTCCTATTTAGCACCTAAACTCTGGAACAGTCTTCCTAGCATTGTTTGGGAAGCAGACACACTCTGTCAGTTAAAATTTAGACTAATTACACATCTCTTTACTATGACACACAAATATAAGATTACCAATTAATATTATTCAAGTCAGTTATATGATTGTTTTAGGCTGCATTTACTAGGTCTGCCAGAACTAGGAACACTTCCCATAACACCTGATGTATTTGTTACATCATAAAAAGAATGGCATCTATGTTAATGTTAGTCTCTCTGTTTATCCCAAGGTTTACTGTAGTCAGCCGGATATTGGCCAAATCCAGATCAGATAGTGAACCTGCACTAAACACAACCAATGCATCCCTGAAGTGTCTGCAGAGACCTAACTCTCCTCTGTGATGGCCTCGTCAACACAACATCCTCAACAACCCCGTCTCCAGAGTGATGACTCCGATCTTTAATCAGATGGAACTGGACAAATATTCTGAATATTCTAATTTAAAAGTATTTCTGACTTGTAATGTTGCCTGAATCATAATCAAACTGTTTGTTCATTGGCCAGAGGAGAACTGGCACCCTGACTGAGCCTGGTTTCTCCCAAGGTTTTTTTCTCCAGTCTGTCATGGAGTTTTGGTTCCTTGCCACTGTCGCCTCTGTTGCCTTTGGCTTTTGGCTTGCTTAGTTGGGGACATATTATCACTTATCTGCCCGCATTGGCACTATATAAACTGAGATCAGAGCGATCGTTCAATATATGAACTATATTGAACTGAGCTGATGACATCACCTTTTTCAGTGGCTGCCAGCCGAAGCAAATTCTGTTGCATTATTTTCCAGTTTAACATTGTGAAGCTGCTTTGATACAACCGGCATTGTAAAATGCACTCTACAAATAAAGGTGACTTAACTTAATGTACATCACAGCTATGAATTATGTATTATTAGCCTAAAAATGACCTGTCCATGCACTGCTTACAAAGGCCTTGTCAGATAAGTTACAGATGTGTTAAGTTACGTAGTATTACTGTTGCAGGTCAGCGTTGGATTCCGAAGAAAAAGGTAGACGAGAGATGGGATCATCTTTAGCCGTTCACGGCATATTTATTATTTTAGCTGACGACACATCAGTCTCACGGTCAGACAGCTTTCAGTCAGAGACTACCATAAATCAACTGGGACAAACATCCTCAATACGCAAACGCGTCTTTTCTCTTTTCTTTCTGTATACACTTTCAGTGCCCCCTTGTGGCATACACATATGCATAACAGTGAACAGTATAACATTATATACAATTGAGGACATAATGAACATATTTTAACAAGATGGGATCCAGTTGGTGAAATCTCACCTGTAACTTATTTGACACGGTCCCTATAATCTGTCTGTGGACAATACATTATTGGGTCATATTTCATTATTCCAGTGGTTTTGTGAGGTAAAACCCACTGTACACCACACAGGGGCCACAATACAACATACTGATGTACATTATAGCTATGGATTATGCATAATAATTCCTAGAAATTACATGTCCATGGACTCCTTACACTGTCAGAAAAAAGGTACATTGCTGTCAGTGGGGCGGAACCCTAAGGTACAAAACTGAAAAGGTACTAATATGTACCTTTTAAGGTACTTATATGTACCATTCAGGGGTAAGTAAGGTACAAAGATATACTTTCCACTTTTGTCCCGTAGGGTACTGCCACAGCTACAGAACTGTACCTTTTTTCTGAGAGTGTACAAGGGACTTGTCAGATAAGTTACAGATGGCATGCTGGAGCGTTTCTCAGAAACTTTACTTCTCCCCCCTGTAACTTATTCGACAGGGTCCCTGTATGCTGTCTGTGGTCAGTACATTAATGGGTCATATTTCATACTTTATAATTAAAGTGGGTTTATTTTAGGTAAAACATACAGTACACCATACAGGGGTGTCAGTGAAGCTACAAGGGGTCATAAATTACGTGGGATCTTGGTGTATTTAGCCAACAATAATAAAAAGGAAAAAGGACAGGCAAAACGTCCACACAGCAAACATGTTTATTAGAAAAGCAAATCACACAAATGACATCGTTGAACACTTTAATACAAAATTAAATATAACTTAAATGAAATAAATAAAATAAAAGAGTTAAATGTTAAAACTAAACCTTTAAAAATATAAAAATAAGGGTATGTGACTTATTTAAGGGTTAAAATTGTCCAGATACAGTTTTACAGGTCCATTTACAAACCCCAGAAATTGTCCCTGTGATGTAATGCTCTGTTTTTGCCTTATTTGGAAGAGTCATGAATATTAATGTTCACCTCGGCTCTGATTGGCTGTTTCATGCCAGCTCAGTTCAGTGACAGAAACACATCTACCGTATACTGTCAGTCATTGAGAGATTATGCATCCAACCTTATGTTTGATCTTGTTTTTAACGAAGATAAAGATTTTGAGGAACAACCAATTATTTTGAGATTGGAAATGGACGCTTTTGAGTGGTAAGTTAAGTCTTTATTTTCAGTAAGACCTGCAGTACTATAACTTCAGCCTACATGTGACCTAGCATATAACATTAACACGTTAACTCATATCGTCAGCAGTCACAACTTTGTTTTTAACATTTTAATCACTGTAATGCGTCACCGTTTGATTTTACAATGATAGCTTCTTCACTTTGAATCACAAACTCTAAACAGCGATCTGGGTAACGTTAACGCATGAATTTGTTGTTTGTACAGTACAGCAGCCTACAGGTTTTAACAAATTGATGATGCCTTGTCAAATTACTACCGTTTCAACTTAAGTGGTGGAGATGAAGTTAGCTAGAAGGATCAAATTAGCGGTCAGAGTTGATAACGCTCACGGGATGTAGTTTAAATTGCCGCTTCTCCAGTATCAGACACTGAGTGAAGCCTACTATTGTCCAGGTTAGAAAAAACTGTCCGTGGTGAAATGGGCCGAGCAAACAAACACATTTTAATTAAATTGTTGCGGTATCCGGTTATAGATAAACATGCCTGTTGACAGTTTTGTTCAGTGGGAAGGGTATGAAAAGTCCCCACGTCCCCTGCACATAGGCTGGAACATAAAATCTATTTCCACGATCTGCCATTTTCGCTATCCTCGCATGATGCATGTCCTTCCTATTTCACGGTGCCCGGATTCCTCGCTTTTGGACATCCTTACTTCACCTTTCTAAAGAAAAGACATGATGACGGATTGATCCACCATTGTGCAAATAAATACAGCATTATACAGTTAGTATGTTTACAGGATATCTATTTACCTGGTTGGTCTCTGGACTCATGGCACCTGACTTCCGTCTCCTTAGGTGTACTGCTGCCTGAAGAAAGGTCTAGAGCTTGTTCAGATGGCTTTTCCAAGATAGTCTTCTAGGTAGGGTTTTTTCACTTTTCCCACGCTGCAGTCTTCTAAAACTCAGTGGCATTGGGGTTAGTCAGCACATTTTAGAACTGGTGTATAAATCCATTGTAAAAAGTGTTTTAACTTTTCATTTTCCGGCCTGGTATGATCACTTACATTTTAGATCTATGACCAAACCAGATCTAAACCAGATCTTCTTGGGATGCCCTTGGATAGCAGTGAATCTCTGATATGCCATCAGGAAACTCTCAGTTGACATGGGGTTGGCCAGCTCTGTGTGGATACCTCTACTGACCATGGCAGAGAATACCATTCCCCACAATCTCATTGTGACCAGCTTCTTTATATAATCTTTAACTTGATAGGGTCCAAACAGGTCAACAGCTGTGAACTCAAACGGGGCAGCAGGCCTAGTTCTCTTTTGAGGTAGGTTGCCCATTACTTGTTGGCATCTTCTTGCTCTGCTTTTCTTACAAGTTATACAACTTTTTAAGCAATGTTCCTTCCTCTAATAAACCACGCTTTCTTTCTCATCTTCAGTAGAGTCACAGCCACACCCTCATGACCCTCATCATGAGCCTCACAAGCTAACAATGTTGAGACCCACACACTGTAAGGTAAGGAAGAGAGAACACCAGCTTTGTCTTCTTTAAAGCTCTGAATTCTCCCGCCACAAACCAGCAACCCATAATCCTCCTCTTTATAGACTACTAGGTCTGTAGTGGTGGTCGGAAAATTCACACCTTCTTGTGCAGCATAGCGATCACTTGAATATACAGCTACGACGAGATATCGCGCTATAAACCTGGCTGTCATGAATGAGCTGCCTGCTGATCACTGATTGGCTGAAAGTGTGTGCTCGTCTGCTGGAACCCGCCCAATCTGGCAACACTGTGTGTGATTTGTGCTTTGAATAATGTGCAAGCTCGATGGATTGCATAGTAACCAATAGGGTGTTAGAATGGTATATGTTTACATTTCTCATCCAACCACAATTCAATTCACACTATCCGGATGACGCGATTTATCTGCATAGTTTTTTTTTTAACAAACTGAAGTGAAAGATGAGTAACAAGGCTATTTTTAAAAAGTAAGGAGTAGAAAGTACAGATAATTGCGTAAAAATGTAAGGAGTAGAAGTAAAAAGTAGGCTGAAAAATAATTACTCCAGTAAAGTATAGATACCCAAAATTTCTACTTAAGTATGGTAACGAAATATTTGTACCTTGTTAATTGACACCTCTGAATATTTTACAGCAGCAGTCCTCATAGACCTTGCAAAATGTGTTCTGAACATATGGGCTGACACTGCAATTTTTTTTTTCAAACAGCTCAGGATGGGCACCAACGACCAGCTGCCATTGGTCTTTCCCAATGGTCCATCCCACAGAAGAAGATCTCCAACCATACAGACTTTCTGGGGAGCCAGCTGACCTTCCTTGTGACTTATAAGGAGGTGGATCTCTCTTGGCCTCACCAGTTCACCAAGTGGGACTTCTGGGAAGAATTTTTGCAATTGTTTGGCTGTCACATGCCTGTGGACGTTTGCAATGCTATCCAGACCATAACCAACCAACTGATGGACCTTGAAAGTTCCTTTTGAAGTGCTCGGATCTTCAGCAGGTAATGCTTTGTTTTGACAAGGACTCTCATGCCTCCAACACCATGGACCACGAGCCTGATGTCTTTGCTTCTAAGGTTAAGTCAATCAGCTGCCACATGGGTGATGTAATTGGTGTCTGAAGCTAGATCAATCAGGGTACCTATCTTCTGACCAGCATTTGCTGTAACCTCCAGGAGCATCATAATAACAGGCCTCTCCACTAAGCCATTTTCCACCAGAAAGCCTGATTTTATTCTTGTGGCATGGGAACTCCTGGACACGGTGTTGCAGAAAAAATCTTGACATTGTTGGACTAGTTCAGGTCAGAGTTTTCCAAAGAATTCTTCCTGAGCTTCTGTGTAGTTCTTTCTGTCTTCACCTCCCACAAAACTGACTTTGCTCCTTCTCCGGGCCATTTTGCCTCTAGACGCTTCGGCATTAGGGCACAGATAATGGTCTGATAATCGCTGGTCCTTACACTCTGGATTCTTACATAGGAAAGTCTTGCAGTGGGCATCATCACCATGGGCTTCCAGGCATTTCATGCAGGCTCCCAGCCTTCTTACTGCATCCTTCTTCTCTGTGAGCATACAGATCTTTTTACAAAAGTACAGTTTTCTCTAATGCTTGTAAGAGAACTTTGCACCAATGGGTTCTTTATAGCACTGGCATCACCAAGATCACTCAGGTCTTGAAGGGCTTTCTCCACAACTTGAATCAGCTCAACAATCTTTTTTGGCTGGTGGCCTTTGACAGCTGGAAGCCTTTGAAGTTCCTCAACTATCTCAATGACGTTGGAAGTTTGGCTTCCAAAGCGGTCTCAAGGACAGATAAGGACAGCCTGCTCTATTATAGGACATTAAACGAAGATCTCTCATAATTTTATATTCCAGGCTGTCAAGTAGCTAAAACTTTTTTGACTTCTCTTGACCCTGTTGGCTCCCCTTGTTTTTGAAGGGCTTCCGAATCTCTTTTCCAGGCATGAAACTCCCACCTAATGTCGGTAAACTTAGGAAGGGAAGTTGGTTTCAGTTTAATGGCTGGTGTTGGGTAGCTGATGGAAGCTGCCATCGTTACTCTTTCTGCATCTTCTTCAGCTTTTGCTTGGATGAAGTCTGATTTTCTTGAAATTAACTTGGGAAGGGATTGCTCAAGTCTTCAAATGTGATCCTGGAAGTCTTTCTGCTCAGCGGGAGAAGCCCAACATTTCCTCTGCATATGCAGCTCTTTTGCAGTTTTAGTCTTTCCAGATGGTCGAGCTTGAAGTCAAAGGTCTCTTTACTGCCACTAAGCTTGATAGAAGACACACCCTCATCTTCATCCTCTGCAGCCTTTACCGCCATAACTAGCTCATCTTCCCCAAAGTTGGACCAAAGTGTCTTTTGGATGAAATCTTTCAGCTCCTTTAGTTTCATCTCACACTCAATTGCAGTTTTTCCCAAATCAGCCTTTTGCTGCTCGTTCAACACAGAAACATCTGCGTCCAGATTCCCTTCTGCAATGTACTGGGCTTCCACATCATCATTGGTTTCGATGACTTTGTTGGCCTCAATTATGAGCTTTTTGAAACTTTCCCTGAGCTCCTCTTCAGACAACATTGTGTGCATCCTAATGTCGTTGTTGGCCAGCCGGGAGAATTGACGCTTTCTGCTGCTGTTCTGCCCCGAGTCTGTCTCTACCCTGCTAATTAAGAGATCAGCTTCACCTGGTGGATACTGGCTGGAGGAGGGGCACAGCCAGTAGTTTGCCAAAACACTTAATATTGCCTGTTTAATCATTTTATGAGTTGGTGAGCCAACTATAAAGAAATACAATACATTTAAACCTCCTCACATTTAAGATTAAAATTACTCCATAATATAGATTTAAATCTGATATTAAATCCATAGGATTGGTGGTTGGACCATCAAGGATTAAATTAAATTTAGTTTAGAGTTAATCTATGCGCAATGGTTTTGGGTTTTGTTCATGCCTCTTGGCTTTTATTATCTAGTTGATTTCACAGCCATGTTTTCCATCCTGTTCATGTTTCACTCATTGCGTTCCAATTCGCATTCTATCCAAACTAAATAGTACTCGAAAATAAAATTAGTCCCAAATCGTAGTATGTTGAAAAGATTATTCCAAACATACCCGGATGGTATTCGAAGTACAGATGGACGCACACTCTTAACGCCTGATATTGCCCACAACCCATTGCGAGTTGGACGAGGATTCGATTAGAACTACAAATGTGGATAAAATGTGTTAAAAACTACAAACATGGCGGATGTGCGAGTCTGATGGTTAAGTAGAGAGGTTTAGATAAAGGGGTTTGAGTGACCAACTATCAGTATTTAACCTGACAAAAATATATTTATTCAGTGCTGTCCACATTATATTTCACCTGCAGTAGCATTGTGAACTTTTGTAATGACATGTTTGGTCATTAACTTTCAAATGCATCATTATATTTAAACTGCAAACACATGAGGAGAGTCTCTGCACTAAAGACCAACAAATGGCAGATCAACGAGCGGCTCTTATTAATCTGAATGTGGAGGATTTGAACTGTGACAAATCTGACGATGATTGACAGGGCAGTTAAATGGTGATGGGATGCACGAAACTAAGCGACAGAGTCCATTACAGATGGCAAAGTAGTCCCGAAGCTTGCATACTTGTCTGCTACACACTCATAAGTATATACTTTTTCTTCCCAAAAAGAGTACATATTTTAGGACGTAATATAAGTAGGCGAATTGGGACGCAGCATCTGTTATGCTTTGCCATGCAATTCCTGGTTCTGTAATGTGTTCTTGTTTGTCATGTGATCCTGTCATGTTCTCCTTTGTCTTGTGTTTTATTGTCATGGTCTCATTGGTTTATTGGTTAATCATTGTTCACAGGTGTGTCTTGTCTAGTCATTATGCTGCCTAGCCTAGAAATCTAGACGCACCCTAGCGGCAGCAAGGCATCTGCCCGCGAGTGTCGTCTAGCAACTCTCAATACCCTTCTGAGCTGTAATCGGCAAACTCTTGCCGAGCCAATCACATCGTGTATAGAGTTGGTGGGCGGGGCCATAATGACGGCAGAGTCGCATTTGCGTGCTTCTAGTAAACACAGAAACTGGCGAACGGCGGCGGTCTTTCGAATCAGCTTTGACCGCGACTCTGGAAGACTTGGAGTTAAGCTTTTCTCTGAGAAAAGAACAAAGAACGGCACTGAAGTCATTCTTAAAAAGGGAAGATGTGTTCAGAGTTTTGCCGACCGGATACGGCGAATGTTTAATCTATCAACAAGCTCTGTTTTACCTTCGTTGCTCTGGTTGGTTGTAGCGCTATCCTATCACGTGCAGAGGAAGTTTGAAAGACAACCGTTTATCCACCCCGTTTATCCACCCGGATTGAGCTGTCAATGGTGAGTTTCCAGACCAAACATCACACGCTATCGGAATTATCGTAAATACGAGTTTTCAAGGTAAAAATTGCACATGAATGCCCCCTGATGTCGTGTTTACCACTGGGAAGTTCAGAAATAATTTTGATACCCAAGTTCCCGAGATGGGGTGGCATAACCATTAAAATTGGCAGCTGGGAGACGATTTCTGCTGTGGCAGGTCTTTTATTTGTTTGTCTTTTTCCACAAAAATGTAATTGTCTTGTAGTTAAAATAGTACATATTTACATTAATTAATAATAATTTGAAGCATATTGTGTATTTTAAACACATCGAAAATCGAATCTAGTTGACCATCCTTAATAGGTAAAAGTCCTTAATAGGTAAAATTAGGCTTAATGTGGTAAAAGTAGCTATACAATAGGATCATGTATGCCTGAAAACTATTGCCATTTAAGTCTTTAAGCAGCCTTATCTTGTCTACATTATGCCTTTATTGTGAATGTGATTATATGCTTTTGTGTTGTGCTGCTATGTTTGCCAGTGATTCTATGATTATCTGGGACCGGGAAATGACTGAAATAGTAATAGTGTTAAAATAACATTTTCCAAAGATGCACAAAGCATGAACCTGGCTTCCTCCATTCTTTCCGATAACAAAGCACCTGAACACAACAAATCTCGTAATTACGACTTCTGAAGTGGGAAGTATAGGAAACTTCCGATAGCATTTGAAGGCAGCACTAGTCCTTTAGTATGTGTACCTTCATGTTTGCCATGGTCCTTGTCGAGTATATTTCCCTGAAACCGCTGTTGGTGAGCGTCTCAAATCTTCAAGTCAAGCCTGTTCGTAGTCAAGCCAAGTCCTTTGTTTATTTGGTATCTGTTCATGTTTGGATGACATTAAACTGCACATGGGTTCTTAAAACTTGCCTTCAGTGGACTCATCATTACACTAGGATTTGTTGAGCTAGGCTTTAATTTAAATTATAACGTTTTAAGGCACCACTCAATTTGAAACCCAGATTATAATTTAACCTGTGATTAAAACCTCCATTTGCATTTAATTTTCGCTGCCATGATGGATTCCCCATTGACAGCAACCATTCTAATATAAATGTAATTCTTTATTGACCACCAGACACTCTCTCTCTTTGACACAAGTAGCTCTTGCCAATAAAGGAACTAAACTTGTAAAATGTCAGCTGTCTTTATAAGGCGCTACGTAGAGAGACCGTTAATGATCAAGAAATATTGGGGCAGCGTGTGCGGTTTTCATAAGCCTTGAAATATATTTATTGTATCAATTAATGGAGTATATTCTGCAACGTAACTTATGACAAAACCACTGTCACGATTGGCGGAGTGACTATCTCAGCAGTGCCTCCCATCCATTTTGATCACTGTGCAGCAGCATGAGAAAAGTAAAGCCCCGGGTATACTTCGGCCGGCCGCACACCCCATCCGCGTGCAGCCCAAATTTTGAGACCGCGCAGACAGTCCGCGTGCAACAGCACATGAGCCAGCAATACAGAAGCGTCTACTAGGTGGCAATATGCACAGTATTGAGCACAGTGTTCAGCTGTCAAAGAAGAGTGTGGAAAGACCGGTTTAAAAACAACACGTCTGGAAAAAAAAGAGAAAAACACGACAATGGACGGCGAGCTTGACCAGCATTTGTGTGAAGAGATTATAAACTACAGTTCTTCTTCCATCATGCCCAGCGAATGTCCCATTGATGACAGGATTCAGTGCTGCCCTCCAATGTCTGGTAGAGCTTAGCATTTTTTTACTGCGCATGTGTCGAACGCGATCATTCGCACACATCCGTGGTGTGGTATACTTTGAAAGACATGCAGACAGGGCTGTGAGCATGATGCTAAAGTGAAGTATATCAGGGGTTTGAGGGCTTGGCCGCGATCACTGGCGCTCACCTCATCATCACAGCTGCCATTAAATGCTAAATATAATCCTCTCTTCTTTTCTTTGTCCAACACTGAGATGAGTGATGGATCTGCATCCCGGAATCAATAGCAACCGTAACCTCAAGGACCACCACAACCCTCACATTCTGATGGCTCAAATCGCTTATTCTTCATTTTCATTAGTTATAAACACCTCTCTGAGACATGATGACACACCCACTGTTTCTATCTATGTTCAATCATCTGCATAGTTTAATTAAAAACCTCCTTACATGTAAGTTTAAAATTAATCCATAAATGAGATTTAAATCTGAGTTTAAAGTTATGGAGTAACAGGATTAAAATTAATCCATTTGAAATATTAATTCCAGGATCAAAATTATGGTTTAAATGTAGTCCTGCTTATTTTTAAACAAGGTTTAAATTTTGGTGCAACATTGTATTAGATAAAACTTGATTTAATCTAGATTTAAGATTAATCATAGTGTTGTGTTATACTTGTATTTAATGATTCAAATAAGTAATTTTTCAGGCAGTAAATGCAGATTAGATGAATTTGAGGAGTGCTGGTCTTGGTCTTGACTCTGTCTTGCCCTGCTTTAGTTTTGCTCTTGTCTTGGTCTCAACTCCTGAAACTCTTGGTCTTGTCTTTGACTCAACACACACTGGTCTTTGTCTCGGATTAGGTGGTCTTGACTACAACAGCTCATTATGCAATAGTGTCTGAATGACTATTTGATCACCTGGATAATTGCCCAGGTGCGAATGTAAGAGTGATGATCATCTGCTGAACGAGCAACAGTGACCACAATTCACACCTTCAGTCAGTGAAGCCGCTCCCACAGCCATTCGTGAGAGCTTAAATGCTGGGAATATTCCCGTCTTCCCACCGGAGAAGAAGCAGGAAGCAGGAGGAACTACTCCAGGAGGAGCTTCTGACATACTATTGAAAAGATGGAGTTTGAGGACGAACCCCGCAGGATGAGAGATGAAGAGGAACAAACAGGTTGGTGTTTTCCTTCCTTCTCTTTAATGACTGATGAATTCATGAAATTTAGTCCTACTTTCAAACTTAAGTGTTAAAGAAAGTTATCATATTTCTTAAAGCTAAGAGAATCACTCTTGCTCTCCCAGTTATTTAAGACAGCTCGAGAGGTCTCTCAGTGGTTAGGAGTTGCCAGTAGGGGCTTGTGATGGCACTGAGGAGACAGAGATGTGTGTGGATCTTTCAATAGATGGAGAATGTGTTTGAAATGTTTGACGACAAGCAGTTAATCAAACAGTATCGTTTGGACAGAGCAGGCATCATCTTTTTCAGCGCTGATTAATGTTGGGTTTTATAATAAATAAATAAAAACCGCTGTTTGTCTAATTCAGCAAGCAGTAGCGATCGCTTCTTCCTCCTGCCAGCTTGATTTTCTTTTGGAATCCATGATGGCTGATTATATATATAAAAAAATCTAGGCTATAAGTCAGTTAACACACATTTTAATTTAGACATGGATGAAAACATGTTTATCTTTCACTTTAATTGTGTATATTATAATGTATTCTCTTGAAAACTCTTTATTGTCAATGTGTGTTGGATGTAAACTACTCTTAGTAATTTCACCATTCAATGTGAAGAATTAAAACAATTAGAGTTGATTTACGACACTTTGCTGTGCCACAAACGGGATTTTGGATGATGTCATAGGCATGAACCAATCACTGAATAGATGTCCTTATTTAAGAATATCCTCAGATAAATTCACATTGAATGGTGAAATTCCTAAGAGTAATTTATATCCAACACACATTTTACAATAAAGAGTTTTCAAGCGAATACATTATAAAGGACATTTTTTTAATGTAAAAACCACACTATCAATATAAGTACACCCCAGGAAACATTATAAAACAATAAAACAACCCATGCCATGGGACCTTTAAGGGTAAAGTTAGGGACAGGTGAAGTGGTGTGGGTAATACAGGTAAGGTTAGGGACCGGCGCAATGGTGTGGGTCAGTTTAAGGGTAGAGTTAGGGACAGGTGTGGTGGTGTGGGTCAGTTTAAGGGTAGAGTTAGGGACAGGTGTGGTGGTGTGGGTCAGTTTAAGGGTAGAGTTAGGGACAGGTGTGGTGGTGTGGGTCAGTTTAAGGGTAAGGTTAGGGACCGGTGCAATGGTGTGGGTCAGTTTAAGGGTAGAGTTAGGGACAGGTGTGGTGGTGTGGGTCAGTTTAAGGGTAGAGTTAGGGACAGGTGTGGTGGTGTGGGTCAGTTTAAGGGGAGAGTTAGGGACAGGTGTGGTGGTGTGGTGGTGTGGGTCAGTTTAAGGGTAAAGTTAGGGACAGGTGTGGTGGTGTTGGTCAGTTTAAGGGTAGAGTTAGGGACAGGTGTGGTGGTGTTGGTCAGTTTAAGGGTAGAGTTAGGGACAGGTGTGGTGGTGTGGTGGTGTGGGTCAGTTTAAGGGTAAAGTTAGGGACAGGTGTGGTGGTGTTGGTCAGTTTAAGGGTAGAGTTAGGGACAGGTGTGGTGGTGTTGGTCAGTTTAAGGGTAGAGTTAGGGACAGGTGTGGTGGTGTGGGTCAGTTTAAGGGTAGAGTTAGGGACAGGTGTGGTGGTGTGGGTCAGTTTAAGGGTAGAGTTAGGGACCGGTGCAATGGTGTGGGTCAGTTTAAGGGTAGAGTTAGGGTCAGGTGTGGTGGTGTGGGTAAGTATAAGGGTAAGGTTAGGGACAGGTGTGGTGGTGTGGGTCAGTTTAAGGGTAGAGTTAGGGTCAGGTGTGGTGGTGTGGGTCAGTTTAAGGGTAGAGTTAGGGACAGGTGTGGTGGTGTGGGTCAGTTTAAGGGTAGAGTTAGGGTCAGGTGTGGTGGTGTGGGTCAGTTTAAGGGTAGAGTTAGGGACAGGTGTGGTGGTGTGGGTCAGTTTAAGGGTAGAGTTAGGGTCAGGTGTGGTGGTGTGGGTCAGTTTAAGGGTAGAGTTAGGGACAGGTGTGGTGGTGTGGGTCAGTTTAAGGGTAGAGTTAGGGTCAGGTGTGGTGGTGTGGGTCAGTTTAAGGGTAGAGTTAGGGTCAGATGTGGTGGTGTGGGTCAGTTTAAGGGTAGAGTTAGGGTCAGGTGTGGTGGTGTGGGTCAGTTTAAGGGTAAAGTTAGGGACAGGTGTGGTGGTGTGGGTCAGTTTAAGGGTAAAGTTAGGGACAGGTGTGGTGGTGTGTGGTCAGTTTAAGGGTAGAGTTAGGGACAGGTGTGGTGGTGTGTGGTCAGTTTAAGGGTAGAGTTAGGGACAGGTGTGGTGGTGTGGGTAAAGTAAAGTTAGTTAAAAGTAAAAAGTAAAAAGTTAAACCCACACCACCACACCTGTCCCTAACTAGTTAAAAGTTAGGGACAGGTGTGGTGGTGTGGGTAAGTATAAGGATAAGGTTAGGGTGTGGTGGTGTGGGTCAGTTTAAGGGTAAAGTTAGGGTCAGGTGTGGTGGTGTGGGTCAGTTTAAGGGTAAAGTTAGGGACAGGTGTGGTGGTTTGGGTCAGTTTAAGGGTAAAGTTAGGGACAGGTGTGGTGGTGTGGGTCAGTTTAAGGGTAGAGTTAGGGTCAGGTGTGGTGGTGTGGGTGAGTTTAAGGGTAAAGTTAGGGACAGGTGTGGTGGTGTGGGTCAGTTTAAGGGTAAAGTTAGGGACAGGTGTGGTGGTGTGGGTCAGTTTAAGGGTAGAGTTAGGGTCAGGTGTGGTGGTGTGGGTGAGTTTAAGGGTAAAGTTAGGGACAGGTGTGGTGGCGTTGGTCAGTTTAAGGGTAGAGTTAGGGTCAGGTGTGGTGGTGTGGGTCAGTTTAAGGGTAGAGTTAGGGACAGGTGTGGTGGTGTGGGTCAGTTTAAGGGTAAAGTTAGGGACAGGTGTGGTGGTGTGGGTCAGTTTAAGGGTAGAGTTAGGGACAGGTGTGGTGGTGTGGGTGAGTTTAAGGGTAAAGTTAGGGACAGGTGTGGTGGTGTGGGTCAGCTTAAGGGTAAAGTTAGGGACAGGTGTGGGTCAGTTTAAGGGTAGAGTTAGGGACAGGTGTGGTGGTGTGGGTCAGTTTAAGGGTAAAGTTAGGGACAGGTGTGGTGGTGGGGGTAAGTTTAAGGGTAAAGTTAGGGACAGGTGTGGTGGTGTGGGTCAGTTTAAGGGTAAGGTTAGGGACAGGTGTGGTGGTGTGGGTCAGATTAAGGGTAAAGTTAGGGACAGGTGTGGTGGTGTGGGTCAGTTTAAGGGTAAAGTTAGAGACAGGTGTTGTGGTGTGGGTCAGTCTAAGGGTAGAGTTAAGGACAGGTGTGTTGGTGTGGGTCAGTTTAAGGGTAGAGTTATGGACAGGTGTGTTGGTGTGGGTCAGTTTAAGGGTAGAGTTATGGACAGGTGTGAGTAAGTTTAAGGGTAGGGTGATTCTTACCTTTAACACATTTGATAACTTGCTTTTATTCTTAAGTTTGAAAGTAGGAGTAAAGTTCATGAATTCTCAGCATTTTAGACTAAAATTACACTTCATGTGCTAAATTAAGAATTAACTTTATTTTTTTATGTTGCTCTTCTGTCCTATAATTTAATTTATTGTTGATTTTAGACCCGATGGAAGTGAACGAAGACAAACAGCATCAGCTTCAAAAACTTCATAATTTCACACAGAAAAAAGCTGGAAAAACAGGAGTCAAAGGATCCTTCACCTGCTCTGTGTGTGGAAACAGTTTCAAATATAAAGGAAACCTTGATGTGCATATGAAATATCACAATGGAGAAAAGCGCTTCACATGTACTCAGTGTGGAGAGAGTTACGTATATAAATCAAAGCTCAAAAGACACATGAGGATCCACACCGGAGAGAGGCCGTTCACTTGCACTCAGTGTGGAAACAGCTTCACGTACAAAGGACACCTAGATTTGCACATGAGAGTTCACACCGGAGAAAGGCCGTTCACATGCACTCAGTGTGGAAAGAGTTTCATGTGCAGAAACGTCCTCAAAGATCATCTGCGCACTCACTCTGGAGTGAGATCCTTCAGCTGTGATCAGTGTGAGAAAACATTTGCTGTGGGATCAGGCTTAAGAAAACACCTTACAACTCACGCTGTTGTGAAGCCTCACTTTTGTTCTTCATGTGGAAAGACTTTTGCACAGCTGCAGGATTTAAAAATCCATGAGACTATTCATACTGGTGTGAGACCTCATTGGTGCCACTGTGGAAAGAGCTTCAGAATGTTGGGCAACTTAAAATTACACCAGAGAGTTCACACCGGAGAGAAACCGTACGAGTGCTCACACTGTGGGAAGAGTTTCTCTCAGTCGGGAGCCCTGAAAGATCATGTGAGGATTCATACTGGAGAGAAGCCGCACCAGTGCTCTTCATGTGGGAAGAGTTTCACTAAATTATGTAATCTACAAAGACACAAGAACAAGCATTGTCCGAAGTTGTCTAAGTGAGCAAAGCTACATTCAGATCCATGAGTTGGAATTTGTGAATCAATAGCCTATTAAAGGGATAATACATCCAAAAATTAAAATTAGCCCATGATTTACTCACCATCAAGTCATCCTAGGTGTATACGACTTTCAGATAAATACAATCAGAGCCATTAAATATTTGTCCTGGCTCTTCCACTCTTCCACGCCCAAAAAAGTGCATCCATCTGTCATAGAAGTACATCTGTCTATCATAAATTTGTATCTATCCATCATAAAAGTGCATCTATCCATAATAAAAGTGCAACCATTCATTATAAAAGTGCATCTGTCTATCATAAATGTGTATCTATCAATCATAAAAGTGCATCTATCCATCATAAAAGTACATCTGTCTATCATAAATGTGTATCTATCCATCATAAAAGTGCATCTATCCATAATAAAAGTGCAACCATTCATTATAAAAGTGCATCTGTCTATCATAAATGTGTATCTATCAATCATAAAAGTGCATCTATCCATTATAAAAGTGCATCTATCCATCATAAAAGTGCATACATCTATCATAAAAGCCAGCAGCCATATCACCTTGTAGCCCAAGACTGGTTTCCCACTGAAGCTAAGCAGGACTGAGTCTGGTCAATACCAGGATGGGAGTCCAACTGGGAAAACTAGGTAGCTGCTGGTAGAGGTGTTAGTGAGGCCAGCAGGGGCCGCTCACCCTGTGGTCTGTGTGGGTCCTAACGCCCCAGTATAGTGATGGGGACACTATACTGACAAAGACCACCGTCCTTCGGATGAGAGGGTAAACCGAGGTTCTGACTCTCTGTGGTCATTAAAAATCCCTTGGCACTTCTTGTAATAGAGTAGGGGTGTAACCCCAGTGTCCTGGCCAAATTCTTTCGATTGGCCCTTACCAATCATGGGCTCCTAATAATCCCCATCCACTGAATTGGCTCTATCACCGCAGGTGTGTGGTGAGAGCACTGGCGCCGTTGTACGGTGTCTGCCAAGTGGATGCTGCACACTGGGGCTTGACGAGAGACCCCTGACATGAGTGTAAAGTGCTTTGGGTGTACAGTAGTACATATGAAAGCGCTATATAAATATCTCATTAATTTATTCATTAATTCATAAAAGTGAATCCATCCATCATAAATAATGCCTGTGCAAGTCAAGCGGAGACAAGCCAAGACTTACAGTCAATGGACAGTGCTTAGAGAAGAGTGTGAAGGTCATTATTATCCTCTGGAGTTATTTTGAACAAAGAAATGGTCTAGATTCAGTTTTGCTCTCAGATTCTGTTTACCTGTAAATTATTATGCAACAATATGACAGAACTGGAGTTCCCTTTCAGTTGGTCACATTTAATGTCCGTCTCCATCCCCTCCTTCAAGCAATGAGGTTACATATGTAACTGAGACATTTTTAAGTTAAATGCCTGTATCTCTGAATGGCAAAGTATTCCTTTGTCTTTACTTTTTTACACATTCACACATTTAATCAAGTCTGATTACACTTTTGAGAAGATTTAGACCATTAGATCTCAGCCTTTTTGACTACAGGCCCCCCATTATACACAACAATAGCTGAAGCCCCCTTCACTCACAATTTCTACTACATAAAACCGTTTAGCATATCTAGAATAAAATGATTTTATGCTTGATTTGTGCTATCCTCAGTCATCCTGGGGGGTTGAGAACCACTGATTTAGACTAAAATACCATGAAGAAATAAGTAATGTATAATATAGCAGGCAAACACAACACTCATTTGATGTTTGTCATTATTTACAGTCTGGATGATGTTCTGTTGCTAAAAAAATTGTTTAAACATAAATCTCACAACATCTGTCATTTAATGAAGCTATGATAAACAATTTTTCTAGTGTTGTACTTCAGATCAGACTTTGTAATCGTTCTAGTCTCTAACTCTGACTAAAAAGACTGGATGTAGTTTCAAGACCACAACTGTTTCACTAAATTTTCGGTGCATTGTCTGATTTAGTATTAACATTATTAATGTGATTGGGTGTAAAACTGTAACAGGCCTTCTCTAGGTGGGGATCGAAGACTTACTGACTGAGCTAAGTCCCCAGTTAATGAATCCAAGGGCAGAGGTGGAAAAAGCAAGGAGTTGTTGATCTTCCACAAAAGATAATCTTTACTTAAGAAAATTTCAACAAAGCAAAGGAAGCCTGGCTTCCGAAAAACAAAACAGACACAAGGGTCCAAACACATTAATCAATACAAACTTAGCTTGCAGCTGACAACAGGTAGCTTAGGCTCAAGACTGAACAATAAAGCATGGCACAAACCCCTTTAAATAGGGCAAAACACAGCTGTCACATATCAGGCATAATGAGTGGTAGTGTTTAGCAGGAGCCTGGTAAGAGGCACACCAGGAGGAAAATAGCAGTCCAGTGATGAGTTCTCACAACTCACAACTCAAACGTCATGCTTCAACATCAATTAATAACTTGTTTCTGTCGTGTGCACTAGGAAAAAGAACAGGAAACTGATGTGATATAAAATGCAGCTTTGTCTGCACCAGACCACCTGAACGTCACTTTGGGTGAGGTCAACACTGTCAGAGGCGTGGCTAGTTGGCTGAAATTACAAATGAAACGTCGATAAAAATTGGCGAACCTCTGCAGGGCCTTGCGGGAATCTGGGGTTGGCCTATATATCACAGCCTTAACCTTGTCGGGATCCATGCGCATTCCCTTGGATGAGACGATGTGCCCTAGGAAAGGAACAGACTGTGCATGTGTAGTGAGATCATGTGACTGGTTAATGCGTCACTATCAGTTAAGATGTGGCCAATCAGTTATTGCCCCATTGGCATAAATAAACTTGTGGTACATGCCTCCTGGAGTGCATCATGGTCAACCCCGCCCCTTTTGTGTTGTCACGGACTATGGAGGTATGTGGTTTTGGCTTTGCATTTTACCTGTTTGAGTCTAGTTCTTTCCAGTGACATTTGCAATTTTCATTTGTTTAGGGTGATGAGTAATTGTAAATTTGAGTGTGCCATGTCCTGCTTACTTCCAGGTAAGTTTAAAGCTGTGTTTGGGACGTTGTGGGAAGTCTGGCTTCATTGACTTCAGTTATAGCCATTTGTTTCAGTGCGGTGTGCCTTCAGGGCTCCCATTGGTATGGCATTGCTGCTTAACGTAACCCTGATTGGAGTGCCAGCTGTTGCTGTTTAATAAGGATATTGAGTGACTTGTAGATGCCGTCAAAGTATTACTTCACTGGATCATTGAGTAGGTGAACTGCTGGATAAAATCATTGCTTCATGGGATTGGTAAACCAATGCATGATCTTTTAATTGTTTTTAACTTTTCTGTTTTATGTGTCCAAGGTCTGTTTGTGGATGTTGAGCTGGTTTCTTGATGTTTCCCCTCAACAATCTTTTTCTTCACCTTTTGCTCTGAGCCACGCTGCTGCTTTTGGCGTCCGGGTACATCTGTGTCAAGCGTACTTAACATTAAGTGGGCTGGATGTTTTATGTCTTTATGTTTAGTGTTAATTTTCTTTGTTTTCTTTGTAGACTTGTTTGTATGAGTTATTCTGAGTTTAACTGCAACGGTTTGGTATATGCAGTTTGGTGATTTTTAATTCTTGTACATTTACATGCATTCATAGTTTTCTTTCTTTAATGTGAGTTGTCAGCATTTATACTTGGTTTATTCTGAGTGTATTGTAAATCGTTGCTTCCTTTCTCTTGTTTATTTGATTTGTAAATTGATTGTTTTCACAATTGTATAATTTATTAATTTTACTTTTGTATCTTCTTCTTTAGGAGCTGTGGGCTTCCTGGAGCGGGCAGGTTCTTTACAGCATTACAGGCTTTACATCACCAAAGGGTGTCATTCTTGCTCTGTCCTTTATTGCAGTGTCACTAGTGTTGTGTCTTTACAGTGAACTTGGTGGGTGTGATTCTGATTGGCGTGGTTTCCATTGTATGCCTGTTGCGGTTACACGAGCCTGCTCTCCAGAGGAAGCCTCAGCCCGTCAAGATTTATTGTGACTTAATTTCCTCTGTTTCCTTACTTCCAGCCCATGACACGTGTCCTTCTAGTTTTAAATAATTGTTGGCCAACTTTCTTAGAAAGAAAGAAATTATATTTTGTACGGAACCCATGCCTCTTGCCTCTCTTGGTGGAACGCACTTGCGTGCTTTATTTCGAAGGTTTTCCCCATTAATACGGGGTGGCGTAGTCATTACAATCAAGCCACATGCTACACATGGAAAGCACATTTCTCCACCTGGACAAAAAGCCCATACGCTAGCAACCTCTGGAGCACTAGTCTGACGTGCTGGACATGTTCCTGGAGAGACGAAGAAAATATCAAAATGTCCTCCAGGTAGAAATAAATGAACTGATCGACCATGTTTCCAGCACGTCATTGACTAGTGCTTGGAAGACTGCCGGGGAGTTGGACAGCCTGAAGGGCATGACCAAGTATTCAAAGTGCCCCCTGGTATTAAATGCAGTCTTCCATTCATCCCCCTCTCTTACGCGGACCAAATGATATGCATTATGTAAATCCAGTTTTGTGAATATTGATGCTCCCTGCAACCTCTCAAAGGCTGAAGACATCAACGGCAAAGGATAGGTATTCTTTACCGCTATGTTGTTCAGGATAATTAATGCAGGGTCGCAGGGACCCATCCTTCTTACCCACAAAAAAGAATCCCGCCCCCGCCGGAGAAGAGGGGCGGATGAACTTGGAACCTAGCGAATCAGAAATGTATTTCTCCATAGCCTCCCTTTCTGGAATAGAAAGTGAGTTGCCCTAAGGCAGAGACGTACCTGGCATAAAATCTATCGCACAGTCATAGGGGCGATGGGGAGGAAGAGAAGCAGCCCTGGACTTACTGAACACTTCCTTCAGGTCGAGGTACTCCTTGGGCACGTTAGACAAATTCACCGCCTCCTCCTGTAACAGCAAACTAGACACAGACGTACGAGCAGACACAAGACAAGAGGCTGATTACTCCAAGCAGAAACCAAACTGCGTCCCCAGTCAACCCTGGGGTTATGCTTAACCAACCAGGGATGACCGAGGACGATGGGCATGAGGAGTGTGTCAGTGATGAAAAAGAACACGCTTTCTGTGTGATTGCCCGTGACCGTGAGGGTGACAGTGTCCGTGGTGTGTGTGATGGTGGGAAGAGTTTGTCCATTGAGGGCGTGCACAGCGATGGGAGTACTGAGGGGGTGCACAGGAATCTTGAGTTGTGTGGCCAAAGAACGATCCAAAAAGTTACCCTCCGCTCCGGAGTCCACAAAAACACGGTCTCCAATGGGCAATGTGCGACCATTGCACTCTTCCCGGCAAGAGAGTTGTGGACGAGGATTTCCCCAATGACGCTCCACCCGACAGTAGCCTCCTCTCTACTGCCGGGCTTGATCTTTTAAATGACAATCATTAAGGAAATGCCCCCCCGCACCACAGTACATACACGGTCCCTCAGTTCTTCGGCATTCCATCTCTCGCCGGGAAAGCCGAGCTCGACTCACCTGCATGGTGATTGTTGGATGGGCTGACCGTGTCACTGTCATATGATCAGAAATGTCTCAGTGGCTGATAACAGCAGTCATACAAGGAGAGTACGCTGGGTACTGAATGTCCGTGAAGCAGGGAGGCAATCGGGCATACACGGTCGGCTGAAACCGGAACCGGAGCGAAGCAATCCCGCGAAGCAATCCCACGAAGAACACGGAGAGCACAAGACAACACACAGGAACCCACAGGACACACTGCAATGATCTGACAACAAGACTGGGTGAGACACAGGAATATATGGGCCCGGTAATGAGGTGCAGCAGGTGAGAGTGATCGGTGATGAGTAATCAGTGACCACGCCTCCAACAACACCACACAACACAGGCAGAAGGAGACATTATTTATACTGTTATTTTATTTCTTTATTCTTATTGTTACATTTTATTTTTATACACATTATTTATACTGTGCAGGGTCAGAAATTAATTGTCAAAAATGCCAACAAGATATTGTTCAAAAAATAGTTTTTCTGTTTAAAAGAAGAGGGCCAGCTCTTTCGTTTGATACAGGGAGTGCAGAATTATTAGGCAAGTTGTATTTTTGAGGATTCATTTTTTTTATTGAACAACAACCATGTTCTCAGTGAACACAAACTCATTAATATCAAAGCTGAATATTTTTGGAAGTTTTAGTTTTTAGTTTTTAGTTTTAGCTAATTTAGGGGGATATCTGTGTGTGCAGGTGACTATTACTGTGCATAATTATTAGGCAACTTAACAAAAAACAAATGTATACCCATTTCAATTATTTATTTTTTTACCAGTGAAACCAATATAACATCTCAACATTCACAAATATACATTTCTGACATTCAAAAACCAAACAAAAACAAATCAGTGACCAATATAGCCACCTTTCTTTGCAAGGCCACTCAAAAGCCTGCCATCCATGGATTCTGTCAGTGTTTTGATCTGTTCACCATCAACATTGCGTGCAGCAGCAACCACAGCCTCCCAGACACTGTTCAGAGAGGTGTACTGTTTTCCCTCCTTGTAAATCGCACATTTGATGATGGACCACAGGTTCTCAATGGGGTTCAGATCAGGTGAACAAGGAGGCCATATCATTAGATTTTCTTATTTTATACCCTTTCTGGCCAGCCACGCTGTGGAGTACTTGGACGCGTGTGATGGAGCATTGTCCTGCATGAAAATCATGTTTTTCTTGAAGGATGCAGACTTCTTCCTGTACCACTGCTTGAAGAATGTGTCTTCCAGAAACTTGCAGTAGGACTGGGAGTTGAGCTTGACTCCATCCTCAACCCGAAAAGGCCCCACAAGCTCATCTTTGATGATACCAGCCCAAACCAGTACTCCACCTCCACCTTGCTGGCGTCTGAGTCGGACTGGAGCTCTCTGCCCTTTACCAATCCAGCCACGGGCCCATCCATCTGGCCCATCAAGACTCAATCTCATTTCATCAGTCCATAAAACCTTAGAAAAATCAGTCTTGAGATATTTCTTGGCCCAGTCTTGACGTTTCAGCTTGTGTGTCTTGTTCAGTGGTGGTCGACTTTCTGCCTTTCTTACCTTGGCCATGTCTCTGAGTATTGCACACCTTGTGCTTTTGGGCACTCCAGTGATGTTGCAGCTCTGAAATATGGCCAAACTGGTGGCAAGTGGCATCTTGGCAGCTGCACGCTTGACTTTTCTCAGTTCACGGGCAGTTATTTTGCGCCTTGGTTTTTCCACACGCTTCTTGCGACCCTGTTGACTATTTTGAATGAAACGCTTGATTGTTCGATGATCACGCTTCAGAAGCTTGGCTATTTTAAGACTGTTGCATCCCTCTGCAATATAGCTCACTATTTTTGACTTTTCTGAGCCTGTCAAGTCCTTCTATTGACCCATTTTGCAAAAGGAAAGGAAGTTGCCTAATAATTATGCACACCTGATATAGGGTGTTGATGTCATTAGACCACACCCCTTCTCATTACAGAGATGCACAACACCTAAAATGCCTTATTGGTAGTTGGCTTTCCAGCCTATACAGCTTGGAGTAAGACAACATGCATAACGAGGATGATGTGGTCAAAATACTAATTTGCCTAATAATTCTGCACTCCCTGTATATTGCATGCTCAGATATTCATGAAACAAAATATTCTATGGGCTATTTTATTTTGGTGAAAATGGTCAAAAACCCTGGCGGTGGATGGCAACTTTTTTTTAAAATGTTGGCGGGGAAAGTTTTAATTGTCAAAAATGCCAACAAACTTCAAGATATTGTTGCAAAAAAAAAGTAGCTTTTTATATTAGTATAACATATGATATAATTAAGCAATATCACATTTGAGCACTGTTGCAAACAAATTACTTTTATACAAACATTCAATAAACAAAATTTGTATTTTTAAAACGTTAATTTAAACATTATTTATGCATTTGTAATTGTACCAGTTCATATGCATCTTCCACTGCCTCTGCGGAGCAAAAATAAAAAGTTTAAATATAATGATGCTTTAAAAAGTTAATGGTCAAACGTGTCATTACAAAAGTTCACAATGCTACTGCAGGTGAAATATAATGTGGACAACACTGAATAAATATCTTTTTGGCAGGCTTATACATTGATCACACAAACCCCTTCATCTAAACTTAACCGTCGGACTCACACAGCCGTCATTTTTGTAGTTTTTTAACACTTTTTTAATCTTTTTTTTTATTTATTTTGTATTAATTCCATAACCAGAACAATGCAATGAGACATATTCATTCAAATAAAAATACAGTGTAAATAAAGTTAAATAAAAATAAAAACAGTGCCAGAGGACAAGAACAAAATTATAACAAACAAAAGGACAAGGGTGCTATTTTATACAATGTCACAATTACTTTTATTTTTACAATTACTTGTGCAATTACACAAAATCGAACAATAAAGCTTGAATTAATTTTTAAAACAAGAAAATTTAGGTTTGGAGTCCGACCATTTCACTTTATGAATGTGCAATTTTCCCATTAATATTCATAATTGTATGAAATATGCCTTATGTTTCTCAATCCCATAATCATTTAAAGCTACACTGTGTAACTTTTTTAGTTTATTCTTAGCTAAAAACACTTAGTTCTTTCAAAAATATATGTGCTCATTAATGTATAATTACTTCTTTCAAGTAATAAAATATTCTCGTAAGTTTATAATATACCATTGAAAATACATACGGGTGAGGGGTTCGAATGCCGTCGCTATGTTGCCCCTCCATCTTGAAAGTACATTAGGCAAAGAGGGACATACCCGTAAATTCAAGCTTCGCCTTTCCCGTTTTAACACTCGATGGCACCGTGTCGAATGTGAAGAGGGGGATTGCCGTGTTAATCTTGGACTAAATCAGCCACCGTAGGAGTTAAAACGAAATCATTGAGAGGAACAGAAACTATTATTCACCGCTAGATGGTCAGATACCTTTACACCGCTAGATGGGGGAAAATATCACACAGTGGAGCTTTAGGGCCGGAACACACCAAGCCGACGATCGGCCGTCGGGCAGTTTTTGTGCGTCGGCCAACTAAGTTTCCTCGGTGTGTTCCACACAGTTCCACATCGTCGGCTGGCGTTGGTCCTCGTCGGCTGTTTTTCAGCCGATTCGACATGTTAAATCGGCGTCGCCGCATGTCGGTCAGTCGGGACATATGATCGTTCTGATTTGCTGTTCAGCTAGCGAACCAGTGCACGAGAAAATAAAACGGAAGAGACGAAGCAAGTAAACGACAGAGTCAAGAGGGAACACAGAACGCCTGTCTCCTCCATAGACAGTAAAAGAAAGGTCTCTCATTTGATTATATTCCTCATTCCGATACACGTGAATATTTAAATATATATATTGGCTGTGTGGACCGAGGCAAGTGAAGACAAATTGATCAGCATGATCCAGCAAAGGCCAGCTTAGTATCACACTACGGGAAAATGTTAACGTTATGTCAACTGTGTGGCGAAAGCAGAACTGTGGCGTGAGATCGCAAATAAACTTCTCATGTCAGGTAAGATTTCCTTTTTTGCAAGTTTTTTCTTCTTCAGTAGTCCATATAAAAAAACTGCATGTTAGATTGTTGTTTGCAACTTTCATCTTTGCACAGCAGTTAATTTTATATTCAAAATGCACTAAAGATATCAAAACACTTAATGCATGTCTTCATGTCCAAAAGCTATGATAAATCCACAGTTTAGCCCTCATATATTTCGGTTGTACTAACTGTGTGGAGAGTTTTGCAAAAGTGACCTAAATGTATTGAGAAATGTGTTCTAGCGACTGTAAAAAAAAAAAAAAAAAAATGCTGTCATCCAGAATACATCCAGTTAAAAGTAGAACAAAAATGAACGTTACAATAGCCATGAAATTGACATAACTCAGCGTAATGTTTTTGTTTTGTTTTTTTCCCAGAGAAAGAGCTCAAGAAGCGGTGGGATTCATTGCGAACCCAGTACATGTGTTACAAGAAACATGGACCCTCAGGAAGTTCTGGAGCTCAGAAGACCCACCTGCAGTTTCTAGAACCTCACACAAAAAGGAAGGAGTGCACCTCAAATCTAACTATCAGGGTACACACACACACACACACACATATATATATATATATATATATATATATATATATATATATATATATATATATATATATATATATATATATATATATATATGTATGTATGTATGTATGTATGTATGTATGTATGTATGTATGTATGTATGTATGTGTGTATGTGTGTGTGTGTGTGTGTGTGTGTGTGTGTGTGTGTATGTATGTGTGTGTGTGTAATTTATTTTATTTATTTTTTCTTTCCATTTGAACAAATGAACATTTTGCTTTTGGTGAAGTGGCCAATGAATGTTCAGATGGGTCTATTTACAAGTAATTCAACAAATCAACTTCCACAATGTGCATCTGAATAGATCCATTTAGCCAATTTGCAGGGTATTATTTTAGCTATGCCCTGTTATTGTTATGGGTTATTGGTGAACAAGTGTAAGAATCTATTGTATCACATTGTTCACATTTTGATTGTGTCTTTAAGGAACCTTTGTCTGAAAGTGAATCCTGTTCACCCTTGGAAAATAAAAAAACTTTGAATTTAGGTACTTGCATTCACAGTTCTTTATGTAAAAAAGGATCACAAGACACACAAGATGATGCAGAATTCTAACCCTTATTTTGCAATTTGACATCTAACTCCACAATACAATGTTATCAAAGTGTAATATCTGTAAATTAATAGTTAGCATGGTTACTGTCAGTTAAGTTCAGTGTATGGTTTAGTGTTACATTATTTTCATTAACATTTCTGTGCCACTGGAGATTTCATTTCCAAACTGCTGTTATGTGATGTGCAAGAAGCAGCATGATATCATTTTGAAGAAATGTCACCATAGGCATGTTTCCAATGAAAAAAATATATACAAATTCTGTCATAATTCATTGAACTAGCACCAAGCATTGTCACAAACATAATTTACTGTAAATCAGAATGCGTCATACACATATATTTATTTTAACAATCCTTTAGGTAAGTGGCCATTGTTCAGATTGTGTCACATTAACTTCCACAATGCATCTGAATGAGCCAATTTGCAGGGTATTGTTTGAGCTATGCCCTGTTATTGTTATGGTTCATTGATAGGTGAAGAAGTGTAATAATCTATGGTTTCACATTTTGACTTCGGGTATCCATGGTTTCACCCATTTAGTGAGCGTTCCTCGTATTTTTCGCGTCCGCTTCTACCTTTCCTCTTCCACAAGTAAAAGACCAAGGGCTGACAACGGCAATGCCATTTGGAACGTTCTGAAATGCACGAATCCGTCTGTGTGGGGAAACGAAAACGACAGCTGATCTCTTTATAGCTCTTCCGGTTTCCCGCTTCGAATAACGAAAACAGACTACTGCCACCAGCTGGGACGGAAAGGTATTTCCTCTGTCAGGGCAACTTTGGATCGCTTTGGACCCAAGACGCTGCCGACATGAGCCAACGTGAGCCGACTCAGCAGTTTGCTTTCGTCGCCACTAGTTGATCGGCGTCGGCTTGGTGTGTTCCTAGCTTTAAGTATATTAATATGTCAAATCCACTCAGCTGCAAATTAACATTCAGTTTTTTTTAATTAAACGCTCCACATCAATCCAAAATATTTTTGTATATATGCAATGGAAAAATAAATGAAAAATTGGTTCCTTTTCACCATCACAGAAATTACAAGAGTAATCAATATCTAATATTAAAGCATTCCAGCACATGTTTGACTGGATATATTCTATGCATTATTGTAAAAGAGACTTCTTTTACTTTGTTATTAATATAAAATTCATCTACTGTTCCCCAGACTTGACGCCAATTCACATCACCAGTCCGAAAAATCTAGCTGGAGGATAAACAATATTATTATAAGTATGTTTCTAATATAGTTCTTTGAGACTCTACCTTGTAAAATATTTATATTACCAATAAATATTTTACCCTTGATATCATTAAAATCTAGATCTTCTTCCTGTGGTGTATTCCTCAGAAGGATCAACTTTTCGGGGGATTGCATCCATTATAACAGCAAATTCCTTGGGTCTGACTGGTATTTTACATTTATTTAAAAATTCCCAATATGTTAATAAAATTCCATCATTATTTAAAAGCTGACTAACTAAAATAAAATTGCTCTTGATCCAATAGTCACAAAAGAGAGATTTATTTTTGTATAGGATGTCTTTGTTGTTCCAAATATAGTATCTCCTAGGTGAAAAGTTATGTTTGTAGGCCAGTGTCCACGCCATGAGAGCTTGTTTATGAAATTTTGCAAGCTTAAGCTGGTATTTTGACAATTGAATAATTGCACTTCAATAAAAATGAGAGGTCGCCTAATTGCTTGAATAGGTAGTTGGGAAAGGAATTACAAATACTCTCTTTATTCTTTAAATATTAAATAAGCCAATTTATTTTAAATGTATTGTTTAAGACATCATAACTCAACACCTTTAAACCACCATGATCTTTGGAATTGCATAAAACGTCTTTTCTCAGATAATGTGGCTTGTTTCTCCAAATAAAGTCAAAAGGCAGTTTATCCAATGGTTTGGTCACTTTTGGGGGGATATCCAATGATAACGAAACATAAACTGATCTGGAGATTCCTTCAGCTTTTGACAAAAGTACCCGTCCCTGAATTGACAAGTCCCTTTGTAACCACGTATTAAACCTCTTACTGGTTTTGTTAATAATTGGATTGAAGTTTAAATTATTACGCAGATATTCATCTTTACACATAACAACTCCCAGATATGTTACTTGATTTGCAATTGGAATATTACAGAAGTTAGTTAAACCACATTCTTTGAGAGGAAACAGAACTGATTTATTTATATTCATTCTTAGCCCTGATACATTGGAGAATTATTTTATACATTTCACTGCTTTAATAATTTCATTCCTATCTTTCAAAAATAAGGCAGTTTCATCTGCTAACTGATATAACTAAAATGTCCAGTTTTAATGTGAAGGGCCATTATTTGTGTTGCTAATAAAAAGAAAAAGGGGGAGATCGGACATCCCTGTCTAATCCCTCTACCTATTTCAAATCTGCCAGAAGTCCCCCTTGCTAATTTTCCTCAACGGGTGCATCCTTTGTATAGGGTTTTAATAGCTTTTTGAAAATAAATACCAAACCCAAAAAAAATCAATTGCTTTAAATAAAAAGGTGTGTGTTATGGTAAAAAATGCCTTGTGAAAATCAATAAATAAAATAAAACTATCATCTAAAACATATTTATTGTAGTCTACCATATCTAGTATCAATCTAATATTATTACTAATGTGCCTTCCTTGAATAAATCCAGTCTGTTCCTCATCTATAATATTTTATAATCCTTTTTTCAGTCTTCTGGCAAAGATTAAAGCAAATAATTTGGCATCATTATTTAATAGACTAATGGGTCTCCAATTCTCTAAATGAAGAATATTTTTGTGTGACTTTGGGATTAATGCAATAACACTTTGTCTTAGAGAAGAGGGCAATTCTCCCTTTTTAATAGATTCTATAAATACTACTAGCAAAAATGGAGCCAACTTATCCCGAAACATTTAATAAAACTCACTAACAAGTCCATCATTACCTGGAGAACGGTTATCTTTAAGGTTGCCAATACATTCTTTAACTTCCTCCAATTTCAAATCATCATGACAAAGCAATTTAAAATCTGCATTAATAATTTTGGCTTTATCTAAAACATTATCTAGGAAGTTATTCAGATCAGACGATATATAATTGGAAGTGTATAGGCCTTTTTGAAAATAAGTAACAAACTGTGATATCTTTTTATCATCCTCAATGACTGTATTATTAATGAACAATTTACTAATAGAGGTCAGTTCACCATTTCTTTTATCCAAATAAAAAAAGTACTTAGTATCCCCCCCCCCCCTGTTTCAACTATTTATATCTTGATCTAATAAATGCACCCTCTGCTTTTTCTTGATAAAATGTATCCAGTTGTACTTGTAACAATGATAAATCCATTCATTCCTGCGTGTTCAAATGACCTTTATTGGACAGGGGCAAGTATAATTTTTATACTTTCTTTTTCAGAGTACTTACATTTTAATTATAAAGAAAGTTTAAACAAGCTTGGGAAAAAAAGTTTTTTAACCAATTCCTGCCTATCCTACCTTTAACTGAAGCAATCGATTTCCCCATTGAAATAGCTAGATTCCTCATTTTTTACTTCATTTTTACTATTAATACTATTAAGTATGGTTAGTATGCGAATTAGGACGCAGGGTTGGTCTTGTCTTTGACTCAACACACACTGGTCTTTGTCTCGGATTAGGTGGTCTTGACTACAACAGCTCATTATGCAATAGTGTCTGAATGACTATTTGATCACCTGGATAATTGCCCAGGTGCGAATGTAAGAGTGATGATCATCTGCTGGACGAGCAACAGTGACCACAATTCACACCTTCAGTCAGTGAAGCCGCTCCCACAGCCGTTCATGAGAGCTTAAATGCTGGGTATATTCCCATCTTTCCACAGGAGAAGAAGCAGCAAGCAGGAGGAACTACTCCAGGAGGAGCTTCTGACATACTATTGAAAAGATGGAGTTTGAGGACGAACCCCGCAGGATGAGAGATGAAGAGGAACAAACAGGTTGGTGTTTTCCTTCCTTCTCTTTAATGACTGATGAGGAACATTAAACTGACATATAACAATACATCTAAAACTATTTGATTTGATTTATTTAAGAATTAAATTTTAAAACAAGTACAATCAAGCCTAATAAGACCATTTCATACAAAACTGTCAAGGATAAAATACACAAAAAAGCCATAGGCTTATTTCCATTGTGGTCCTCAGAGTTCAAAATAGACGAGCAGTTCTTAATGGGAATAACATCTACACAACACACAGCCGCATACACAAATAATACCTCAAACATCGTTAAAAAGACATTTTTTTAACTTAAAGGACCTTCTTCTTGAATTTGTTCAAGCAGTCAGGCAATTTATTCCAAGCAACAGCACTAGAATATAAAAACAAATTCTTCCCACACTGTAAAACATTTGTGTTGGTTTTTGTTGGTTTAACTTAAAAAAGTAAGTAACCTGGTTGCTTTAAAATTTTGAGTTTATTGAAATAAAAATTTTTAGTTGATACTATGAAGGAAATTGGTTTAATAAATAGAAATTAAAAATATTATTGTATCTGAACCACATAAAAAATTTGATAAATCATGAAAATAGCACAATTTGGCATGTTTCACTGCGTCATCACAAATAAAACACACACAATTACCCAATATGCTTACACTGTAAAAAATTATTTCGGAAAAAAAGTTACCTGGTTGCCTTAAAATTTTTAGTTCACTGAAAATAAAATTGAGTTAATACAATGAATGTTTTTTGAGATTCGACAACCTTTATTAAAAGATTATTAAAAGATTTTGTAAGCATATTGGGTAATGATTTATGAAATAAATCAAAATAGTTTGAGTTTCTATTTATTAAACAAATTTCCTTCATTGTATCAACTCAAATTTTTAATTTCAATAAACTCAAAATTTTAAGGCAAACAGGTTACTAAGTTAAACCAACAAAAACCAACACAATTTTTTTTACAGTGTACAAAATCTTTTAATAATACTTTAATAAAGGTTGTCGAATCTCAAAAAACATTCATTGTATTAACTCAAAATTTTAATTTTAATGAACTCAAAATTTTAAGGCAACCAGGTTACTTTTTTTCAAAATAATTTTTTACAGTGTAAAAAAAAGAAAGGGTCCCAATACACTACCTTGTGGTACTCCACAAGAGATAGGCAAATTATCTGAAAACACTCCATTTAAATCTACCATTTGACACCTATTTGAAAGATATGAGTTAATCCATTTACATGCTTTAGTGTCAAAACCCATAGCATTTGATTTTAATAACAAAATATTATGGTCAACTGTGTCAAAGGCTTTCTGTAAATCTAACAAAACCATCCCACTTAATTTTCCTTTATCCAATTCATCTTTATAAAATCTGTCAAATTGTTGTCTCAGTGGAGTGCATCCTCCTAAAGCCAGACTGAAGTTCATACAAAATATTAAATTTAGAAATATATTCTTCAATTTGAACTGCTCTTAAACTATCATTGCGTTCCTTAATATCCTTCAGAATACTATCTGTCATCCACGGTTCTGTTCTTTGTTAAGTCTTATCTCCTTGTAAGGCACAACTTTGTTCAAAACTTGCAAGAAATTGTTATTAAACATATCCCAAGCTATATACACATCATCACACTGCATCACCTCGATCCAATTTATCTTCCTAAGTTCTTCAACAAATATTTAACCTTTTAAGCAATCTGATTTTTAGTGTATTATGTTGCCCTTTGCACTCAAAAAAATTATACCTTGGATTTGCTTATTTTTTTATGTCAACAGGCTCCATGTAATTGGGTTATGTTGAATTTAATTAACAATGACGTTTAGTTAAATCAGGTAAACATTCTTAATTTTGTCCAAAACTATTACATTTGATTACTCTGAAATGAATATAATATAAAAACAAAACAAGTAATCCAGTTTAATTGATTATTTTTATTGAGTGAAATGCTATTTTTTTTTTACAACATTTAGAAAACCTTTTACATTACAAGATTGTATTGGCCAGATGGTTTTGTTACATCCATGGCCTGCCCAAAGTAGCTGTTTTTTTTATCATTACAACAACTTTAATTGTTATTATCAGATCCTCAGCCCAAGCACACGCTCTACACTTCACCACAATGGTAACGTCCAAAAACACTAACATAACACACACTTTTAAATACCAACATAACAAAACATTAAACATTAAAATGTCTCTCCATTTTCTCATCTCGTTAGAAATATATAAAATAGCACTTTATTTAAACATTTACTCTCCAAATTCAGCCCATTTGCAAAGCATGATGGGAAGTGAAAGTCCTGTTTGTTCCGCTTACTTGATTGAATCATGTTATGTCAAAGAGTGACGGTTTTAAGTCAGTTTAACATGAATCAATTACATTTGAACCAGAAACCTGATATAATGGTGTTAAATCAATAAAGTGAACAGCGTCATAACTTAATTTTTTTGAGTGTGGCATCTTCCTTTAAATAAACCATATATTATGATCACTTAACCCAACCTCCAAAAAACACTTCTAAAAATCTTGCAATTAACTGAAACTAATATGCAATCAATAATTGTTCTACTTTTAGGAGTAATTCTAGTAGGATCAACAATAATTTGTTTAAATGCATAAGACTCACAAAATGAAATAAAATATTTAAACACTGATGAATCTTTCTTCAGCATATCTGTATTTAAGTCAAGATGATTAGCTCTTGACCTAAAATATAATTTGACACATTTAAAATCTCTTCAAGACTCTCATAAAAGCCACTTTGATCAGGAGGACGATAGCAATTACCAACCAAAATTACTGCAGTATTCTTGACTGCAAAGTCTTTTTACTTTCTTTACTCTCTTTAAACATTAAATCTGACCTTATGTATGCACATACACCACCTCCTTTTGGATTTCGATCTTTTCTTAGTAAGCAATAATTGTCTATATGAATCTCTGAATCCAGTATTGAATCATCAAGCCATGTTTCGCTGCAGCTGAACAACGCCACATTAGATTCAGGACATAAATAAAGAAGTTCACTTATCGTTGGAAGCAAACTCCTGACATTGAGAAGAACCCTGTGCAGACCTCTCATTGACCCAATGGACAGAAGATCACTGATTTTGAACTTTTATGATTTTGGAAGAAGCTGTTCATCATTCACAGTAGATTTACTGTAGATCAGCAGATCATTGGTGGTGGTTGAGGAGATTCAACCCTTCTATGTTAAGCGCTTTGAGTGTCTAGAAAACCGCTATATAAATGTAATGAATGATTAATAATTATTACTCGACCGAGTCCTCAGCATCCTGTCTCCATTCTCTGTCATAGCAAACATATACGACACACCATAGTCCTTTCCACATAAGTCTCTTGTTTCATTACAAGGACGTAAATCGCTCCACTGAACCGCCATCAGGCTCCATTCGACACCAATTTCCGATCGGCGACATTGCTCCACACTCAAAGCCCGACGGCCATCCGCGGCAAAAGTTGGGCAAACTCCTTCACCACCTTTGCATGAACCAGGCCCAGGACATTGATGTACGTCTCACGACACAAGTAGACACATTAATATGATTAATAAGTCACAACTGTCTTTTCTGGCCGAGTCTTTGGCCGCGTCTTTGTTTCTTTGAACTTGTAACCGATGGACAAAAAAAATCAGCGAATAGATAACATTCTTTCCAAAACTGAGATGCTTACATCCACATCTAAGTTGCTTAATTTCAATATTAAAATTAATATTGTCCACCTCATTAAAATTCCATAAAAACGTGTAAAATAGTGTTAAGAGGAGTAGTGTGATTAACACTCCACACCTGCCTGCCGCCATCTTTTTTTCATGATTCAACTAGATACTAGTAGACTCAATAGAAGACCAGGGCCCATATTTATCAAGCCTTTGAGAATTACTCACAAGAACACTGCTAAGAATTGACTTAAGAGTAAAACTATTCTTGGCTCAAAGTTGATAGTTATCAAGCATTTCTGTCGTATTTTAAGTGAAGCGTTGGACTAAATCTAAAAGGTGCCCTAGAATGAAAAATGTAATTAATCATGGCATAGTTGTATAACAAGAGTTCAGTACCTGGACATCACATACAGTGAGTCTACATAAAAACGAAAAACACTACATAAAAACAGACGATTCTCGACATAACGCCACCTGTGACGCAGTCGCTGGGGATCATTAATATGTATGCCCCCAACATTTGTATACTGCAGCACATGCATCATGCGAGGATAGCGAAAATGGCAGATCGTGGAAATAGATGTTATGTTCCAGCCTATGTGCAGGGGACGTGGGGACTTTTCATACCCTTCCCACTGAACAAAACTGTCAACAGGCATGTTTATCTATAACCGGATACCGCAACAATTTAATTAAAAGTTGTTCGTTTGCTCGGCCCATTTCACCACGGACAGTTTTTCTAACCTGGACAATAGTAGGCTTCACTCAGTGTCTGATACTGGAGAAGCAGGAATTCAAACTATATCCCTGCAAGCAGTAAGTAGTAATTTTATCCACCTATTGACTGTCTAAACAATTTCTGATTAAACTGGAAGTTTCTTAGTGAGACAACATTAGCGATAATATCCCCTGTGTTGTCTAGATCCAATGCAAGATGCTAACGTTACAGTAACAATAGGAAATTCCAAGTAGCATCAGCATGACAAATGTCAAAGTTAATATTATTTCCTGCCAGTGTTGTCATACAAATCTACAAAATACAACCATAAATACCTGTGGCAATCCCTTTTGTCGGATAGAATAAAAATGTAGCCTATAGGCTATTTTCATCAACAACACGTTAACTATGCTAGCTTAGTTGCTTACAGATCGCACACTTGATCCTTCTAGCTAACTTCATCTCCACGACTTAAGTTGAAATGGTAGTACTTTGACAAGGCATTGTGTGCTAACGTTACCCAGTTCGCTGTTTAGAGTTTGATTCAAAGTGAAGAAGCTATCATTTCAAAAAACAGTGACACATTACAGTAAGTAAAATGTTGTTAAAATGCTAAAAACAAAGTTGTGACTGTTGATGAGTTAACGTGTAAAGTTAATGTTATATGCTAGGTCACATGTAGGCTGAAGTTATAGTACTGCAGGTCTTACTGAAAATAAAGACTAAATTTACCACTCAAAAGCATCCATTTCCAATCTCAAAATAATTGGTTGTTCCTCAAAATCTTTATCTTTGTCGGAAACAGGATCAAACATAAGGTTGGAAGCATAATCTCTCAATGATTGACAGTACACTGTAAAAAAAAAAACAATTGCTCCAATTGAAAATTTTCTAGTGACTGATCACATCTAAATTTTTCAGTTGGCCGAACTGAAATTCTGTGAATCGATGCAATTTAAATCACAGGAATTCAATTTGGCCTACTGAAAAATTTTGATGTGATCAGTCACTTGATAATTTTCAATTGGAGCATTTTTTTTTTTTTACAGTGTATACAGTAGATGTGTTTCTGTCATTGAACTGAGCCGCCATGAAACAGCCAATCAGAGCCGCGGTCAACATTAATATTCATGACCCTTCCAAATAAGGCAAAAACAGACCATTACATCACAGGGACAATTGCTCAGGGTTTGTAAATGGACCTGTAAAACCGTATCTGGAAAATTTTAACCCTTAAATAAGTAATTTACCCTATATCTAGATATCCGAGAACAATTTAAAATATTGTTTCAACTCCTTCTAGGGCACCTTTAAGATTTAAAGGAATTGTATGTAAGATTGTGGCCAAAAGGGTCCCTAAGGGTAGAGTTAGGGACAGGTGTGGTGGTGTGGGTCAGTTTAAGGGTAGAGTTAGGGTCAGGTGTGGTGGTGTGGGTCAGTTTAAGGGTAGAGTTAGGGACAGGTGTGGTGGTGTGGGTCAGTTTAAGGGTAGAGTTAGGGTCAGGTGTGGTGGTGTGGGTCAGTTTAAGGGTAGAGTTAGGGTCAGGTGTGGTGGTGTGGGTCAATTTAAGGGTAGAGTTAGGGTCAGGTGTGGTGGTGTGGGTCAGTTTAAGGGTAGAGTTAGGGACAGGTGTGGTGGTGTGGGTCAGTTTAAGGGTAGAGTTAGGGATGGGTGTGGTGGTGTGGGTCAGTTTAAGGGTAGAGTTAGGGTCAGGTGTGGTGGTGTGGGTCAGTTTACGGGTAGAGTTAGGGACAGGTGTGGTGGTGTGGGTCAGTTTAAGGGTAAAGTTAGGGACAGGTGTGGTGGTGTGGGTTAGTTTAAGGGTAGAGTTAGGGTCAGGTGTGGTGGTGTGTGTCAGTTTAAGGGTAGAGTTAGGGACAGGTGTGGTGGTGTGGGTCAATTTAAGGGTAGAGTTAGGGACAGGTGTGGTGGTGTGGGTCAGTTTAAGGGTAAAGTTAGAGACAGGTGTGGTGGTGTGGGTCAGTTTAAGGGTAGAGTTAGGGACAGGTGTCCCTGTGTGGGTCAGTTTAAGGGTAGAGTTAGGGTCAGGTGTGGTGGTGTGGGTCAGTTTAAGGGTAGAGTTAGGGTCAGGTGTGGTGGTGTGGGTCAGTTTAAGGGTAAAGTTAGGGACAGGTGTGGTGGTGTGGGTCAGTTTAAGGGTAAAGTTAGGGTCAGGTGTGGTGGTGTGGGTCAGTTTAAGGGTAAAGTTAGGGACAGGTGTGGTGGTTTGGGTCAGTTAAAAGGTAAAGTTAGGGACAAGTGTGGTGGTATGGGTCAGTTTAAGGGTAAAGTTAGGGACAGATGTGGCACTGCTCTGTCCAAACAATACCGTTTGGTTAATTGCTCATCTTCATACATTTCAAACACATTCTCCCTCTCCTGAAATATTCGTCTTTGTCTCATCAGCGCCATCTCAAGCCCCTACTGGCAACTCCTAACCACCTCTCGAGCCGTTTTAAATAACTGGGAGAGTAACACTGATTCTTAGCGTTAACATATTTGATAACTTAATTTTATGCTTAAGTTTGAAAGTAGGAGTAAAGTTCAAGAATTCTAAGCACTTAAAGGGTTAGTTCACCCAAAAATGAAATGTATGTTATTAACGACTCTCCCTAATGTCGTTCCACACACGTAAGACCTCCTAGTGTGCATACACTTGCATACGCTCTCGGACTAAATATAAAATATCTTAAACTGTGTGTGAAGATGAACAGAGGTCTAACGGGTGTGGAACGACATTAGGGAGAGGAGTTAATGACAGACATTCATTTTTGGGTGAACTAACCCTTTAAGACTACAATGACACTTTGAGAAGTTTGATTAATACTGGACCAGGTTTATGCTAAATTAAGAATGAACTTTATTTTTTATGTTTCTCATTTGTGCTTTAATTGAATTATGGTCATTTATTGTTGATTTTAGACCCGATGGAAGTGAACGAAGACAAACAGCATCAGCTTCAAAAACCTCATCATTTCACACAGAAAAAAGCTGGAAAAACAGGAGTCAAAGGATCCTTCACCTGCTCTGTGTGTGGAAACAGTTTCAAATATAAAGGAAACCTTGATGTGCACATGAAATATCACAATGGAGAAAAGCGCTTCACATGTACTCAGTGTGGAGAGAGTTACGTACATAAATCAAAGCTCAAAAGACACATGAGGATCCACACCGGAGAGAGGCCGTTCACTTGCACTCAGTGTGGAAACAGCTTCATTTACAAAGGACACCTAGATTTGCACATGAGAGTTCACACCGGAGAAAGGCCGTTCACATGCACTCAGTGTGGAAAGAGTTTCATGTGCAGAAACGTCCTCAAAGATCATCTGCGCACTCACTCTGGAGTGAGATCCTTCAGCTGTGATCAGTGTGAGAAAACATTTGCTGTGGCATCATGCTTAAGAAAACACCTTACAACTCACGCTGTTGTGAAGCCTCACTTTTGTTCTTCATGTGGAAAGACTTTTGCACGGCTGGAGGCTTTAAAAATTCACGAGACTATTCATACTGGTGTGAGACCTCATTGGTGTCACTGTGGAAAGAGCTTCAGTAGGTTGGGCAACTTAAAATTACACCAGAGAGTTCACACCGGAGAGAAACCGTACGAGTGCTCACACTGTGGGAAGAGTTTTCCCACAGCAAGTAATCTACAAAGACACAAGAACAAGCATTGCCCGAAGTTGTCTAAGTCAGCAAAGCTACATTCAGATCCATGACTTGGAAGTAAATAATTAGACATTCAGATTAAGCAAAAGTTGGAATTTGTGAATCAATAGCAACAATAGCCTATTAAAGGGTTAGTTCACCCAAAAATGAAAATTATTTCATGAATTACTCACCCTCATGTCGTTGGACACCCGTAAGATCTTCGTTCATCTTCAGAACACAAATGAAGATATTTTTGTTGAAAGCTGAGAAAGGCTTCAGAAAGGCCTCCATTGGCATTCAGTACATTCCCACTCACAAGACCCATAAAGGCACTAAAGACATCGATACAAAGTCCATCTCACTACAGCGGCTGGACAATCATTTTACAATGCAACGAAATTAGTTTTTGTGCGCAAAAAAAATCTAAATAACGACTTTATCCACCAAGTTATTGACGTGAACTTGACGCATGCGCGAGAATATGACGCAGCTCTGCCGTTCAGGACCCGGAAGAGGAGGAGCCGCTATCACCTGAGCTCTCGTCAGAGACCTACACGGAAGACAATAACTTGGCGGATAAGTCATTATTTTGCACACAAAAACTATTCTCGTCGCATTGTAAAATGATTGTACAGCCCCTGTAGTGAGATGGGCTTTGTATCGATGTGTTTAGTGCCTTTATGGGTCTTGTGATGACTGAATGTACTGAATGCCAATGGAGGCCTTTCTGAAGCCTTTCTCAGCTTTCAACAAAAATATCTTCATTTGTGTTCTGAAGATGAACGAAGGTCTTACGGGTGTCCAACGACATGAGGGTGAGTAATTCATGAAATAATTTTCATTTTTGGGTGAACTAACCCTTTAATCAGCACACCATTTAACATAACAAAAGATCGGGCCAGGAGTGACAACCAGAGGAACTTAAATACACACACTGGGTGCGTTTACATGCACGTTCTTACGTCGATTATGTCCAATAAGCCGACAATGATCATGGTCATGTAAACACAGTAACCCGTTTTCTTTTATCGGAGTATGGTCATGAACGGCGTAAGCGTAAACCGGTCGGCTCTGTCATGATACGTCATAAATGAGTCACATACTGTCACCCTGAAGCATATATGTAATGTTGGGGTCACGGGGCGGGGCTCAAGGCAGATAAAGGAAACATGGTTAAAACCTACATGAGGTCTCGTGTCTTCGTTATACATCACAACAAAACATGGTGTCAGAAGTAAAGTACTGAAGAAAATAAAGCAAGGATGGAAGGATTAAGGCCACCTGCAGGACTTGATTTACTGAACGGTAATTTGTCAGAAAACTGGCGGAGATTTCGGCAAAGATTTGAGCTGTATCTAGACGCAACGGGAAGTGCTAGCAAGACAGACAAGGTAAAGTCCTCTCTATTTCTTCATGTAGCCGGAGAAGAGGCGGTTGAAGTGTATAATACCTTCACGTTTGAAGAAGACAATGATAAACAAGATCTGTCGAAAATAATGGGGAAATTTGAAGAGTACTGCAACCCCAAGAAGAACATTACCTATGAGAGATACAAGTTTTTCACGTGTGTGCAAGGTGACATGCCGATTAGCCAATACATCACAGAACTAAAGCTAAAGGCGAAATCGTGCGAGTTTGGACTGTTGCAGGAATCTCTGATAAGAGATCGAGTTGTCTGTGGAATCACGTCAGATGCCATGAGAGAGAGACTTTTAAGAGAAGTTGACATTAGTCTCGAAAAAACTACTCAACTGTGTATCGCGTCAGAAATGACAAAAGCTCAGATGAAGCAAATGCATGACGAAGATCGCATAGCATGTGCCTCTGCACGTGAAAGCAAGCACGTTGATGCAGTGAAACATAAGCAGACACGCAAAAACGAGCAACGAAATAAACACAAACCGAACGAAAAAGACAAAACAGGCATTTTTACTTGCAAAAGATGTGGAACAGAGCATGCATCACGCAATTGCCCTGCATATGGCAAACAATGCAAGAACTGTGATAAAATGAATCACTTTGCTAAGATGTGTAAATCAAAAAAAGTGCATGCGGTGGATGATGATGTCACAGAACAGAGACCTAGTCTCTTCATCGGTGCAGTGCAAACGCAGACAGGGACAGATGAATGGACAGTTGACTTGAAACTGGAGCACAAACATGTAAAATTTAAACTTGATACTGGTGCGCAAGCCAATGTAATCCCGTACAGCCTGCTGCGAAGAATTGGAAAAAAGAACATACTTAGACCCACAAATGTGAAACTGTCAACTTACACCGGAGACAAGATACCTGTGAAAGGAAAGTGTAACTGGACAGTGAAATACAAAAAGAAAACTCATGTACTGGAATTTATTGTGGTGAAAACAGTTGCTAAACCAATATTAGGAATTAATGCATGCGAACAAATGGGGCTCATTCGGAGAGTCATGGAATTGAGCAAAAGCGAGAAAATGGATATCTTCACAGAGTATGCTGATGTGTTTGAGGGCATAGGTTGCCTGGAGGGCGAGCACACGATCCAAATAGATGAAAATGTGGTTCCCAAAGTTCATCCGCCTAGGAAAATTCCAGTGACCCTGAGAGAAAACCTGAAAACAGAATTGAACAGAATGGAAAAACTGAAAGTAATAGAAAGAATTGAAGAGCCCACTCAGTGGGTCAACCCCATAGTGATTGTAGAAAAGTCCAATGGGAAATTAAGGATATGTTTAGACCCCAGAGACCTCAACACAGCAGTGATGAGAGAACACTATCAGCTGCCAACAGTAGAAGAAATAACCAGTAGACTCTCAAAGGCCAAATACTTTACAGTGCTGGATGCAAGTTCAGGTTTTTGGCAACTTAAATTAGATGAAGCCAGCTCTCGCCTTTGTACATTCAACACTCCTTTTGGCCGCTTCAGATTCCTCCGTCTCCCATTTGGCGTTAACTCAGCTCCAGAAGTTTTCCACAGGACGGTGAAACAACTTTTTGAAGGAATTGAAGGCGTTGAGACGTACATTGATGATCTGCTGATCTGGGGAGAAACAAAAGCACAGCATGATAACAGACTGAAGCAAGTGCTGGAGAGGGCGAGGGTCAAGAACTTCAAGCTGAATAAGGAGAAATGCAAGATAGGCCTAGAGGAAATCAAATATCTCGGACACATCTTCGCACGGGATGGTTTGAAACCTGATGAGACTAAAATAGAGGCAGTCAGAAAAATGCCTACTCCTGAATGCAAAAAGGATGTGGAGAGATTCTTAGGTATGGTCACTTACCTCGCAAAGTTCATTCCAAACATGTCACAACACACTGAGCCATTGCGTATACTGACCAGAGATGACGTTGCCTGGCAGTGGGAGGAGGAACATCAGCGCGCATTTCACAAACTGAAGATAATGCTCACTGAGGCCCCCTTGCTCAGATACTATGATGTCAGTCTACCAGTAACACTTTCTGTCGATGCATCTAAAAGCGGACTGGGTGCTGTTTTACTTCAAGAAGACAAGCCAGTGGCTTACGCATCGCGTGCATTGACCGAAACAGAACAGCGCTACGCGCAAATAGAGAAGGAGATGTTGGCAATTGTGTTTGGAGTAGAACGTTTTCATCAATATGTTTATGGAAGAGAGGTAGATGTACAATCTGACCACAAACCGCTTGAAGCAATAATGAAAAAGCCACTGAGCAGCGCTCCAGCTAGAATACAGAGACTGCTGATGAGACTACAAAAATATCAAGTGAATGTGCAGTACAAGCCAGGTAAAGAGATGTATATAGCTGATGCATTATCCAGAGCGTCATTACCTGAGACCGGCTCTCCTGATCAAGAAATAGATGCTCAAGTGCATATGGTAATGTCCAACTTACCTGTGTCAAATGAGAAACTAGGTGAATTCATAAAGGAAACAAAAAATGATGTGATTCTAAAAAAACTCATAGAGACAGTGCTAAATGGATGGCCTGAAAGAAAGAGTCAAGCAGCAAAAGAAATACAAGGATATTGGAACTTCAGAGAGGAAATATCAGTGATGGACGGAGTTTTGTTCAAAGGAGAACGGCTCATAGTTCCAGCATCAATGAGAGCAGAAATGCTAAAGAGAGTTCATGAAAGTCATCTAGGCATAGAAAGCTGCAGACGGAGAGCGAGAGATGTGCTTTTTTGGCCTGGAATGTCACAAAGCATAACAGAGATGGTAAACAACTGTGATGTATGCAGCACATACCAGAAACGGCAAACCAAAGAGCCATTACATCCACACAGCGTTCCTGAAAGACCCTGGCAGAAAATAGGAGTTGATTTGTTTACTTTTGACCAGCAGGGGTATCTACTCTTAGTGGATTATCACTCCAAATTCATCGAAGTAGAGTGGCTGAGGTCAGATACAAGAAGTACAACAGTCATTACCCATCTGAAGTCACAATTCGCCAGACATGGTATTCCTGAAACAATCATTTCAGACAATGGGCCACAGTTTAGCTCCCGTGAATTTCAAGCTTTTGCGAAAGAATGGGAATTCATGCACAAAACCTCAAGCCCCCATCACGCACAGTCGAATGGAATGGCAGAGAGAGGAGTTCAGACTGTTAAACATATGCTAAAAAAGGCAAAAGCTGATGGAAAAGATCCTTACCTTTGTCTGTTAAACCTGAGAAGCACACCTCTGGAGGATATAGTAATAATAATAATAAACTTTATTTTATATAGCGCCTTTAAATGTTACATCTCAAAGCACTTTACATAGAAATACACATAACATTACAGGCATTAAAAAAAAAAAAAATAAAAAAAAAAAATAATAAAAAAAAAATAATAAAAAGACAGCAACAAAGTAGACAAATGAATCACATAAAAGCTATCCTAAAATAATATGTTTTGAGTGATGTTTTAAAAACACTAAGGGATTCTGCATTCCTAATCTCAGAGGGCAGGGAATTCCACAACTTAGGAGCCAAAGTAGAAAAAGCCCGATCACCCATAGTTTTCAACCGTGCTGTTTGGACAGTTAAAAGACCAGCTTCAGAGGACCGTAAAGCACGTGTTGGTGTATAGAGAGTTAAAAGCTCACACAAATAATTAGGGGCCAAATTATTCAAGGCCTTATACGTGAGCATTAAAATTTTAAAATCAATACGAAAACTAACAGGAAGCCAGTGCAATTTTTGCAGGATTGGAGTAATGTGCTCCCTTGCACTGGTCCTAGTTAGAATTCTAGCAGCTGAATTTTGTACCAACTGTAATTTATTCAGTGTAGCTTTAGAAACTCCAGCCAGCAATGCGTTACAATAATCAATGCGTGAAAAAACAAAAGTGTTGATTAACTTTTCTGCCACAGAGAAGGTCAACATGGGACGTAATTTTGCAATGTTTTTTAGATGAAAAAATGATGTTTTGACTGTGTTACGAACCTGATGGTCAAATGTTAAGTTGGCATCAAATATCACCCCCAGATTTTTCAGTTTAGTTTGAAATTGTAAAGCAGAGCCATCCACACTTAAGCTTATGGACTCTGCTTTACGCAACTGATGAGGTGAACCAATTAACATTACTTCAGTTTTGTCACTGTTTAGACAGAGAAAATTTTCAGACATCCATTGTCTAATCTCAGTAAAACATTGAGAAAGAAAAGACACAGGCATATTGACATCAGGTTTTGAATGTATATAAATCTGAGTGTCATCGGCATAAAAGTGAAAGTTAAGACCAAGAGTTCGTAAAAGTTGGCCAAGTGGAAAGATGTAAATATTAAAAAGTAAAGGGCCCAAAACTGATCCCTGGGGAACACCAGAGTGCACTACACCGACCTCAGACCTGCAATCACCCATCACAACAAACTGCCTGCGATCACAAAGATAGGACCTAAACCACTGTAATGCAGTTTCAGAAACTCCAAAGACAGTCTGTAAACGGGTGATTAAAATGGAATGATCTATAGTGTCAAAAGCGGCACTAAGATCAAGAAGAATCAGTAAAGACAGACGACCAGAATCAGAAGCCATTAACAAGTCATTAGTGACCTTAACTAACGCTGTTTCAGTACTGTGGAGTTTGCGGAATCCAGACTGTAGTGGCTCAAAAAGGTCATTGGAGGAAAGATGAGAAAGCATTTGAGAAGCCACAGTTTGTTCTAAAATTTTGGCGAGGAATGGAAGATTTGAGATGGGACGAAAATTATTCAGATTATCAGAATCCATGTTGTTTGTTTTTGGTATAGGGGTGACAGCAGCAGTTTTAAGTGCTGTTGGCACGACACCAGTACACAGAGAGTTATTAATGATTCTCAAAACAACAGGAGAGAGGGAATCAAAACATGATTTAAAAAGACAAGATGGTATAGGATCAACTCTGGAAGTTGAGGCTTTCAGTTTTGAGACCAAAGTAGAAAGAGACTGAGAGTCGTGAATAACAAAGTTAGAGAGAGAAATACCAGAAAATGTAGACATTTTTAAGGAGGAGGCAGCAGAAGTATTAGTGGAAACAATGTGGTTACGTATATTATCAATTTTAGTGCTAAAAAACTCCAAAAACATATTACAACGGTGAGTTGAAGCAGGAAAATTAGAGACAGTGTGATTTTTGAGCAGCTTGTTGATTGAGTGAAACAGTTGTTTAGGATTTCTCTGGGTGCTGACAATTAATTGAGAAAAATGAACAGATCTAGCTGACTCAATTTCAGCCTTATATTCAAGTAAGCTGTATTTCCAGGCCTGGTGATGAACAGTTAAACCTGATATGCGCCACCTACGCTCCATTTTGCGACACAAAGCCTTCATAGCACGCAGATCATCATTGTACCAAGGAGCACAGCGTGCAAAAGAGATGGATCGTGATTTCAATGGAGCCAGCGTGTCAAGGCCAGACAAAAGAACAGAATTCAGCACAGAAACGTTATCATCCTGATCATCAGAAAAAGAAACACAACTTAAAGAAGAGTCAATAAAGTCTGAAAAATCAGTGGGCTCAATAGATCTCCACTTGCGATAGTTAATGATACGAGAAGCCTTGGTGTTTGTGACAGGTAATTCCATGTTAAAGAAGATAGCCCGGTGATCAGACAGACCCAAGTCCGAGGTTGACAACTGAGACACAAAGGCACCATTGCTAATCACAAGGTCTAAAATGTGGCCTTTGTCATGTGTGGGACAGTCCACAAGCTGGTTAAGTTCAAAGCACTCCAAAATGGACAAAAAGTCTTTCGTTATTGTGGAGTCTTTTATATCCATATGGATGTTGAAATCTCCCAGGAGAAGAACTCTTTCAAACCTGAGGCAAAGAAATGACAATATATCTGATAATTCAGATAAGAAGTCTTTATTTGCCCTAGGAGGCCTGTAGACTGTAGCCACTGCAGTAGAGAGGGACGCAGAAACACTCAAAGCAAGGCATTCAAATGAGTCTGTTTTGGGGACAGACACGGGACACATGTTGAACTGTTGACTGTGCAACACAATGATACCCCCACCTCTACCAGAGGTACGCGGGAGATCAAATAATCCATAGCCAGCCGGAGTCAGTTCGTTAAAAAGAAGACCATCAGATTCTTTGTGCCATGTTTCAGTTAAACAGACAAGGTCGAGCTTTTGTTCTAAAATAATGTCAGATAAAATAACGGCTTTGTTGTTGACAGAGCGCGCGTTAAACAGTGCTGATTTCAGCATACATGGGTGAGCAGATGAATCCGGAGCAACCTCGGCACGCTTAAGTGCCAATAAGTTATGAAAATTAACCCCTGTAGGTCTTAACTGCAGTCTATGGGGTTTGCGCAGAAATCGCGGGTAGGCGACAGCTTTCGATATTGAGCATAAAAAACTACGCCTTGACGAGCGATGTATGTAACGCTTACGTCGCAGTATTCCAACATTACTGCAGAGAGCACGAATGTCACTCGCAACATCTAAATGTCCGTTCAGGTTCAACAACTGGCGAGCAGTGTACCTGAGAGCCATTCGGGGAGGATCCACACCAACAGCAGCCTCACAGCGGTGTAAACAGTGTACGTCCTGGGCCAGGCAACAGTAGAGTATATTCCAATATACCGCACTCAGAGATAAAAGCAGTAATCCAGCATGCGATGCATAATTCCACATCACGAACGAATTAAATGACATTGGCTCATAAAAATAAACTACTAAAAACGAGAGAGAGGAGCGGCAACCAAACGCGCCAGCGTGCCCTTTCAACCGCAACCGGAAGTTTTTTTATAACGTCAATATATAGGAGCATCTCCAGCCCAACTGTTGATGGGTCGAAGGCTAAAAACAAGACTTCCGATGAAATCAGAGTTGCTGAAGCCTAGCATGGTAACTAACCCAGTCCAGCAGGTGTTAGAAAACAGGCAAAAGAAGCAGAAGGAATATTTCGACCAAAGTGCTAAACCTCTTCAGAAACTTCAGGTTGGTGACAATGTAAGAATATGGCAAGATGGCACATGGAATCCAGCTGAAGTTACTGGACTTTCTGAGCAGCCAAGATCTTATGTCGTTCAGACACCAGAGGGACAGGTGTACAGAAGGAACAGAAAGTTTTTGATGAAATCAAAAGAACAAAGAGACACACCAAGGAAGGACGTGGACAAACAAAATGTGATTCAAGAAAATGAGTGTGACAAAGAGGAAAAACATGAAATGGACACTCAATCAAGGAATATAGATGACAGCCCCACCAAACGCTTAAGCCTGAGCCTACCTGTGAAAACGGCGAGTGGACGAGTTGTCTCAAAACCAAGAAGGCTTATTGAGGAGTAGTTCAATGATTTTTTCCTTAAGTTTATTTGATCACAGTTCCAAGGACAGTTAAACAAAAAACCTTGATAAAAATAATAATAATTTTGTTGCTGTTTAGTTATGATGTGCAGTGATACACATTTGTTTTGTAATAGTGTGTTATATACAAGGTGATTTTTTGTTGTTGTTGTTGCCTGCAGAATGTAAAAAAAAAAAAAAAAAAAAAAAAAAAAAGGGAGATGTCATGATACATCATAAATGAGTCACATACTGTCACCCTGAAGCATATATGTAATGTTGGGGTCACGGGGCGGGGCTCAAGGCAGATAAAGGAAACATGGTTAAAACCTACATGAGGTCTCGTGTCTTCGTTATACATCACAACAAAACAGGCTCAGGGAGTTTTTTGCCTCTTACCCTGATTTCGCGCTGCATGCAAACACATTAACCTGCTCTCTGTCGGCTTATTGAAGTGCGCATGTGTGATAGGTGACAAAAAACGCAAACTCACAGCAGATTTAAACACATCCAGACAGAGCGAGCGTTTTGCATGGAATAAGACATATATCACAAACGCAGACTCCTTTAAGACCCGGAAAACTGTAAAGAGGTGTTCTCTTTTCTCATGCAGCAGAAGTAGAAGAGGTTCAGTCTAAATGCTGCATCTGGAGCTGATGAGGGATAATATGAGCCGTAAATCTCCTGCTGACACAGTGCACGCTTTATTAACATCACAACTGACGTAACATTTGAAAAACTCAATAGTCAGATACACGGACATCATTATTTTTGACAGCACTCCAAGGAAATAACCTGGTTTATAAATAGTCATGTATGGGTATAGTCATGTAAGTTTACTTGTGGTGTCAGTTTACTGGTTTGCATGTAAACGGGGAAAACTGGTTATTTCAATAAGCAGATTTTTTTGAGTTATTGGCTTACTGGTGTGCATGTAAACACACCCACTGATCACAGACAAAACGAGGGGCACAGGTGACAGATGATTAAACTAAACACAGCTGAACAGAACTAGACTACTGAAGGTAACCAAGTGAACAGACAAGTGGCGGGAAACTGAGCCGTGACCAAAGCAAAAACACAACAGAAACAGACAGATATGTGATAAAATCCATCAGTCCATCATAAAAGTGAATCCATCCATCATAAATAATGCCTGTGCAAGACAAGCAGAGACAAGCCCAGGCTTACAGGCTATACTGTCCTCACGATGCGGGGCTCTGCAAAGCTAGACAGTCAGCTAACATGAAGAATGACTCCAATAATGCTTCAAGGTGTAACTTTTCTTGATTTAATTGGAATTCCTCTTTATATTGTAAAACTGAAAATATAGAACACACAAAATACATATTTCAAAATACATACGCACTAATAAAAGACTAAACACAAACATAAACTGCTGCCAGTTATTTACATATTTTTGAATGCAGCAATGACACTTTCAGAATATGAATTTACATGCTTTAATGCATGGAAGTGTTCTTAATATGATAATAATACTTTTTGATCACTTACAGACAATTAGTATCTCAGGAACAGTGGAAAGAAACAAATTAGATGCATCATCTCTCAAGCCGTGTGCTCTGGATGCTTCCTACTTTCAACTAAACAAAATGGCTGAACAGCCACTAGATGGCAGTGTTGCTCAAACAATAACTTCAAAATAAAAGTTCTCAAAGTCATAAGGCAGCACACTCCCCGCCTGGCACTATAATTCAGTGCAACCATAGAACTTTAACATTATTAACAGTCCTCAGTAGTCTTTTCTTGCGACAGAAGAACTATGATTTCTGTAACTGGCCTTAAGAAAGTTTTAACAGTTCCTTGTTTCGCAACTTTCACTTCCACTTTGCGTATTTTTGCATCTTGACTTGGTATTGTGTTAACAACGAGTCCCACAGGCCATTCATTTCTTTGTACTTGACTGTCTTTAAGCAATACTACATCTCCAACTTTAATGTTAGGCCTGTTCTCGGTCCACTTTCTGCGGCTTTGTAAGGAAGACAAATACTCTCCCCGCCATCGCTTCCAAAAGGTATCTGCCAAACATTGCACTTGCTTCCACTGTTTCTCATGCAGGTGTGACGTATCAAAGTTTCCACAAGGGGCTGCCAAGGCACTCATCTTTTGAGTTAGAATCATTGCTGGGGTAAGAACTGTTGGATTTTCAGGGTCTGTAGACACTGGTAGTAATGGTCTTGCATTCATGATAGCCATTACCTCTGCCATTAAGGTGCTCAAGACTTCATGAGTAAGTTGACCAGGCCTGGTCTTTAACAACATGGCATCTAAAATACGCCTGCTCAACCCAATTAATCTTTCCCATGAGCCCCCCATATGTGACGAATGTGGGGGGTTGAACAGCCATGTACACCCTTTCTCTTTCAGGTAATTTTGCAGGAATGGATCATCAGTGTCCAATTTTAGTTCTTTACATGCACCCACAAAATTTGTTCCTCTGTCGGAACGAAGCAGTTTGGCTGGGCCTCGGATAGAGAAGAATCTCCTCAATGCGTTGATGAAGCTGGATGTGGTCATGGATTCAATAAGCTCGATGTGCACAGCTCTGGTAGACATACACGTAAAGATTACTGCCCAGCGTTTGCTTTCAGCACTACCTCCTCTTGTACGTCGTGTGACAATCGTCCAAGGACCAAAGATGTCAAGTCCAACGCTAGTGAATGGCGGTTCTTGAGCAAGTCTGTCCGCAGGTAAGTCTGCCATTTTTTGACACTCTAAGCGTCCTCTGAGCTTACGACACGTTACACATTTATGAATGACTGCGGACACTACACGTTTGCCTCCAATAATCCAAAACCCTGCAGCTCGGATGGCTCCTTCTGTTATATGACGCCCCTGGTGTGCTACTTGCTCGTGGTAAAATCTCACAAGAAGCGTAGAAATGTGATGTGCTCGTGGAAGAATGAGAGGGTGTTTTTCTTCTCTGGATACATCTGCATAGGCTATACGTCCTCCAATTCGGAGTAACCCATTTTCATCCACAACCAGGTTGAGCTTTTTGAGTGGGCTTTGTTTTGAGATTGGTTTTCCCTTCTGTAGACATATGTATTCCTCTTTGAATACTTCATGTTGAACAGAACCAATAACTACATTTCTAGCTTTGGCAAGATCTGTGACACTGCATGGATCTCTGTACCGTTGCCATCTTTTGTGACCTGATTTATTTGATTCTTGGAAGGATTTAGTGACATGAATAAGTTTGGCCAACGTGTGAATGAGAGCCTTCCAGCTAGAAAAATGCATGAAGCGATGGCAACCCAACTCTGTCTTTGAGACTTTGGTTAGCAAGGTCACAACATTCGGACAGATCTCATCATCTGTGTCAGGATTTACGAGGGAGAATGTGTTTCCCTCAGAATGTTCTTCTTCTTGGACTTGAGATAGAAAAGGTGGTCCTGATAGCCAGTTTGTGTGTCGCAGTAGAATTGCTGGCACAGGCCTTGTGGCATGATCTGCAGGGTTCTTCTCAGTGGAGATGTAGAACCATTGGTCAGGGTGTGAAGATTTCCTGATCCGAGACACCCGGTTAGACACATACACATAGAACCTCCTGGTAGTGTTGTGAATATACCCCAGCACTATCTTGCTGTCTGTAAAGAATTTGACCGCATCAAAGGCAATGTCCATCTCATCTCTGAGCAGATCATACAGTTCGACAGCTAACACAGCTGCACACAGTTCTAGCCGTGGAACTGTATGCGCAGGTCTTGGTGCCAGCTTAGATTTTCCCATGATAAAGCCAACATGACATTGCCCTTCAGGTTCAATGGCTCTTAGATAGGCGACAGCTCCAATCGCTATTGTGGAGGCATCTGAAAAGATACAAAGTTCCTTTCTCTTTGTTGAGGTTAGTGAAACTGGAATATAGCACCTTTGAATCTTGATGTGTTCAATGGCATCCAGCGATGTTTTCCACTTGTTCCATTCTGAATGTTTTTCAGATGGAAGTGGCGTGTCCCACTCATGCTGTTCAAGTGTGAGTTCTCTGATGATAGCTTTACCCTGCATAGTTATGGGTGCCACAAATCCTAAAGGGTCATAGATGCTGTTCACTGTTGAGAGAATGCCCCTTCTTGTGTAGGGCTTTTCGTCACAAGAGATCTGAAATGTGAAGCTGTCGGTTTCCAAATTCCATGACAGTCCCAAGCTTCGCTGGACAGGGAGGGAATCTGCACTAAGGTCAAGATCTTTTATACTCTTTGCTCTATCTTCCACTGGGAAAGCTTTCATCACTTGCTTGTTGTTAGAGGAGACTTTATGTAGTAACAAATTGTATTCAGCGAGCATTTCTCTGGTTCTCGTCAGATTATCAATTGCCTCTTCAGGAGTAGCTACCGAGGCAAGACAGCCATCTACATAGAATTGTCTCTCCACTAACCTTTTGGCATCAGTGCCATGTTCTCTCTCACCCTCTTGAGCTGCTTTCCTCATGCAGTAGATGGCTACAGCAGGTGATGGGCTGTTACCAAAGACGTGCACTTTCATCCTGTAGTCTACCACATTCTTTTCCATGTTATTGTCTTCATACCACAGGAATCTGAGGTAATCGCGGTGTTCCTCCTGAACGACAAAACAATAGAACATTTGTTGCACATCTGCGGAGAAAGCTATCGGCTCTCTCCTAAAGCGAAGAAGGACCCCCAAAAGAGTGTTATTTAGGTCTGGGCCACGAAGCAGCACATCATTCAGGGACACTCCTTCATATTCGGCTCTTGAGTCAAACACAACTCTTATCTGATCTGGCTTTTGAGGGTGATATACTCCAAATGTTGGAAGATACCAGTGTTCCTTGCCCCTCTCCAAGGGTGGAGCAATTTCTGCATGATCATTGTCCAGCATCTTCTGCATGAAATCTATGAAGTGTAGTTTCATGTCTGGTTTCTTTTCCAATGTTTTCTGGAGGGAGTAGAAACGCTTCTTTGCTTGTTCTTTGTTACTTGGTAGGTGACGTCTCGGAGATCGAAATGGCAGAGGTGCCACAAAGCTGTTCCCTTCATCTCGGTATACTGATTGGTGCATGATATTTAAGAACTGTTTGTCCTCCACAGACAATGTTGGTTTGTCATCATCCTTGGATCCTTGAAACACTGAAGAACCTAGACTGTCTGTACTCACAGAAGGGCTTGTATCCTCCATACAGGATGAATTGTGCAGACTTTGATGCAGTGGTGTGGAACTGAAATTTTCCTTTACTTGGATATTGTTTGGACAAGGAGTAAAGATAGATGCACGACCATTCAGAAGCACATTTGCCTTGAAGACACTCAAGACTGGTGATTTGTGAACTGTTCCTAAACAGACTTCACCCACAATGACCCAGCCTAAGTCAAGTCGTTGAGCAAAGGGAGCGTTGTGGGGCCCATTTATTTGCTCACGTACCTTATGTACTCTCAGCATGTCCCGTCCTAACAACAGCAGAATAGGAGCATTGGGATCCACAGCTGGAATTTTATCTGCCACTGGCTGCAAGTGAGGATGGTGCTGCGCTACCTCAGGAGAGGGAATCTCCGACCTATCATCGGGTATCAGGTCACATTCTATTAGAGTAGGGAGCTGAAGTTGAAGTTTCCCATTCTTAGGCTCAATTATGAAGTTGGTAGCCCTTCTACCTGATGTTTCTGTCAACCCTGAGCATGTTTTCAATTTGTACGGGCTGGAGTTAGACTTTATGCCAAAGATGTCGTAAAACTCAGTCTTTGCAAGAGAGCGGTTGCTTTGTTCATCGAGCACTGCATACATTGTTACTGCTTCCTCCTTCTTACCAGCTGGATAAACTCTGACCAGGCAGATTTTGGAGCATGAGCATGGACTGTGTGGGTCAGCCTTACCACAGATTTCTGTACATTTTGATGTGACAGAGAGGGATGCGTCCTCATTTGTTTTTTCTCCATCCCTTTCCTCTGCTGCAGCAGCTGTTTCTGTTGAAGGGGGAGGACCTGGATGCATGGCTGAAATGTGCTTTTCACTTTTACATTCCTGGCACTTAATGTTCACTTTGCAGTCTTTGGCCACATGCTGAGTTGTTCCACAACACCTAAAGCAGATTCTGTTCTCTTTGAGAAAGACTATTCTTTCATCTAAAGACTTAATTCTAAAACTTCTGCACTTTTTCAGAGGGTGGGGCTTTCTGTGTATTGGGCACTGTCGTTCAGGGCTTTCAGCTCTTTTGTCTGTACCACTTGTCTTTTGAATAAGTTCCGCTGGAATTTCTGTCTTGTGCACATGTACAGGGTCTTTCTGCCTCAGAATTTTCTCTGTCTTAAAGAACTGACTTGTGGGTGTAGGAAGGAAAAAGCTAGGGTCATTTCTGATTTTTGCCTGCTGTCTCACAAATCTAGAGAAAACTGCAAATGGTGGAAATAGTACCCTGTACTCTTCCTTATACCTAAATCCTTCAGTTACCCATCTCTCCTGCAGGCTGTATGGCAGTTTTTCCACTATCGGTTTCAGTCCATGGGCTGTATCCAAATATGCAAGTCCAGGGAGGTACCCCTCTATCTTAGCACATTCCAATTCCAATAAGATATCTCCCAACTCTCTGAGTTTGTGACTATCTTTGTTGCCCAGCTTTGGGAAGTCCTCTAGCTTTTTCAACAATGCATGCTCCACCATCTCGGGTGCTCCATAACTTTCCTCAAGTCTTTGCCACAGCATGTCAAGGCCTGATTTAGGATGAAGAATATGCACAGAGCGAATTCTTTTTGCCTGCTCTGATGATTCAGGTCCTAACCATTTTGTCATCAAATCAAGTTCCTCTTGGGCTGTCAAGCTAAGATCCTTGGTAGCAGTCTTAAAAGATGCTTTCCATGACCAGTAATTTTCAGGATGGTCATCAAATTTTAGCAGACTGGAACTCACCATTTCTTTACGGATCAGATACCTTGTGAGGTCAAACCCAGTTGAAAGGTCCTGTGGAAGCTCTTTTTCGGTCTTTACAGGATATTGCGACCATTTATGGAAGTATGCTTGATCCGTCAGTGTGTCTTGTAAGGTATGATCTATTTTTGATGTGAACTGGCCAGCAGGTTGCCATCTGTGTCGAATATCCACTTTTGGTATTTCTGAATACTCACTCACTTTCCTGAAGTACTCTGGTGATTCAACTTTGACTGGGATGTCTTCAAGACATACCTGTGAAAGCTTCTGCACATAATCACTAGTCCGTTCAGCTGGGCTGAGGGGTTGCTCAGGGACTTGGGGTTCCTCTACTAACTCTCCACTTTCAATTGCTTCTTCGTAAGCAGCAGCCTCTGCTAATGCAACAGCAACTGCCTTTTGACTTTTGAGAAGATGTAGACTTGCTTCTAAATCAGCTTTTTTCTTTATCACATCTGCTTCTTGTTCGGCAAAGGATAGCTGGGCACGGGCCGCTTCAGCCTTAGCTCGGGCTCTGATGGCTGCAGAACCAATAGAAGACTGTCTGCTTCTTTTTGACGATTTTGATGATTTTGAATGAGTTGACTTGCTATCAGTACTTCTTGCAGACATAGCTCTTTCTGATTGTTGCTCTTCAGTTTCATTTTCTTGTGCTGAATAATTAGTTTGATTGCTTTTTAACTGGTACTGTTTCCGTGAGCGTAGACTCATTGCTGATGCGCAGTATTTTCTTGTGCTTGAACCTGTTGTGTTCTTGTCTTTTTACTATACTGTCCTCACGATGCGGGGCTCTGCAAAGCTAGACAGTCAGCTAACATGAAGAATGACTCCAATAATGCTTCAAGGTGTAACTTTTCTTGATTTAATTGGAATTCCTCTTTATATTGTAAAACTGAAAATATAGAACACACAAAATACATATTTCAAAATACATACGCACTAATAAAAGACTAAACACAAACATAAACTGCTGCCAGTTATTTACATATTTTTGAATGCAGCAATGACACTTTCAGAATATGAATTTACATGCTTTAATGCATGGAAGTGTTCTTAATATGATAATAATACTTTTTGATCACTTACAGACAATTAGTATCTCAGGAACAGTGGAAAGAAACAAATTAGATGCATCATCTCTCAAGCCGTGTGCTCTGGATGCTTCCTACTTTCAACTAAACAAAATGGCTGAACAGCCACTAGATGGCAGTGTTGCTCAAACAATAACTTCAAAATAAAAGTTCTCAAAGTCATAAGGCAGCACACAGGCGATGGACGGTGCTTAGAGAAGAGTGTGAAGGTCATTATTATCCTCTGGAGGTATTTTGTTCCTGTGAGTGACTGATTATAGTCATTTAACTTTCATTGTATCTTTGCAAGGAAACAGCTGATGTACTAATCTTGTGTATGGGATTCAATTATTGTGGTACTAATTGCTATTTGTAACCTATTCATCCAGTGTTTCTTCTTGATAGGCTGAACAACTGTAATTCACTGTTTATGAACTTAATTGATCCATATTTCTGTTTAATTGTTGACCTCAATTATTAAAGCAGCACTAGGTAATTTTCATAATATATTTTCAATACTCTTGTGATGATACATTGACTTACAATAGGTTGAATGACGTCTGCCATTGCCTTGTTGGCGTGAGCTGAAGGAGGCGTGCCCGACCGATGCTGACTCGGCCGTCATGCTTGCTATGGTTATTATTACCGACCACTCAGACCTTGAATTGAAGTATCATAGATTCTGTAAAACGGTAACCAATAGACTAGGCTACTATAATGATGCTGGCTTGTAAACGTGAGCATCACGATCATTTAGCGTTTGAAAAAAAATAAAACCCACGAAAGATATTCATATGACATGCTGAAACATATGCTACTGTACCTAGGATGAAGACATTTCATTTCACACGCGACGCGAGCAGAACAACTGCACGTGAACTCCTCCTGCAGTGTTCAGGGGAACTGTAAGTGATGCGCAGCTTTTTTTCAACCCACGGGGCTGCTTTTATGAAATTATCTGGCCCGCTCTGATATTCTTACAACCCGCCCCGCACACGCGACCATTAAATAGACATACGGGGTCCGCGGGTTATGAGACGACCCGCTCATCACTACTTCAGGGCTATCAGGGTTGTCATGTCAACAAATGCACACGCTATGGCATCCCCTGACAAAGTTTATGACAGTAGTAGAGGACAATATTTTTTCCCAACTATAGGGGGACCCCGCGAGCAAAAGTTACCCAGTGCTGCTTTAAATCAAGAGGGTTTCCATTGTATTTATTATCCCAAAACAGTAGTGACACAATTCTTTTAACCCTCTTTTTGTATTTTGATGTTTCCCCCATTAAAAACAACATGAAACATAGTTCTCTTGCTTTCTCATGAAAAACTTGTATCGTTCTCTCATGAAATTTTGTGACTTTTGTTAAATTATCTGTCTACACACCTAAAACTGGGTTTGATTTGGTTGCTCTAAATGTATGTAAAAAAAAAAAAAAAAAAAACACTTTCACACTCTGTCTTCTCCACATTGAAAATTAATGAAAAAAAACACTATTTTACAAACACACACAGATAATTGAATGCAAATTAAAAAATTACAATTTAATTTTTTCATGCATAGATCCCCACCTCCCATTTATTTCTGTATGTATTTTTGCCTACACTGACACACACAGAACACACATTACCGTATACAGGTCTTTCTAAAAGAATTTGCATATTGTGATAAAGTTCATTATTTTCCATGATGTAATGATAAAAATTAAACTTTCATATATTTTAGATTCATTGCACACCAACTGAAATATTTCAGGTCTTTTATTGTTTTAATACTGATGATTCTGGCACACAGCTCATGAAAACCCCAAATACCCATCTCAAAAAATTAGCATATTTCATCCGAACCAAGGCAAGGCAAGTATATTTGTATAGCACATTTCATACCCAATGGCAATTCAAAGTGCTTTACATAGAAATTAATTAAAACAGTGGTAACAAATGCATGAGAAAAAAAGAATACCATATGGACGAATAAAACATTAAAAACAAGCATAGTTAAAACAGTCGTAAAGATAATAATAGTAATTAAAACAATAAAAAAAAAAAAAAAAGAAAAAAGGGTCAGATCCACAGTAATGGTCTGATATAAAAATAAACACCAATAAAAGAAAAGTGTTTTTAATACAAAAAAGTCAACCATCATATAATTATGTTCAGTTCTGCACTCAATACTTGGTGGGGAATCCTTTAGCAGAAATGACTGCTTCAGTGCGGCGTGGCATGGAGGCGATCAGCCTGTGGCACTGCTGAGGTGTTCTGGAGGCCAAGGATGCTTCGATAGCGGCCTTAAGCTCATCCAGAGTGTTGGGTCTTGCGTCTCTCAACTTTCTCTTCACAATATCCCACAGATTCTCTATGGGGTTCAGGTCAGGAGAGTTGGCAGGCCAGTTGAGCACAGTAATACCATGGTCAGTAAACCATTTTCCAGTGGTTTTGGCACTGTGAGCAGGTGCCAGGTCGTGCTGAAAAACCAAATCTTCATCTCCATAAAGCTTTTCAGCAGATGGAAGCATGAAGTGCTCCAAAATCTCCTGATAGCGAGCTGCATTGACCCTGCCTTTGATAAAACACAGTGGACCAACACCAGCAGCTGACATGGCACCCCAGACCATCACTGACTGTGGGGACTTGACTCTGGACTTCAGGCATTTTGGCATTTCCTTCTCCCCAGTCTTCCTCCAGACTCTGGCACCTTGATTTCCGAATGACATGCAAAATTTGCTTTCATCCGAAAAAAGTACTTTGGACCACTGAGCAACAGTCCAGTGCTGCTTCTCTGTAGCCCAAAAGTGTCTTGACCTGGGGAATGCGGCACCTGTAGCCCATTTCCTGCTCACGCCTGTGCACGGTGGCTCTGGATGTTTCTCCTCCAGACTCAGTCCACTGCTTCCGCAGGTCCCCCAAGGTCTGGAATCGCTCCTTCTCCACAATCTTCCTCAGGGTCCGCTCACCTCTTCTCGTTTTTTGCCACACTTTTTCCTTCCCACAGACTTCCCACTGAGGTGCCTTGATACAGCACTCTGGGAACAGCCTATTCGTTCAGAAACTTCTTTCTGTGTCTTACCCGCTCGCTTGAGGGTGTCAATGATGGCCTTCTGGACAGCAGTCAGGTCGGCAGTCTTACCCATGATTGCGGTTTTGAGTGATGAACCAGGCTGGGAGTTTTTAAAAGCCTCAGGAATCTTTTGCAGGTGTTTAGAGTTAATTAGTTGATTCAGATTGAAGGGGGGAGTGGGCCGACACCCTTGCCTCTTCATCATATGCATCTTATCCTTTTGAATGATTTTTAATAACCTCATGAATTAAATAATCAGTTATTATCCTTTCAAAAAAATGAATTTTTGACAATCAATTTTATTTGATCTTTAATACATTTAACTATTATTTAATATGATTTTGACTCTATGTCTGCTGTATGGTGTCTAATTTGCTTTCCAGAGACTGTCTGACAAAGACAGTCCGACCCCTATCTATGTGCCCTGACATAGATAGCCTGACCTCTATCTCTGGGTCCTGACCAACAGGGCCTTGGAGAGAAAGTTAGAACTTCCAAGAGGTGAATCCCGCCTGTTGTTAGTAAACCCAGGACAGGAAGCGGTGGGAGGACTTGAGTATCCCAATTGTGATTTTTCCCATTGATAGAAGTACATTTTTGTCTTTATATTTCTTTATAGAATGAGGTAGATGATATTAGTCATACTTTTCTTTCTGGAGATTAATTTGTGATGTGGTGTTGATATCTTGTCCTGTTGATCTGCTCACTGCTGCACTAACCTTGGAGGAGAGATGTGCCCTAGAGTCTTGTGTGTGTGTGTGTTACATGTTCTGTGCAGGTCTTCTGACTGGATTGGACCACTTTTTCTCACACCCTTGACCTCTTGGCGTCTTTCTTGGACTCCCCTGAAGTCAACACTACCCCAATCTTGGGATTGTGTGATGTATTCATCCTGATTAACAACAACATCTCCTATCTATTCTCGTGTGACACATTGTTTAGACTTTATGCCAATCAGTAATATTCCACGTGTTTGTAATGATGTAAATCATGCCCTTGAAATTGGTATAACTGGTGTGGTAATTTTGTGTAGAGTAGAGTCTGGCCTGACACCGCCCTGAGAGACTCTGAAGCTGACTCTACTGATGAAACTGCAAACTATTCTTCAGTAAAATTCTCTCCGATGATTGAACATCCTGACTCCTGGTCTTCATTTCGCATATCTGGTCTATGGGTCAAAACTGTCAACACCTAACAAGATGATTAGGCTCGTTTAGAGAACCTTTTCATGATATGCTAATTTTTTAAGACAGGAATTTGGGGTTTTCATGAGCTGTATGCCAGAATCATCAGTATTAAAACAATAAAAGACCTGAAATATTTCAGTTGGTGTGCAATGAATCTAAAATATATGAAAGTTTAATTTTTTATCATTACATTATGGAAAATAATTAACTTTATCACAATATGCTAATCTTTTTAGAAGGACCTGTATATTAAACTTAAATTATTTAGATCTGGTGGTTTTATTAAAAGTAATTAATATATCGCATAACTTGAACTGATATGAAATGAACACTAAAACACACTGAGGGGTTTCATCTTGAGGGTTTGGACCATTTATAATCTGAATTTATGCTGTAATCATCTACTAAAACCATGTGTGAGCTTGATGAGTGATATTCCTCCTGAATGTGATTTAAAACAGCAGGAAGATTTGCACTGTTTGTACAGCACTGCCGTTAAATCCACTGTCATAATGAAAGACACACTCGGGTACCGTCTGCACTCAGAGATGCTTTATTGATGAATTGGAAGTGAAAATCAATATCCAGTCTTCATGCACAGGCTGTACATCAGATGAAGAGCTGCTCTATGACGCTCATATTAAGTGTTATTATTAGTGAGGCAGGTCTGCGCACACACACACACACACACACACACTGAGATGATGACTTCAGGGACTGCTACAGTCCTGTTTAAGATTAGGCAACCAAAGAAAGACACAATAAAACAATCAAATCAAATGTGATTTAGGCAATAGCGGGCCCTGCTCATCTAGACATCATTTGCAAGATAAAATAACTTCACTGAAGTCATAACACAAAAATAAAGGGGCCAGACCGAGAGGCTGCATAGCACACACACGCTTCGTGACAATATTGCTGTTCTGGAGTTAGCATGGGTTCTCTCACACACGTGATCTGTGTGCTGAACAATTCACGCAATTCTGGATCAACTGAGAATCACGATTTATTTAATTTAAAATAGAGATCACAATACAAAATGTTAAAATGAACTAAAATGTTAATTGCTGAATTAATGTTTTTTTTTTTTTTTAAACAGCACAAGTGGATGATTCAATCACCAAAACTTCACTTGTTTCATTACTGGATGAATCAGTGTTTTTGAATTAATATCTTGAGTGAATGATTCAATGACTCACTCATTAAGACTTCACTTGTTTCATTACTGGATGAATCAGTGTTTTTGAATGAATATCGTAAATGAATGATTCGACTCACTCAAAGACTTCACTTGTTTAGTACTGGATGAATCAGTGTTTTTGAATGAACATCTTGAGTGAATGATTCAATGACTCACTCAAAGACTTCACTTGTTTAGTACTGGATGAATCAGTGTTTTTGAATTAATATCTTGAGTGAATGATTCAATGACTCACTCATTAAGACTTCACTTGTTTCATTACTGGATGAATCAGTGTTTTTGAATTAATATCTTGAGTGAATGATTCAATAACTCGCTCATTAAGACTTCACTTGTTTCATTACTGGATGAATCAGTGTTTTTGAATGAATATCTTAAATGAATGATTCGACTCACTCAAAGACTTCACTTGTTTAGTACTGGATGAATGTGTTTTTGAATTAATATCTTAAATTAATGATTCAATGACTCACTCAAAGACTTCACTTGTTTAGTACTGGATGAATCAGTGTTTTTGAATGAATATATTGGGTGAATGATTCAATGACTCACTCATTAAGACTTCACTTGTTTCATTACTGGATGAATCAGTGTTTTTGAATGAATATCTTAAATGAATGATTCGACTCACTCAAAGACTTCACTTGTTTAGTACTGGATGAATCAGTGTTTTTGAATGAATATCTTGGGTGAATGATTCAATGACTCACTCATAAAGACTTTACTTTCATTACTGGATGAATCAGTGTTTTTAAAACAAATCTCTTGAACGAATGATTCAGTGACTCACTCATAAAGACTTCATGACTCTGGCCAACACAGATCAAAATGTTCACTGTGATTGTACTTGTCAAAGTCTTAAGAGACACATTGTGATCTAATGATAACGATTCACCAAAAATCACTTGGGCGCTTAAATGGAGATCTTTTAACGATTAATTCACACCTTCACAGCACAGAGGCCATTGTCGACAAACCACTGCAATGGAAGCAAATAAATTGTCTGTATTTTGTGCTTAGACAGCAGGCTTATAATCAAATATCTATAGGGACATACCTTCATTTGATCATTCATTTTTTTCTTCAAGAATGATCATAAAGTTCCGCCAAATAACAAAACCGTCTGAAAACTTTACACACGTCAGCTGCTTTCACAAACACCAAAGGAAAACACAGAGGAGAACAAGCAGAAAAGACCATCTGAAGAATGCACAGAAAATAAACCAACAACTATTAAAGCACAAGCTCTCTTCCCTGTGATTAAATAAGACACAATGTGTAGACAAAATCAACTTTGCGTTTCTCCTTCTGCAGTGGGTCAAAAGATGTAATCGCTGGTCATCTTGAGAGAAGGCATGGCCTCGTTGACGTTCTGGTCGAGCCGGTGATACTCAACCCCGCGAGAGCAGAAGCCGTCCCGCCAGCGGCGACTCTGAGCCAACAGCATCAGCTACACGAGAGGAAAGATACGGAGCAAAGGTTAATAATGACGACGACGGGTCAGTGTGGGGAAAATATATTCATTCATATGCCATTGCCATGATTTTATATACAGCTTGATCTGGCATGAGTGTGTGAACTAGCGTTGTCATGATAATGAAAACACTTAAGAATAATGGTCATTAGTTAAAGGTGCACTATGTAGTATTTTTGCAGTAAAATATCCCAAAACCAATAGGCCAGTGTTATATATTTTGTTCAGTTGAGTACTTACAATATCCCAGATGTTTCCAACTATTTGTAAATTGTGAGAAAATTGCTATTTTAACTAAGGACCGGGACGTTTCAGCATAGTGTTTGAGCGAGTCTCCTGTCAATCGCGTCATATCTGCGCTACCCTCGGTTTTATTCTGCAGAAGCGCTTTACTCTTAGCAGTGTGAACATGTCACAGCAGCGCCGAGCGAATGTCATAACGTCATTTTAAACACACTTAAATGTATCTAAAATGAAAAACAGAGCTGCTTTACCTTATAATCATGACCAGAAACGCGGAAATAGTGCGCACGCCCGGCGACTGTGTCCCGTCCCGTCATGATAAAAGTCCCTGTACTCGCGAGCCTTTTGCGTTTTAACACTCGATTGCACCGTGTCGAATGTGAAGAGGGGGATTGCTTGAGACTGCAATATGAAAACCTTTTTTATATAATCACTCTTATTCTTGAGGATATGCATCACAGTCGCCAAGGAAGCGAAAAAGAGAATTAAGACGGCAACGCAACAGACAAATCAACAAGACAAAAGTGAATATTGGAGCGGCCTTTCCAAGATGGAAAGAGCTCATGAGGAGCAATGATTTTTAAAAAAGGACGCCGCGTTGCCTGCTTTCTTCCTCGACAGGTAAACGGCTACCGTAGGAGTTCAAACAAAATCAGAATTGAGAGGAACAGAAACTAATATTCACTGGATGGTCATATACCTTTACACCGCTAGATGGGGGAAAATATCACACAGTGGAGCTTTAACATTAGTTCATAGAAATCCAGCTGTTCATGTTAGTTCACGGTGCATTAACTAATGTTAACAAGATCTTAATAATGTATTAGTAAATGTTGAACTTAACATTAACAAAGCTATTAAATTAATACAAATTAATAAATGCTTTATAAGTGCAGTTTATTATTAGTTCATGTTAACTAATGTTAACTAATGACCATTATTCTAAAGTGTTACTGAAATTTCTAACTTTAAATACAATAATCTGAAGAAAATCAATACTTCACACCATTTAAGATACCATAAAAACACCATATCAATAAGAGCCTAACATTTGAACATCATCTAAGTTAATTTACTTTTGGTCATGATCAAATGGGTGGGCGATTTACTGATGGAAAGATGATGATAAACAGGTAGAAATTTGTAAACCGGTAGAATCTATACCGATCAGGCATAACATTATGACAGGTGAAGTGAATAGCACCGATGATTTCTTCATCACGGCTCCTGTTAGTGGGTGGGATATATTAGGCAGCAAGTGAACATGTTGTCCTCAAAGTTGATGTGTTAGAAGCAGGAGAAATGGGCAAGCGGAAGGATATGAGTGAGTTTTTTTTTTTTTTTTTTACTGAATGTGTCTGCTTAGTAAAACATGCGATGAACGAGAGTCGCAGCAGGAGTTTATTCATCACAAGAGTAGAGCTGACGGACAAGATGATCGTTGAAAATTTGGTTTCAAAACGAAATGTAAAAGCACCTGTTTAAGTGAGTTTGTCATTGTACTATGGTGGTGTTGTGTTTTTTTTATTAAGAATAATAATAGGCTAATGAACCCAACATTCAAGCAACCTGCCACCGAAATGGCGATCATTTTAAACTAAAATGTGCAAGGCCGTACAGAGCCCGCATTTACGGACGAACTGTCATTCACGGTGTGTGTGTGTGTACTGGCGAGTTATCAGTTCACGCGTATTGAAGCTTAACTTTCATAGGAATTCACAGAACGCACTCGCTTTGCTCCGCTCCGTGCATGTTACTTTCGGTTAGATAGTATTAGTGATTTAAAAGCCCAGTCGGTGATACCGGTATTACTGGTTTTGTGACGCGTCGATTAACCGGTGGGAAAATGTCCTCACTGTCACATCCCTAGTATGCATTTATTTATGTATGTAATAATATGTATGCATGTATGTGTGTGTCTGTCTGTCATTAATGTTAATCAAACAACAAAGTCACTCACTACTCTTGACTGAATCCCCTTTCTAACTTTTTGCTACATTTAACTTTGCCTTTAAAACGCTCAACAGAAGTTTAAAATGTTTCTTGCGAACCCTCCCATCACTGATATTTGCCCTGTATCCCAGCAAAAACAAAAGAGCAACTTGTTCAACTGGTTGTGTGTTTCTAGGTCTGTCACGATCATGAATGTTGTGCTGTCAATCAATTGGCAAACAAATATTGCAATTAACGTTTTAATTTTCAGTTTTGTTCAAATCACTTGCACTAATTTAATTTTAGAAACATAATTAAAAAAGGCCCATATGATTTCTTTAATATTTAATATTTTTATTTAAATTTAAAATGTTTCAAAGAAATAAGGGAGGCGCTGCACCTTAATGTTAAGAGATAATTAAGTGTTCATTGTGATTTTAGACTTATGTTTCATTATTTGAGTGTTTTCCATGGTTGTGTTGACATTTCTGCCTTTATAACTGAGGGGATTATAATCAAAGGAAGGTTAAGTTTAAACATTTTTATTTTACATGCAATACAATTTTCTCCTGCTCCTTATTTTAAATTTTAAAAAAAGAAAAAAACTCAATAATTATTGATATCGACTGATATGAAATACTTATATCATGATACAGTTTTCAAAAATATCGCCCAGCCCTAGAAAGTATAGTTGCAAAATACTGCAAAATACTCCATTGCAAAAGCCAACCCTATGATACTTTTTTCATATACTTTTTTACTTTCTTTGGTTAAAGGTTTACTTCAGCGATTAGCATATGGCTTTGTATCAGTAGAAACCCGGGAGTATATTCAAATGATTGTGCTTTTCCCCTTCATATCCCCCTGAGACAAGAGATTTATTCCTGGAAAAATTCCTCCTATGATGCAAATTGACGATATTTGCATCAAAGGAGGAATGTTTGGCCAAAGGCTAAAGACTACAGCCAGCAATGGGAGCCATTTCCTCATGTTTTGAACCCGCACGTGGGGGATGGAGATCACACTCACAGCTTAGCTCGCCGCTACAGGCACTCATTTAAACGGAGCTATGGTGAGCAATGTAAGTCTTTTAACTTCTCAAATTAATTACTATGAAAGTTAAGCTTGCAAAGGCATGAACTGAAACACGCCAGACTGAACTCGCGTTGCGAATGTATGCGGCGAGTGTAGTCGCGATTACCTCAGCTCTCATTATGAGAGCTAATTCAGCTCATCTATCTGACTCCTGCAGTTAGTGCTCAGTGCTGTGATACTCGCGCGGTGACTCACTCATTATATTGAACAGACACGTTCAGTTTTTAATTGTAGTGTCTTCTCTAACTCAGTCACAGTAATCCAGTAGCGGTGGCTTTGGGAATGGCCTCACTGGGCAGTGAAGCATTCTGGGAATTGTAGTCTTTCATCCCCATGAGACAAAAATACATTTTCTGTCTTTTCTCAGTCTAGAAGACACCAAATTCAAAAATAATTTTACATTTTTACTACATTGATGACCCAGTTTAAATACAGATTCATCTTCCCAGCGCTGAAGTACCCCTTTAATGAGACATTCACTAAAAATGCAAAGTACCTGCTAATATATCAGCCATGGCAATGTATCGGTCGACCACTACGCATCAATAATCAATAATTGTGACAGGCCTATGCTTTTGACATCATTCTGAGAAGCCTAATTTACCTTTCTCTTGTTGTGGTAGGTGATGTACACGATGGCAACTAGAAAGGCGATGACCACCAGATGAAAGAAGAAGTGGGAATCTTCATCCTGGGTTTTATAGAAGCCTGTGTCCTTGTGAAAATCGTTTTTTTCAGAGCCCTTAGGGGGAGTTACATGACTTGTGGGTTCTAAGTCCTCTTCGCTTTCATCGCCAACACCTTTTGAGTTGTCTTCCAAGGCCAGGGTTGAGTCGGGAGACGTGAGTTCATTCATGTACTCTGGGAAACTCTCGCTTTCGTCTCCTGCAGGGGTGGAGACGGCTGCAGGCTTGTTTGCAGGTGTAGTGGTGGGCTCTGGAGGGACGTGATTGGCAGGTTTCGGGTCTGGGGTGGTTTTGATCTGTTCTGTGGTGGTTTTGATCTGTTCTGTGGTGGTTTTGATCTGTTCTGTGGTGGTTTTGATCTGTTCTGTGGTGGGTTTTAGCTTGTCTTCAGTAGTTTTGTCTGTGGTGGTTTTGAGTTTGTCTACTGTGGTTTTGAGCTTGTCAGTGGTGGTTTTGAGCTCATCTGCGGTGGTTTTGAGCTCGTCATTGGTGGTTTTGAGCTTGTCTGCTGTTGTTTTGAGCTTTTCAGTGGTGGGTTTGAGCTCGCCCGTAGTGGTTTTCTGCTGTTCTGCAGGTGGAGCGATCGGAGCGCCTGCTACTTTGGAGGTGCTTTCAGTTTCAATAGGGGGAGCTGTCGTCAGATTCAAAACCAGGTCCGTATCATTCAGATTACTGTTGTTTTGGATGCTCTTGTTCTTGGGAAGTGCTGCTGGGATGTTTTTGGTAGTTTTACCAAAAGTTTCCTGTGTCGCATCAGCTGTGGAGGGAAAACCAGATACATTAACAGCATTTATATCAGTGTTTTCTGTAAATTAATACAGGGCACAGTTTCTGGCTGTTTTGCCTAACCTGTAACCTAAAGGTGTGGCTTTTTTTTTTTTTTTTAACTTTAGGCCAGAAACTATTCGACAAAATAACAACAATCTGACGATTCATGAGATATTCCTGTGAGATCTACTGCATGTTTTCCAATTATTGATTTGCATATGAGGACACGAACAGATGAACTTCCTCTCCAGAGTCGCAATGAGTCTCTTCATGAGCAATTCATGTGAGAAAAACTACAGTCATAAGCACAGAGAAACTCTTTACAGCAACCCATCAAAATAAACGTTTGGTTTAATTGGACAAAAATATTGTATATAATAGTATAATAAATCAAAAAATGTCCTCCATGTTTTAATTTTATCAGTATAAAGCTCAATTGTGCTGCTTTGTTTGATAACAAAAGGTTGTTTAATTAAAATCAATGTTTTATGTCTTCATTTGATTACCAGAAAATACACAACTCAGAATTTATGGGAAATCTTTTCATGGTAAAGTAGTTGTTTTTATGAATTCAATTAATCAAGTTGCTAGTAGCCTACAATATACTGGTAAATATTACAGTATACAAACATCACAGACAATGGCAGACAGTGACCATTATGTCAATAACATTTCTATAAATGACTTACAGTTTCTGCACAGTTATTGTAGGTACCGTTGTGAACAGCATAAACACTTATTTTTACCCATGTTTACACAAATTGTTTAGCAAATCAAAGCAGAAAAAATTAAAATAAATCTGTAATATATTATTTTGGTTCACATGCAGGGTTTGATGAGAGGGAGAGGGATTTTCCTGCCGGTGCTTTTAATGTATGTCCCATTCCGATATTAGATGGTTATGTAAGTTTTAGTATATTAACACATGCATTGCTTATTATTTAAAAATGATAAGTCGGCAGTTATAAGAAAGGGGCATTATTTCCTTAATATGTGGAAAAAAGGAGGAAGTCACAAAGTCTCATGAAAGACTACACAGAAAACAAGAGCTCCTTTAATAATCACTGAATCTGCCGGTCAGTTCAGACTATAGTATAGAAGAACAATGGCACATTTAATAATAAGCAGAATATTTACATTTTCCCAATAATAATGTTTTTTGCACATTAATGTTGTTAAAAAAAAGTTTATCTGCATCAGTTCAAACTCAGTGCTTCACTAATTTCCAATAAACAAACATGTAATATTATTAGTAACTGCACTAACAAAACAATAGGAATTTTATGATTAAATATAGGACACATTTTCCCGCAGTGACTAAATCCGGTGCTGGCGCCACCATCTGTAGAAATGGTGGCACTCTCAAACGTTAGTACGGAGCCCTGTTGAGTATCTGCCGATGCCAAGTCCCAATCCAATACTTTTATTTGTATAGTGGTTTGTGCATAACATGCACAACATTTGTACATAAAATCAATCCAATGTATATGGATGCACAGAGTTTCTCAGAGGCAGGGGCTTGTATGTAAAAAGAGGGCATCTTTCACTATGGACTAATTCTAATATAAAAGTCAAAATCTGCTATGGGGCAATAATGGAAGAACAGTTTTAAAACAGTTTTTTACTATTATTTATGAAAGGACCTGCATTTCATTAGTTAAAATAAAAGATTTTTGTTATAAGACACAAAAACAACTGCGTCAAAATCACTAATTTCCTGGTGAATGAGCTTTTGACATGAAGAGACAAACGTGTCAGTCTCTGAGTAAAATACAATTTCTTTAAGCCACAAAATAAACGTCCGTAAAGTATAGGGTCATTTCAAATCAACCACGACCCCAGCTCAAGATTTTATATTTTGTTAATATTTTTTTTCTGAAGAAAGACAAACGTAAATAGTGATGAAAGCCAGATTATTAAATATCACAGATGTGTATTGACTGAGTAATCAGTTCACCTGAGATTTGGAGCCAAATTACAGAAGGTAAAATGACTTTAGAAAGATGGCAGCATCGTTATTTTATGTTCACACAGAGATTAGTGATCTATTATAGAAATCGGTTGACTTTATTAATCTTTGCTGCACTAAATGCCAACGATGACCGTTTAAAAATAGGAAATAAGCACTTCTTGTGTTATTTTCCCCAAGTTTGCATGTCTGTAACTCAATAAGTATCAAAGATCTCTTTATATAGTTTTAGATTCTGGTTCTTAACAAACTTTTATTTTGGTTTATTCATTTTAAAAACCCTCGATGGTTCAATCTAGAGATATGGAGATCACAATGTGGCTCCGTGACTAAACTGGTCAACTGTGTGGATTTTTATTCTATCTGAAGCATAAATCATGTTGAAACAAGAAATATATATTGTCATTTTATATTGTAACAATGGCAGAGAAAAAAACATTTACGTCTGAGAGCCCAAAATATTATTTTTCCTAATAAGTGTGCGTAATGTTTACAAAGGCTTGACAGTTGCAAAACTGACAACGTCACAAAAGCACGGGACTTCCGGTATCAGAATCAGCGTTTAATATATCGATTAACTGATATGGCTAATATATAATAACTGTATGTAAACGTGTCGTTTATTGGTAACGATAGACAAACATTTGATGAGAAAGATATTTAAGGAGCACAGGTTAACTTTCACACGAAACTTTCACTCGATATATTCAGCTTATACCGTAAATAAATGACACTGGCGGCAGGAAACAACCCGCTGAGGTTTGAAAGGGAAATCTTCCACTAACCTGTTTGACTTATTGAAGCGCAGTTGATGAAAAATATCTGCAGTGACACTAAAACAACAATTATTCCCATAGCTGAGTCCCTGCGTTGCGTCTTCCGTAACGTCGCCATCTTGAGTGATGACATCTAGTGATGGGACATCTGAAGCGAGGCTCCGGAGCTTGTTGTGTCGAGCAAAAAGGGGCGTTCCAGATGAAGCCGCCATAGATGGAAGCCGCGATTCGAGGCTTCGAGGCTTGTACTGTTTCCGTGAAAATCACGTGACGATGACAAACGAGGCCTCGTTTTCTGTTGAATACGTCATTGCTTCATTCTGAGTGTCGCTTTCGGATAAAAGTGGTACGAAACCTCGCGCCTCTCGTGGGGTTTGCAGTAGGCATTTGCATTGGTGTTGAGGTGTTGGTTGTATGTAGTAGCGATATCATTATATATCATAGCTGTATTATATATTATATTACATTATACTTACTTTAGTAGATTATTAGAGTAAATTATACATAGTTCAGTAGATGTATTGCTATTATTATTATTAATAATATTATTATTATAAGACTAGACTGTATTAGGGAAAGCTTTTCCCATCCCTGTTGCAGTTTGCTGTTCCACAATTCCAGTCCCATAAGCACTGCACTCACAATAATTTATTTACAATCATTCTGGGCATTCACTCATCACTAACCCAAAGAACTACTGAATAGTTGAACACAAAGTTGTGTGTTTGTGTGAGTTGTGTGTGCATAGGTTAATACAGGCAGAGTAAAATACTTTATTAATACACAGGCAATAGAAAAAGGGTGTGCCCACACTACGACAATTTGGTTGCTCAGGATGAATAGATTTGTGTGCGATGCATTGCTTTCCACAGCAGGTGTCACTAGGTAGCACACTGTTTCATGAGGCGTCAGGTAAATGAACCCTTTGGTGAAGCAATGGGCTGGAAAGCTAGCCTAGAAATCTAGACGCACCCTAGCGGCAGCAAATTTAATTTGCCCGCAAGTGTGAAAACAAACATCTTGATGTGGCTCTGGCTTGTCAGGCTACTGGAAAGCCTCAGTGGTTCAGGAAGCCTCATTTGGCCATCACTATTGACATCCTTATCGCGAATGCGCAGTCACAGCGTTGCGACATGGGTTGAAAGATCCGTGATTTTCACGCGGAACTTGTGTGCGTGTGTGTGTGTGTGTGTAAAACTTTGCCAAGATAATTAAAAAATGTAATTTTGTTCTTGAGAAAAATATGGGTTTTGTAAATAAAGTAAAATGTCAATTTATTTTTTGTCATGTCTAACTTGAAATGAATATGACTAATACAACTAAATAAAACTGATTATGTAGCAACAAGTAGGCTATATTTATTACACAGTATTAGGTGTATAACATCTATAAATAATTGTATAAATTGTTCATGTTAGAAAGAATAGCTATTTATACAATAATATCCTGGTATATAAGGTTTTAGCCGTTTTCATTGACATGGATCCAAAATTAAAGGAGTTTCTTATATATTTAAAATGTTTTATCAGAAAAGAAAGAGCATTTGCACAAAATTAAGGATTTTGGTTGTAGGAGGTTGTATTATTGATGTTTACATCTGAGAGTTTGGTTATATGCTAATTGTTATGCCACTGGGTAAGTGCATTATTGCTTATTCTTGTTAATAAGTTATAATTAATGTATAGGCTGAACCCAGTTATGACTTGTTATAAATGAGATTATCACTAAAACATTACACTTCAAATGTTGTTAAATTTGATAGCTTCACCTGTGAAAACCTAATAAAATAGCAAAAAAATATATTTACAAGGTTGTAAACAAAATCCTAATAGGTTAATATAACCCTTGTTTGTAAATTATATATTATTGTGTATTGGTAGTGACACATTTGCAGAGTGGAAAAAATATTCCAAAACATTCTCAAATTAAAATATGAGAATTAACTGCACAAGAAATGTGTACCTTTGATATTACACCATTTGCACACATTTGTGGAAAAAGATTTCTCTAAGATAATTCTGACTTTGAACCTGTTCTAGAATGGCCAATATATCGATAACTTTGATAACATTCCTCACAATGGCAGTAGTATTTAAAAGTGTACTTCTACTTTAGCTGATAAAGAGATAAAAGACATGAGTTTTTCAATAAAGATTACTTTAACATCCTTCACTCTGGTCATTTTAACCCAAAACTAATTTTTAAACATGTCTAAACGTTTGTCAGTCCAAGACCTCAGGACTTGTGTTTGACTTGAGCCAGAAATACACACACACAAAATGACTGGATTCAAGGAGTTTATGTGGTTCTAATAAAATAAAAAATAATGAAAAAAAAAAAAATTTAACAAATATTTCCCTCAGTTCAATTTGACCCCATTGGGAATGAATGGAACACTTCAGTACACAGAAAAAACATACAAATGCTCAATGTAATCTAAAAATGCTGTAACTTTACCAAAAATTGTATTATAAATGTCTACATGTGTATCTGAATGCATCCTTAAGGAAAACTGACTTTAGGACACAGCGTCACACATCCGCTTCATATAGAGCAATAAGAGTCATGAAATGTCATCTTATAATATTTCTCCACCAATGTAAGATATTTTGAGCTGATTTGAGCTGGTTATGCATGTACTTGAGTTTAATTTATGTTATTATTTAAATTTAAGCAGTTAAATTATACTTATTGATCAAATCTAGCAATTAAAAGGTAAATAAAATAAAAACAAATGCATTTAAAAATAGAAAAAAACAATTGTAATTTTAGGGCTTCGGGTCATTTTGACCCGCAAGGAAAGGATTTGTTACAGGATGCGAGGGGCGTATGAAAAGTATTTTTGCATTTAATAACTACTAATGTATGTAGACATTTCATTGAGAAAGAAACAAACTGCACAATCCATCAGTGTGGTCCAGGTTTAAAGGATAGGTCAATTTGACCCCCTTTGGAATGAATGGCATGCTAAAACTTAACCAAAAATGATATTGTATCTGAACGCATTCTGAAGGAGAGCTGACTTTAGGACCCAGCGGAAACGCTCATCCGCTCCATATAGAGCTATAAGAGTCATGAAATGTGTTAAATTATTATTTTCCAACCAATGAGAGATATCTTGATCTGATTTGACCTGGTTATGCATGTATTGGAGATTGGCATGTATATTATTTGAATTGAAGTAGTTAAATTATACTTATTGATCATGTATAGTAATTAAAAGGTAAATAAAATACCTTTTAGTATAACAGTAGAATGAGGTTGGGGTGCAGCAGCAAACATTAATAGGGAAAGAAAAGGGTTGACATTAGCATTAATATTCTAAACCAAAAATGCAGTTATTGCCTACATAAACTACCATGTTTTCTGTTTAACTTTTATTAGACTCCAGAAAGAAAAGGGCGTTTTTTCACTGAGCACATTCTCTGCAGTCTGAGCGCGATGCACTGCAGCTCACTCTCGCTCATGTCTGAGGTAAATCATTAACACCATCACCACGCTTACAGTACACCTGTTTTATTGAACTAAATACATTACAATCGGCTAAAACGAATGCACAGGTTACTTTCCTGAACAAGCGCGCTCCCGAGTCCGTGTTCTTCACACTGTCCACGTGAATCGCGGCCCAGTTCGGCGCGCACGCGCAAAATACCGGCAGTTCAACAGGAAATGCGGATCTCTTAAAGGGGCCGCACTATATTCCTACTCGTGTAATATGGACCTCCTCCAGATATGGTGTGGTTCTGATTCGCTCACTGGTACATATTAACAATTTTTCATACGAACTTTGCCCTGTTCTGAATTAAACTGCCAGTGTAAAAACTCCCTTTATATTCTTAAAATGAGAGAAATCACTAACAGTTACTTACTCATTATTTTTAAGTTTAGGCTTAAGAGAACAATTTCTTAGATAAACATATCTATGACCTTTGATATGTCTAGTCTTCATACTGTATTGATTATTATTGAATAAGTATGGTTTCACTAATAATAAATGTACATTTGCATAAAGCATGCATATTTGTCCATACCTATGTTGATTAGAGTATTAAAAACTTAATTTAAACTTAATTTAAGATACATTTACAATTGCTAAAAAGGTGCGATTTAAAATCGAGTTAACTCATGACAATCATGCAGTTAATCGCGATTCAATATTTTAATCGATTGACAGCCCTACAGTGCCCTCCACAATTATTGGCACCCCTGTTTAAGATGTGGTCGCAGACTTCTAAAAATTCTTCTTTTTTTTAAACAACATAGAACCAAAATGCAAAAGAAGAGAAAAATCCTACCGTTCGTTTAAGTACATTACTTAGGTGGTAAAAAAATCACAGATTTGAAAAAAATAAAAATAAAAATTGATATCGTATCGTATCGTGACGTATCGTATCGTAACCCTGGCATATCGAGGTGCATCGTATCGTGAGTTTTAGTGTATCGTCCCATCCCTAATAATAACTACTAATATATGTAGACATTTCGTCAAGTAAGAAACAAACTGCACAATCCATCAGTGTGGTCCAGGTTCAAATGTTTTATTCAACTTAAAGTCCCCATACTGCCAAATTCACAGCATTCTAACCCTACATTTAAAAACGGAAGACTACATCCACATACTCAGATCTTTACAGCTGTTCCCCGGCTCATCTGAAGGCCGTTTCCAATCTCCTTTGGTTCAGGGACAGCTGAAAGAGTTTTGCCATGAAAGATACAGGCAGTATGCAGCAATAAAACAAGATACACGTGTGGTTTCACTCGCACAGACAAGACAAACACGAAACGCTCCCAAAAGGCTGGCATCTACAACTAAAGATGTGACGGGCTCCTACAGCAGCCCTGGAGTGTATTCTTACATACGGGTCCCTTCTTTTAGGATTTGCTGGGAGAAAACCGTGGATCAGGAATGTTGCCAGCTAGTATTAGTGTTTTCTGTTTCTAGCCAATGGCTCTTCTCCCCAAACATTAGTAAAATATTCTGTCATGATCAACACTGAAATAAATAATGTACTGAAAATACATTTTAAAGCCATTTATGCTTCTGTGTGACCTATAGCAGTGTCATTCATACATACACATCTGTTGCACCGGCTGAAGAAGAAGTGAGCCACCATTAATGCATAAATCCACCGAGTGGGTGTACTTGGCCAGGGAATCTAAGAGAAACAAGGTTTGTGAGGATAGGTGTTCAAAAAAAAAATTAAGTCAGGACTATTGCAATCCTCCTATGCCTCGAACTCCAGACCCAAGCCCAGTTTGTGGCCGCCGGCATTAATGTTCTTCCCATCCAGAAGAGCAGAAAGGGTCAGCTTAATACCTGAGCCAAGAGATGGGAAGAGTTAGACAAGGAACATCCTTACTGAAGTAGAGGAACTGCATACACACTGGTGAACACACACAACAAGCCTAAGCTTTTTAAAAAAACCAGGGGTGTCCGATGCCTGCGGAGTTCAGCTCCAGCTCACATGCACATTACTCCACCAGCCATCACCCTGTAGGCTTCTCATAAAGAATGAATAGTGTGCAATAATAAACAGATTTTTCTTCTTACTTTTGTGCAGCACACAAACAGAGAAATACACACAAAATATGTCTGAATAATCTTGTAAATGCGGCAGAGCCCTCCATTTCAGACAGAGTCCGACAGCTCCAACTTATTTACACCCCTAGGGCCTGTTTTAAGCTTCTCCTTTTTTATATTTTAGACATTCATTAAATAAAAGAAGCTATGAGATGTGCTGCGCTGGTGGAATTGGTTTGTTGATTTAGATTGTGAAGCCGATTTCGCTTGCGAGCGCCGTTGCGAGCCTGCCTCAGTTTGTCAGAAATGCCTTTTTACTGTAGTGGTGATAGTAAACATTTAAACTAACATTGTGATATGCTTGAAGTGTATACAGTATAAATACACTCACCTAAAGGACTATTAGGAACACCATACTAATACTGTGTTTGACCTCTTTCGCCTTCAGAACTGCCTTAATTCTACGTGGCATTGATTCAACAAGCTGCTGAAAGCCTTCTTTAGAAATGTTGGCCCATATTGATAGGAGAGCATCTTGCAGTTGATGGAGATTTGTGGGATGCACATCCAGGGCACGAAGCTCCCGTTCCACCACATCCCAAAGATGCTCTATTGGGTTGAGATCTGGTGACTGTGGCGGCCATTTTAGTACAGTGAAATCATTGTCATGTTCGAGAAACCAATTTGAAATGATTTGAGCTTTGTGACATGGTGCATTATCCTGCTGGAAGTAGCCATCAGAGGATGGGGTCATGGTGGTCATAAAGGGATGGACATGGTCAGAAACAATGCTTAGGTAGGCCGTGGCATTTAAACAATGCCCAATTGGCACTAAGGGGCCTAAAGTGTGCCAAGAAAACATCCCCACACCATTACACCACCACCAGCAGCCTGCACAGTGGTAACAGGGCATGATGGACCCATGTTCTCATTCTGTTTCGCCAAATTCTGACTCTACCATCTGAATGTCTCAACAGAAATCAAGACTCATCAGACCAGGCAACATTTTTCCTGTCTTCACCTGTCCAATTTTGGTGAGGTTGTGCAAATTGTCGCCTCTTTTTCCTATTTGTAGTGGAGATGAGTGGTGCCCGGTGGGGTCTTCTGCTGTTGTAGCCCATCCGCCTCAAGGTTGTGCGTGTTGTGGCTTCACAAATGCTTTGCTGCATACCTCGGTTGTAACGAGTGGTTATTTCAGTCAAAGTTGCTCTTCTATCAGCTTGAGTCAGTCCGCCCATTCTCCTCTGACCTCGAGCATCAACAAGGCATTTTCTCCCACAGGACTGCTGCATACTGGATGTTTTTCCCTTTTCACACCATTTTTTGTAAACCCTAGAAATGGTTGTGTGTGAAAATCCCAGTAACTGAGCAGATTGTGAAATACTCAGACCGGCACCAACAACCATGCCACACTCAAAATTGCTTAAATCACCTTTCTTTCCCATTCTGACATTTATTTTGGAGTTCAGGAGATTGTCTTGACTAGGACAGAGAGGTGTAAGGTAAGACAACCTGCATGTTTTTTATTTTATTGGTTTAGATTGTTTAGCCGATTTTGCCCCTAAATGCATTGAAGGAACTGCCATGTGATTGGTTGATTAGATAATTGTATTAATGAGAAATTTAATGGCTGTTCCTAATAATCATATAGGTGTGTATGTGTGTATATATATATACACATATATTAGGGATGCACGATATTATCGGCACGACATCGGAATCGGCCGATAAACGCTTAAAATATAAAAATCGGCATCGGCCGATATTAAAACATTATGCCGATATGCCTTGCCGATATGATAACGTGTTGATGTGCCTGCAATAACTCATGTGTGCAAGGAGTGCTACAGCGATAAGACCATGTCAGCACTGCGGTCATTCTTTAAGTGAAAACAAGAAAATACATTGCATGTACAGTGATTTATATTGACTGTTTTTAAATGCTGCCTTGAATTTCTGAATGCACGTACAGAAGGACGTGACCGTCAGCAGCAGATTTGCCACGTTTTCACAACAAAACTAGCCCAAAACAAGCCCAATCGCGTCTCCCCAGTCCCACTCTCTAGCGCGTGCGGCAGCCTCCACAGCAGCAGAAGCTCCTCCAGGTCCTAGTGCCCGCCCCCCAGACCGCTATATATTTATACATGTAGTGGGGGCGCTGTTGTTACACTAATACAATGAAAAGTAGAATACACAAATAAATTGAAGTTACTTCTTGTTCTGAATAAACAAATCAGTAATGATGTCATAAATCACAAGCATGACACTTTAAATTAAATACTTTTATATACAGTGTATTAATCTGTAATAATTTTACGAAATGGATGATGAAAAATAATCCAAGGAGCTCTACAATAATTGTAGAATTAAAAGACAGCATCAATGGATGTCATGCCACCCCCACTTCATGTGCACAAACGTTAAATCCAAAAATACAATATTTAGGTTACAGCTGCATCTGGGGTGAAAAATTACTGACTTTATTATTGTTATTTTCAGAGCTTTTAATGTACTCTTATCATAAAAAGAACTTTATTAACATTTATTTATCTTCAACAAGAATCCTTTTAGTAAGGATACCTCAGAAATCTGAAACCAGAATGAAAAAAAATAGTTTTTGCTCAAAAAGGTGTTGTTTCCAAACAAAGGGAAAAAATAAACATATATCGGCATCGGCCAAAATGAGCTGAAAAATATCGGCATATCGGATATCGGCAAAAATCCAATATCGTACATCCCTAATATATATATATATATATATATATATATATATATATATATATATATATATATATATATATATATATATATATATATATATATATATATATTCCAAACATTTATCTAAATTAACTTAATAAAGAAAAGAACAAACTACTTTTAAATTAAAAACTACACTGAACTATTTTAATGGCTGCAGTGTTATAGGGAGGATTTTAAAAACACAGGCTCCTGTCAGACACGGGGCTAGATTTGAGGCTCGTGACGGGCTCTAACAGACAGTTATGTCTTCAGACATTTGAAAAGATGACAATGCGTGTAACAGTGTATTTGATCCGTGCAGCTCTTAAAGTGACAGATTTTCCTGTTTACTAGAGCTCGCTTAGACAACAGTACTTTAATACATAAGTAACTAACATGCAAAATAAATACTCTCTTTTGCGGTCTCTTTTTTTTTAATGTTAGGCATTAGTCAATCATCCCTGCTTGTTATTTGGGGAACAAATCAAGTGCTATGATTGGTGGAACTCTTTCTTTTACTATTGCTTGATCGGCGTACAGCATGTGCACCGAGGTCACATCAGGTTTTTGCGTAGTGTAGAGTGACAAATCGTACTAGCGGACTATGATGTCAAAATGCGTACAGGTTGGCAGGTCTGATGGCTGCACACTTTACAGTGAGACCTTGATTTAAGATAAAACTGAAAATAAAATGCAGAATACTGAAGTTATCAATGAACTTACATTTAGCATCTATAGCAATCTTAACACCACCTCTGAACTGTTAAACTCCCCCAAGAGAAAAAAATCCTGGATCCTCCAGTGCCAGACACACATGCCTAGATGTTTCTCTCACTCCTCAAGACCGTGACTGATCTGGTTCAGCGGGTTAGTTTAGGATTGGAGCTCAACTCTGCAGGATTGGACACGCCTGGTTTAAACCGTTGCATAGGCGTTTTAAACAGGTTTATTAAACTTCACACAGCACATCATTTACTTCTAGAGATATACTCACCAGGCTTCAAGGTTTGAGTATATCCTAGGCCCACAAGGCTAGAATTATTCACTTTGGCCTGTAAGAAAAAGTGAAAAAACAGTCACAGACAAATATATAATCTAGATTTCAGCCCTTTCAGAAACCATGGGCTCATCTTTCATGGTCACACAGGTTTGACCTGCACAAACATCAGGAAGAACAGGCTCTTCCAATCTAAACATATTCAACAGCACATCTCATCCAGGCTCGGCCTACAGGCTACAGTCAGCCGTTTACATGCACTACATTTAATCAATCAAATCCTTTTCATTCTGAAAGATCTAAATATGAACCCTAAATATTGCAAACCGATTCACGTATTCGTTTACATGTGCGTTACATGAACTGCAAAACAAAACGTATATCCATTATATTCTCACACAGCGCATTTGAGCTTTCAATGCAGGAATTGGTTGGATCGCTTACAAAGACAAGCCCTGTACACAAAGACTTTGATTCTATTAATGCACTTACAAGAGGAGAAGAAACCATCTAATATATTTTTTTATCATAGGACAACTAGTGCTGCTCAAATTGAATAATAGTAATCACGAATATTAAAATAAGAATAGCAAATATTACTATAACAATAATATTTTCATTATAAAAAAAGAGTATTTAAGAATAAATATAACAAAATAATAATAATAATAAATTATTATTATTATTATTATTATTATTATTATTATTATTATTATTATATTTTAAAGACTTATTTTACAAAAAATTGCAGGGTTACCTGTTAAAATGCAGGCAGCCTATGATTAAAAATATCTAAGGATTTATTATAAAATATTATTATTATTATTATTATTATTAAAATTTTATAATTTTTTGTCAGGAGGTATGCAAAATCAAGAACGAGTCTATGTCTTCAATATGAAATATGAGCCTCTTAAGCATCCACTGTGGGGGAAAACTCCTGGGGCCGGTTGCACCAGCCGGTTGTAAGTTACAACTTAGCCTAGTTTTGACGTAAATGGGCACTAAGTTACAACTTATGCACTACTAAATATTTCTGCATTGCACCATTAAACTTAGTTGAAGCGTAAATCTACGTATAAAGTAAATATTTACGGAAGCCTCCGATCAGGAGTAATGGTCGGAATAATAGCAGAGACTGAACTGCATAATAAGCTCTTGTTTTACATGACGGACTTCAATTATTTACACGTATTTGATAACTGACATTTACACATACTTATATTTGAAGAGAGAAAACATTATGTGAATAGATTATTTTGTTAGCGGCTCTTTGACATGAACTCGTGCAAAACGTTGTGTTGTGCATGTCATGATGTCAAATAAAATCAGTCATAATCAATAAATGTAACTTCTGTTGTTTTTTCAGTATTTATTTATTGACCTTAATGTCTTATTAATGTTGTTTCAAATACTGAATGCTTCTGAATGTTATTTACATATAAAAGCACAAGTTATTGATAATTAAGTATCATATTTAATGGAAACTTATTTTTACTGTATTGTTACCTGAGGCAAAATAAGTTAATAATAATGAAGGATAAACAAATTCAGAGCATTTCAACACAACTTCAGCTCTCGCATTTGAAGGCTGGTATTGGATCATTGAGGGTAAACATCATATGCGACTACGCATTACTTTACGGAGAGCTTACGACCTACTAGCTACGTTCTGCCTTAAGATCAAATGGTTAGAGTTAGTTACAAACTAGCTAGTAGTTACTAAGCCTCTAGTGTGGACCTTACGTTCAAATTTAGGAAAGAATTACCCTGTACCCTTGAGTAAAACATTTTGATTGTCATATACATTTATTTAGAGAAGTATTATTTTTCCTATTTTTTTTAACCCAAAAAAGATGGCGTGAGCACTAAACAGACTCATGTGTAATTCATACTGGAGGCTAGAGGGCGCCCTCGAGCAGAAACGCCACATACGCCTCAGAGAGAAGTCATAGAACGACGTTTCAGGAACTCCCCAAAGTGAAGCTAACGCTGTAGCTGAATAAAAAGAAGATTTCGCTTTGATTAAACATGAAGACAATAAACACACAATATATGGCGTATTTGAGTTCTTCAAGCCTTCTCGGGTATTTTCATAATACTAAAGTATAGTATAATGCAGTGCTGATCTACATAAACTTCATCACTGTATATAATACTATAAAATAATAATGCATTGTCTGCCTCATTCTGTGATGGGAAGTCACATCAGCTCACACACTTGACTGATGATATGGAGCGAGTTAAAATGTGTTGGTAAACGCTTCACTTTGAGGAGTGCTGCTCCAGCGCGTTTAACAGCTTCATTCAGTGCCTTTATTACGCCCATAGTGCCAACAAATGAATGCATTGACCATTGAAAGAAAACCTGGGTGGGATATAAAAACTGAAATGTGGCAATGCTGACTTGACTTATTTACTCAACACATACAGAGAAGGAAGCGTCGGCGTCGATCTGATACTTGGCAGCGATGCCAAAGCGGGTGTTGCTGTTGCCGGCGGTCCAGGACAGATTAACCGCCGTCTCCAGGTTTTCATTCACTTTCTGATAAATGGAGCCGCCGAATTCTGTTCCATCATTCCTGCGATTTGAAAACACATCAAGACTCATCTTTTGAATCATTCAAAACAGCACTAAATATATGTGTTAAACAGACTGCTCTAGAAAAGAAACACCACAACACAAAACAACAACCCCTTTCGGTGTCTGACGAAGTGCTCTTTAGACATCTTGGAGACGTAGGTGTGCTATCTGGGATATTTTTACTGTAAAGTGACTGCACTGATGAAGGTTGTCCATTGTTAGGCTCTGTTTACAGTAGGGTTGGGTATGAAACCCCCAATATGGCACCAGTACCTTTACATCTGGTATGTAATCAGACCGAAGGCAATGCTTTCTAAAACATTTAGCCAGAGAATATGGCCATATTTCTGCAAAATAATGCTGAACCTTGAAGATGGTTTGTAGAAGACCAAGAATAGAACTATAAAAAAAAATCCATTCTTTAATGTCATCCATTGTCGTTTTGTGGCTCTTCCTTTTTTTTTTTTTTTTAAGTATCGGTTCAGCACTAGTATAGTAAAAAACCCAAATGATACCCAACCCTAGTTCACAGCTGGTGTTAAGATGTGTTTTGGTGGATCAGATCACGAGTAGACGAGGGAGACACATTCCCGTTTCCAGCTGGTGTTTTAATCCGTCTCTTTTGTCCACTTTCAGCCTCTTCTGTCCTGATTTCTTCGAGGGGAGGGTCTATGTTTTTCAGATCTTTAGCTCTAATGGATGAAATAAGCTCATGTAATTGACCCATGAACACGAGCGGAGACGACGGAGAAACACACGGAGAGCATCAGCTTTAGTTTCTGCTCTGACAGACTCAAGACCAGCCGAACGCTGTGAGTGTGTGTTAGAAATCAGGAATGGAGAGAGAACATTGAGCTCGGGACGTTTCTCATCTTCAAACCAAACTTGGGTCTCCAGCCGAGAGTTTAAATCCCGTCTGGCTAGCGCTCGTCCCATAATGTTTAGCGTTAGGTCAGTAGAGGAGAGTAGGGCGTCTTTTAGAGGCTGTTCCAGTGCGTTTGACCACATGAGCGTTTACACTACGAAAGCAATCCGGACCAATGAGTTTCAGCTCACTCTGGAAGTGGACCAAAGTGGACAAGCTCAAAACTCTTTAGACCCAGATCAACCGAAACGCATCTTAACGGCAGGTGTAAACAGGGCTTTAGTGCACAAGTCTTCATCCCATGCAGCCCTAAACTCAGCGGTACAGAACTAGCTCTTATTTGAGCCTCAGTGATATAAAGCAGCAGTGACATGAGTGTGCTCCTTCCTGCTGCAAAGCCCTTGACAAATCCAATCGCCAGGGACTAAACGAATATATAAATAACCCCCCCGTCTAACCTTGAGACTGGAAAAACACCGCTCTACAGTATCAATCAATCACATTTATTTATATCTCGCTTTTACAATGCCGATTGTTTCAAAGCAGCTTCAGTGTTAAACAGGACAATATTGCAACAAAATTAGATTCGGCTGTACAGTCGCTCTGGAGAAAACAGTGATGTTATCAGCTTATTTTAATTTATCATAGAGTGACAATGTTGGCAGATCAGTATTATAGTTTATAAAATTAAATAAGACCTAATTAATTATTTTTATTTGTATATTTAGTTGAATAACTTAGATCATAGTTTTAGTGTCTCCAAGTGAGCAAGCCAAGCCAAAGACGACAGTGAGGAACCCAAACTCCATCAGGGCATGATGGAGAAAAATAAACCTTGGGAGAAACCACTCAGCATCTCACTGGTGCAGAGACTGCGTTTAATACGTACACATTAGTGTGGAGCTGAAACTCGTCGGTCTTGTAGCCGACAGCGAAGTTGCTCTGGGAGATCCGGTTCCTGCCAGCCTCAAAGGTCATCTGGTACCCGGCCAGCCAGCCCTCGAAGCCCACGACCACGGCTCCATGCACCGCGGTGCCGTTGATATCGTAGTCCACGTCACAGCCCAGATTGATGTGCTCGTGCTGGAAGCCGCTCTTGATCTTCCCGCTCTTCTTCCTAGGGGAAGCCAGCGCAGCGTTAGAGGACATGCATTCAGAAACGTATTGCTGTTGTGTTTGTGTGACTCATGAGGAAAAAAAACAACGACTCTTAACCCTCTGGTGTTGTTTGGTAATTTTGGGGGGAAACTTTACATTGCTTGTTTTTTTTTTTACTTCATCAGAATTGCACAAAACTTGGTAAAGGATTTGGCAGTTGAGAAAAAAAATGGTCCTGAAAAATGTTTGAAAATGAAGAAATTAAGACAGCTAAAAAAATAATATGTATTGAAATTTTACATCTGTAATGGAAAAAACATTATTCCAACCCATTATTTTTCTATTTTAAAGTGAAGTAATATTTGTATTTAGCCATTTATATATATATTTATTTAGTAATAATAATTATTACTATTATTATTATTATCATCATCTTCGTTAATATTTTTTTTAAGTATTACTATTATTATCATCATCGTTACTATTATTATGTTCTAATGGTTATATTTGTTTTTAACCATTTTTATATGTTTATTTAGTAATAATAATTATTACTATCATTATTATTACTACTACTATTATTATCGTCATCATCATTGTTACTAGTATTATAGTCATATTGATATAAATCACAACTTTGGCGAAAAACGTGCAGAAAAACGTGCCTTAAAAAAAAAAAATAAATAAAAAAAAAAATCAATCAATATATCTTTATCAAAATAAATATCTATATCATTAAATAAATGCAGAGAGCAGAAGAGACTTCTTTCAAAAACATTAAAAATAGTAATGTTTCCAAACTTTTGACCGGTAATGTATATACACACGTTGACAACACAGTGAAAACTACAACGCTTTTTCCACTTTTGCTAAAAAGCGTAGCAGTTTTGGCAATACACATTTTGCACCCGACAGCGATGATTTATCCCGTCTATCCTGGAGGTGCCCAATGTCCAGCACAGACGTGGTGAACGAGACACTTACCCAGTGTTTGGAGAAAAGGAGGAATCAAATGTCAACTTCAGCCCTTTTTATATTCTAATAGTAATATTTGTTTTCAGCCATTTTTTATGTTTATTTAGTAATAATAATTATAACTATTACTACTATTATTATAATCATCATCATCGTTACTAGTATTATATAGTCATATTGATATAAATCAAAATTTTGGCCAAATTGTGCAGAAAAATGTGTCTTAAAAAAAAAATGTCGAGCACAGATGTGGTGAGCGATACACTTACCCAGTGTTTGGAGAAAAGGAGGAATCAAATGTCAACTTCAGCCCTTTGGCCAACTGAGGGAAATAAAGCAGCATTCGTGTTAAAGGTCAAGCCTGTAACTCACATCACATCAAGTGTGTTTCACTTGCACTGGGTCCGTTCTCCAAGTCTCTCTCTCACCTGGTCTTCCAGAGTGATCTCCGTGCCCAGAGTGTTGTCTGTGTTCCACTTCTCGGTGAACGTCAGGCCGTGTTCGGCCCACTTGTACTTGGTCTCCAGCGTTCCTGCTACCTTACTGGTCTCTGTGTTAGCCGAGCCCGAGCTTTTGAATTCCTAGAGTAGGTATGATAAACACCAATCAGTGAGAACAAGTATGAAAAAAGGTGTGTAATCATAGCCTGACGTGGTCATCCTCAATTCTAGTCAGAATATGAGTCTGATACTGCTTTATTGTAGCCTGGATGCCAGCCGAACTTAGCCCCGCACACAACATTTTTAGGTCGGGCGGTTCGGTCTGGACTCGATCCATAGAGGAGTAATTATCTCCTAACAGAAACTGTTCGGACCAATGAAATCATCAGGGCGGGCTTTAGACGATGACGGACAGATGATCAACAGTAACGTAATCATCACGTCATCAAAGGCGCTTGGGTTAAATTTGTTCGAATCTTAAACGGAGAGCTTGTTTGTATCTGCATCACCTTCACTATTTCTCTCAGAAATGATGATCATGTTGGGTAAGTACTCTGTGTATCAATAAATTATTTTATTTTTTTACAACACCAGCAAAGATTGTGTATTCCAGCGCGTGTGCAGACAGGGTTGCCAAGTTTTTACAACAAAACCCGCCAACTACTAGCCCTAAACAATAGCTTCTCGGGGGGGTTTAGGGGTAAAATGTGTTATTTCGGCAAGGTTGCTGCTAAAATTCGCACTCATGGGTCTATCTATCTCATAATAGTCGCTTAAACCTGCAGACATAGAAAACAACCCACGGAAAAAAAAACGCGGACTTGGCAACACAGTGCAGTTGAGCTCTGTTGACATTTGACAACTAGCAACAACTAGTTATGTGTCGCTCTGCTGCTCTGATTGGTTGTCGGTCTATCCAATCGAGGTCTTTCCAGGTTTGGTTGAAACGCCCCATAATCACAGCCCAATGGAGCATCAGACTCATATTCTGACCAGAATTGTGTATGACCACGTCAGGCTAGCTGTATTGGGCTGTAATTATGGGACAGACGAACAACCAATCAGAGCAGCGGAGCGACGCATAACGTTAGTTGTCAAATGTCAACAGAACATGGTGAAGCGATAAGTGAAGCGATCTCTATTATGTGATATATAGACCCAGGAATAAGAATTTTAGCAGCCAACCTTGCCAAAATAAACATTTTACCCCTCAAATGCCAATTTTCAGAAAATAAACATCATTTATTTCACATTCATTTTTGGGTGAACTATACCTTTAATGTTCAAATTCCAATGTTGTGCATTACTGAGTGAGTTTTACCAATACAACCAAGCTGTGGAATTTCAACAAGTCTGTTTTTAAATGTTAAAAGTAATTTAAATGAATACAAATTATATGTTTCAACCACATGGTGGAATTGGCAGGCGTTCCCTTGGGCATCAAGCACCATGGTGTCAGTGTTCTCGAGTATAAATATGCAGCTATTTTGAGTAAATGTGTCGATATACAATGGTTACAATACACACTGATTGCAGTGTTTATATCTTTGTAAGACTGGCGAAACTATGGAAGTAAGGCAAAGAAAATTAACTTCACCACACTCTGAGAGTAGTGGTCGGGAGCATTTCCGTTGTGTTGTGGCTTGATTTTGTTGTTGTGCACTACTGGGCCACCGTAGTTTAAAGACTAAATAACACCATAAAGACATTCTAAATATAGAAACAATCTCTTCACCATGTAGTGAGGTGCCATGTGTGGTTTTACCTATGCTGATCTAAGAGTGCTTGCTAATTTAAATAATTGAGTTCTAACTCAGTAAAAATATTTAAATTTCACCCTATAAAAAAAACAAGATAAGTTTTACAGATATTGTTTGTGTATTAAATTGACATCTGTGTCCTATCTCAAACTACTCTACTGTCAGCTCAATGTTTTGTCAAATCATTTTGTCATGTTTCCAAAACACAAAACCTGTTTTGTGTTGAATCTGGCCCCTTTTAACGCCTGCGTTTGGACACTCCTGCTATAGAAGAACAATGGCACATTTGATAAGTTTTGCACATTACTGTTGTTAATAAAAGTTATTTTTATCTGCATCTTAACTTAAGCTCAATGCTTTACTTTCAAATGTGCATTTCCAAAAAAACACAAAAATGCACTTAATATTATTAGTAAATGCACTTAATTCAAAATTTCATAGGAACCTAATGGCAAATGTTAGTCTGGAGCTCTGATATTCCATATGCACTTTATTAACTATAAACCTGTCATGAAAACAGAGTGTTTTAATGTTTATACTTCAACAACCAACTGAAGGAGAAACGACTATATCAGTAAATATATAAAGTGCTATAAGTGCAATTCAAATGTCTGTAAACAACTCGGCTTTATTTGAGTGTTGATAATTATATCCAAATAAAGCACTTAAACATAAACCGTTGTTAATTTATAGTAAAGTGCTGCCAGGGTTTACAGCTTCAGCTGAGAGACTGCCTCTCTTAAACGGACGTATACACGTATCAAATCAAATTAAAATCTGGACTGAATCAAGAGCTTGTGAACCGGAATGACATTGATTCGTGAAATCAGCGCCAACATCCAGCCCTAAACTAAAGAGATCATCTGTCACACCAAATGCCATGTCAGTTTTAACACAGGTTTGAGTGTACCAGACATTAGCAGCTCATACTAACAGCAGTAAACAGTCAGGAAGTCAAGAGCTCTTTACATTAACCTCAGTGCACATTCTCGACTCCCCATGGCCAAAACATGAAACATTCTGGCCTTTTAAAACTGCACATCGTTTGAACTGATGTCCAATGGTATGATTCTGTGAGTGAAATGGACATTTGAACAGAAATCATGTCAATATTTACATCAATATTACATCAGGCTCTGCGGTATAACAGCCCTGTTTTTTATGTCTATGACTTGAAATCCTCTTACCAATCCATTCTCTGACCTCGTTTTCAAGTCCAACTTGATAAGACCAAAACCTGTGAATGACAAAGACGAACATCACTAACACAAAACCACATGAAGAGCGATCGATGTGTGATCTGACTGCATGAAAATGACCAGTGGCCATAAATTACAGCGTTGCAGCTATGATGTTGTAGAGTAACACATCCCTGAACATCCTCTGCGGCTGGTGCATCTCAATATCTCCGGGAATTACACATTCACTTTAATTATCTGTCAAGTTTCCACCAACTGTGTGAAATGGACTGTGTATGGTGTGTGTGTGTGTGTGTGTGTGTGTGTGTGTGTGTGTACCGATTAGGCATTACATTATAACCGCCTTCCTAATATTGTGTTGGTCCCCTTTATGCTGACCCGTCTCTGATGGACTCCTCTAGACCTCTGAAGGTGTGCTGTGGTATCTGGCACCAAGATGTTAGCAGCAGATCCTTTAAGTCCTGTGAGTTGTGAGGTTGGGCCTTCATGGATCAGACTTGTTTGTTCAGCTCATCCCACAGATGCTCAATTGGATTGAGATCTGGGAAATCTGGAGGCCGAGTCGACGCCTCAAACTGGTTGTTGTGCTCCTCAAACCATTCCTGAAGCATTTGTGCTTTGTGTCAGGAGCATTATCCTGCTGGAAGAGCCACAGCCACCAGAATACCGTTTCCATGAAAGGCTGAACATGGTCTCAGCAATGCTTAGGTAGGTGGAGCGTGTCAAAGTAACATCCACATGGATGGAGGACCCAAGGTTTCCCAGCAGAACATCGCCCAAAGCATCACACTGCCTCCGCCGGCTCGCCTTCTTCCCATAGTGCATCCTGGGGCCATGTGTTCCCCAGGTAAGCCACACACACACACCCGGCCATCCACGTGATGTAAAAGAACGCGTGATTCCTCAGACCAGGCCACCTTCTTCCATTGCTCCGTGGTCCAGTACTGATGCTCACGTGCCACTGTTGGTGCTTTCGGCGGGGTCAGGGGTCAGAGGGCACCCTGACTGGTCAGCGGCTATGCCGCCCCATACGCAACAAACTGAGATGCTCTTTGTATTGAAAAGGTTTATCCCACCCCTCTGATTACAATTTCATTCAGTTTGGGCATTTTTATCCAATTGAGCTGTTTATAAGGAGCATTTTCATTCGGATTGAAAACGATTGCAGTGCTCCATGAAAATGCACCAATTATTTGGGTAGCACATAGGCTTGGGCGGTAATACGGTAAAATGGTATACCGCGGGATCTAAAAATAGCAACGGTATCAGTTTCAATACCGTCAAACCGTCAAAAAAAAAAACCAGATCAACTTATATATTGCTGATCAACAATTAATTATTAAATATTTAATAAGTTGAACTAATTAAACTATTTACATATTAAATACTATTTATTTATTAAATGCCTAAATATGTGTATGCGTTGTTGTGACAGCGTGGATGAGAGAGAGAGAGAGAGAGAGAGAGAGAGAGAGAGAGAGAGAGAGAGAGAGAGAGAGAGAGAGAGAGAGAGAGAGAGAGAGAGAGAGAGAGAGAGAGAGAGAGAGAGAGAGAGAGAGAGAGAGAGAGAGAGAGAGAGAGAGAGAGAGAGAGAGAGAGAGAGAGAGAGAGAGAGAGAGAGAGAGAGAGAGAGGGGAAAAGACGGCGAGTCGGGCACTGAGTTATTCGGTCTCGAAAAAGAACACAACTTCTGCAGTTTGGAAGTATTTTGGGTTTTGACGGTAAATACAGACGAGGCAATTTGCAAATTGTGCAACAAAAAGATGACCGCGAGAGATGGAAATACCTTGAACCTAAGGGCGCATATCCGAAACTGCTGCGTGGATGAAAAACCGAGCGCACCCTCGGACTATGCTGTAATATTGCCGAAGCCTTTTGTCACACAGCTGGCAATGTAAGCAATAAGCATGAACTCCACAAAAATCAAGTGGACATGGGACTCACAAAAAAAAAAAGTCAATTGTCTGACAATTGTCTCATAACAGTAAGCATAAAACGTGCAGAGAGTTTCTCAGGGGCAGGGGCTCAAATGTAAAAAATAAAATAAAAATATAGGCCTATATATATATATATATAAGCCAAGCCAACAGTTTGTTGACGCTGTCTGAGCCTTACATCATAATGTTTTAATTATTCACGGTAATACCGTATACCGAGGTAAAATAGGGAGGAGGTTTGACGGTATCAAAATTTGGATACCGCCCAAGCCTAGTAGCACACACATTTTGAATGCCTTCAGCAGAATTCAGATGAGCCCTTTTAATCTAAATTAATTCCAAGATAAATCTAGATAAAAAAAAACAATAATCCATGCCCACCTCTATATTATATATAAGCATGTACAGCACTTAGTTGAAAAAAATGTGAGTTCTAAAATATTTAGCCAGAGAATATGGTCATATTTCTCTGAAACTTGAAGATGGTTTGTAGCAGACCAAGAATACAGACGACTGCTGTTATTAGTGCTGTAACTGTTATTTAGTGTTAAATTAGGCCTGTTGTAGTTGGGTTAGGTTTTACAGTGGATTTAAAGGGGGGGGGGGGGGTGAAACACTCAGTTTCAGTCAATCTCATGTCCATCTTGAGCACCTATAGAGTAGTATTGCATCCTTCATATCTCCGAAAAGTCTTTAGTTTTATTATATTTATAAAAGAAATATAGGCTGTACCGAGTCTTTCCGAAAAAACGAGCGGCTGGAGGCGTATCGAGTGGGCGGAGCTAAAGAATGATGATCGCTAACAAAGCGGTGACGTCCTCAAGCGTGGAGAAGCCCATCTATCTCAGCTAATACAGATAATGATCCAGAATCATTCGGAGGCTGAAATAAATTGAACAGGAGAAACGGCAACAGCAGGACGTCCGTCTCTGTGGTATGGACTGTATTTAGTGGCCTGTCAACATTTGTGTGTTTATGAGGACATGATTCGGTTTATGGACTATTGTATGCGACTAAACCTTAGCAGTAGCAAGCAAAACGGTTTTGCACGTCAGATAGTGTAACGTTATACAGAGAACAACAATGAAGTCTGTTAGCGCATTTGAATGACGAAGCTCGCGATCGTGTCGTTTACTGATGTTTACTCACACGACGATAGCCGACAGCAGAGACATTTGAAGCAGTTTTACTCACCGGCTGCTTCCAAAGCAGGACCGAACCTTTATCGCTGGGACTGCTCCGTCAAAAACACACTTCTTTGGTATGATTTGGTGAAGTCCTGTGACAGCAGTGACCGTGGAGATCCACTTTGCGACGCGACTGAAGCGATGTTGTGAAGCTTCCCGTCATTTCTGCGTTCAAATCGGTTCAAATGCAGCGCTGCCTTCCCAGAATGCTGTGCTGAAGCGTTGAAGTCGCTCGACGTCACCCATAGGAGTGTAAGTGGAGCGCGGGGCCACAGAAGTGTTCACGGACGACTGGATCTGCAGCTGAATGTGTGTTTATGAGGTGCATTTCCTCTCTCGCTCTAGTCACGCGCGCGCTACCGGGAGAAGAGCCCGTACGGCCCATACAAGGACCTTCCGCTCTATTAACGTCAAGCCGACCCATACTCGAAAAAAACTCTCCGAAACTTGTGAGAAACCGGAAGGAGTATTTTTGACACAGAAATACTCCATCAAACGTCCAACATTAGTTTTTGAAACTTTGTCTATGTTTAGGATGGGAATCCAAGTCTTTAACAGTGTAAAAAGCTCAGTATGCATGAAACATGCATAAATTGTTAAATTTAAAAGCTATTCTTTATTGTCATCCATTGTTGTTTTGTGGCTCTTTTTTATTAAAAGTATCGGTTCAGACAGTACCAGTTTAAAAGTATCGGTTTGGCACCAGTATCGTAAAAAAAAAAAAACGATACTCAACCCTACCCACATGTGGAAAACTTATTTTAAATTTAAACATTTTCTTATTTCACTTCAAATTAGAAAATAAACTATCAAAAAGTACACGGGCCATTATTGCAGTGAGCATGGTTTCTATCATGTTATAAGTTTGGCAGCAGTTCTTCTGATCCTATCTGATGAGTGTGTAGCTTCTCATCTCTTAAACACTCCTGTAGGAAGACACGTCATGGCCGTATTCCAGGAAGACAATGTCAAGATTCATCAGCTCAGACTGTGAGAGAGCATGAAGGATCATCTTCACATCCAGACCAGAGTCCAGACCTTAAATTCACTGACAGTCTTTAGGATGTGCTCGAGGAGACTTTACACAGTGCTGGACACGTGCATTATCAACACGATGAAAAAAATGACGCACCTCTCAATGGAAATAAAATCCCAACATATATTTCCATCAAGAGGATACAATGCTATTAATGATTACTTCAGAAGTTAAATTATACCTAGAATTTATTTCATGTTTCTTTATTCCCTTAAATCCATTTGAATCCTTCTTTCACTTAATTCCTTGTAATAAAATGACTAAAAGACCAATAAATGAAACAAAAAATGTTTGGTGCCTGCTAATGTTCATGAAATGGTTACGGCCTTGGCAGTAATATTAAAAACAGATGAACTCATACCGTATCCTTTGGTGAAGATGTCCCTGGCGGACTTGCCCAGGTCCACATAAGTCGGAGGAGCGGCCATTGTCTGCAATGCAGAGAGAGCGTCAGGTGAGCAGGACAGAAGTCAGAGGTCACGTCAAGGTCACACAGGGAGCGGATCATGAACAGATGCAAGAGGTGCTCACTGCACAGCCAAATGACCTACAGCTCTGGGTGAGGTCTGATGGTCCTGCCCCACCTCTGTGGACATAATGGGCGGAGCTTGACCTAATTAAGATTAGGTTGTGGGTGTGGCTGGAGCAGATAGGTGGGGCTGGACGTCAAGCCTCACCCATTGGCTCTGCAGTAAGCAGCCTCTCAAAAGATTCAATTCAACCCCAGTAAGATAATTTACACAGCAAAACCAGCCAATATGGTATACTTCCCATGAATACTTCCATCACACACACTTTACAATGAGGCCTATTCCATAACACACACACTATACGTGATCCATGCGATTGTTCCTCTTAAAGCCGGAGAGCACCGAGCACACAAAGCATGCAAATGCTATTCTACGCATGAATCAACACGAGCTCCACAGATCCATGCATCAGACTCTGTGGCGCAGGGCCACTATCAGAGCAGATAAAGGACAAACGAACACATTATCCCTCCTTTCACACAGCACTGCAACACTTCAGTATTTCGTTTGGTTTGTCAAACCGATGTGCTTACGCAGTGAGACAATGACATGAGTCAAACGTGTGCGTATGCATTTAAATAAAACCATTAACATGCAATAAAACCAACAGGATGCATGCATTTAAACAGCACATGAACATTTGATAGCGATGGCGTGCCCTCGATGCTCATGCACAAACACCGCGAGCGCATTAAAAGCATTAGTTGTAGCGTTTCAGGCCCTGCGCGCGACATTGATGCGCTGCGTCCCAATCACACGAGCCACTAAAACACTACAGGCGACCAGATTCACAACCGATTGAACATCTAGCGCAGGACAAATGTCTGAGATTTGAACATACCTGTGTAAGGTCGCGAGGAGGACAGGACTCAGCCGAGAGGATGAGAGACGTGCGGAGAGCCACGAGTCACGACAGACTTACGCAAGAGCGCGTACGCACACGGCGCAACGCCTGCGCCATGATCGTGAGCATCATCAGCAGATTCCACTGCATCCACACCATCACATCCGGATGACAGACGCTACAGACATCCCATAATGTCTAAGCCTCAAACAGGACACACATCCCTTGATTACTCACAGGGGAAAGACAATCTGAAAACTGTGCTCACTTTGGCCTTCCAGAAACAGATGAGCGTGTGTTTGTGCATTGCACAGACAGAATATGACAGAGAAATATTTTAGTTTACAGAATCATTAAAGGGAAAGTTCACCCAAAAATTAAAATTCAAAACTATGTGATTTTCTTCTTTCAGATAAATACAATTGAAGTTATATTTAAAAGAGCTTTAAAGCTTTATAATGACAGTGAATGGTGTTTGAAGCCCAAAAATTGCATCACTCCATTATAAAAGTGCTCTACACGGCTCAAACCAATCTCTAATCAAACATCTGCAGGCTACCAACTAGGACATCACCATGGCATATGAGGAGACAGGAAATGTACGGCAAATATCCCACTAGCCTAGATTTATGTATGGAATCTCTTGTGTTGGAGGCTGTTAACAGATGGAAATCCTGTTTGTGAAAGGCATTTTAATTAGGATAATGTTTTACAGTTTACAGATGTTACAAACTATTTACATGCTATTTTCTATTGTCTGTGTGTGTGTGTGTGTGTGTGTGTGTGTGTGTGTGTGTGTGTGTGTGTGTGTGTGTGTGTGTGTGTGTGTGTGTGTGTGTGTGTGTGTGTGTGTGTGTGTGTGTCAGGGAGGAAGATGAAATGAAAAAATGAAAATGATTTCATGAATTACTCACCCTCATGTCGTTGGACACCCGTAAGATCTTCGCTCATCTTCAGAACACAAATGGAGATATTTTTGTTGAAAAAAATAAAAAAAGACATCGGTAAAAAGTCCAACTGCAGTGGCTGTACAATCATTTCACAATGCGACGAAAATAGTTTTTGTGCGCAAAAAAAAATCTTAATAACGACTTTATCCACCAAGTTATTAACGTGAACTCGACGCATGCATGAGAATATGACGCAGCTCCGCCATTCAGGACCCAGAAGAGGAGGAGCCGCTATCACCTGAGCTCTCGTCAGAGACCTACACAGAAGACAATAACTTGGTGGATAAAGTCATTATTTTGAAAAATAATTTGCACACAATAACTATCCTCGTCGCATTGTAAAATGATTGTACAGCCCCTGTAGTGAGATGGACTTTGTATCGATGTGTTTAGTGCCTTTATGGGTCTTGTGAGGGGGAATGTACTGAATGCCAATGGAGGCCTTTCTGAAGCCTTTCTCAGCCATCAGCAGAGGTGGACAGTAACTAAGCTCATTTACTTGAGTACTGCACTTAAGTAGACTTTTTGAGTATCTGTACTTTACTTGAGTATTATTGTGGTGTGACAAGCAGCGGGGCGAGGGACCGCGAGAGCGGGCCGGTGATTAATGTTGACAAGTGCCAGCTGCGTGGCACACCGGTCTCGTCTCGCGGCCATGTGACGGGAGCATAAAAGGAGGAGCAAGGACAGCGGAAGACGAGAGAGGACCAGCCAGGCCTGGATTTTATGTTATGTTTTGTTTATGTGTTTGTGGGCAGTCGTCCGTGAGGGGCTGCCTACGTTTTATTTTGTGTGTGTTTGCGGGCAGTCGTCCGTGAGGGGCTGTCCGTGGTTTTACTTTCGTTTTGTTTATTTCTTTTGAATTAATAAATGTTGTTGAACGTTCGCCGGTTCCCGCCTCCTTCCTTCCATCCACGAACTTCATTACATTGGTGCCGAAGCCCGGGAGGAAGGAGGGACGCGCTGTCGGGGAGCCCTCGCTGCTGAGGGGGGCCTGCGAGGGGCGATGGGGACATGTGGTGTGACAGGCAGCGGGGCGAGGGACCGCGAGAGCGGGGCGAGGGACCGCGAGAGCGGGCCGGTGATTAGTGTTGACAAGTGCCAGCTGCGTGGCACACCGGTCTCGTCTCGCGGCCATGTGACGGGAGCATAAAAGGAGGAGCAAGGACAGCGGAAGACGAGAGAGGACCAGGCCTGGATTTTATGTTATGTTTTGTTTGTGTGTTTGTGGGCAGTCGTCCGTGAGGGGCTGCCCGCGGTTTTACTTTAGCCTACTTTCGTTTTGTTTATTTCTTTTGAATTAATAAATGTTGTTGAACGTTCGTCGGTTCCCGCCTCCTTCCTTCCATCCACGAACTTCATTACAATTATTTTTTCTGGAAACTTATGACTTTAACTTCACTACATTTGAAAGACAAATATCGTACTTTTTACTCCACTACATTTCCATCAAGGTCCTCAAGTCCAAAAGTCGTTTCTGTCGCAGCTTTGAAAGTCAGTGGATGATTTTTTTCCATCTTTAAAAGTTTTTTTGTTGTTGTTGTTTCAGACTGTCTGTCAGGAATCACTCTTATAGGGTCATATACATTTTCCCAAAAAAAATTTGAGCACTGATCAGTTCATAGCAAAATGGATGAAGATGGTTCTTAGGCACCGTGTGTGCACCTATAGCCATACTTTGAAAGTATGTTTCAGTAAAAAAAAAATCAAGCTTAGTTTAGTTGGCATACACTTGATGCATGTCTTATAAAATATTAAAAATATAAACGTCTGGGAGAAAGAGAATGGTAAAGTTGGGAGAATATCAGATGTGTATCAGTGTATTGGATCCGTGCATTCTGCCTTAAAGTGACGGCAGCTTTATAAAGAGCTTTGTAACTTTTCTACAAGTATTTAAATGAGTTTAAGTTAGTCGTATGCTAGTATGTCAGAGCGTCACTGACTGGCATAATGTGCATTTATACAACAATAATAAAATAATGCGTTGGCATAAAAAAAGGAAATTTACTTTTGATACTTAAGTACTTTTTAAAAAACAAATACTTCTGTACTTTTACTCAAGTAAAAATCTGTTTTTATAACTTTCACTTCTAACGGAGTAATATTTGACCAGTAGTACTTTTACTTTTACTCAAGTAATGAAGTTGTGTGCTTTGTCCACCTCTGGCCATCAGCTTTCAACAAAAATATCTTCATTTGTGTTCTGAAGATGAACGAAGGTGTTACGCGTGTCCAACGACATGAGGGTGAGTAATTCATGAAATCATTTTCATTTTTGGGTGAACTAACCCTTCAAGTTAGTCTCCATCCTTCTGGCGTTTTGTTATGTTGGGAACGTTAAGACACCTCCTTATACCCGTGTTTTAGGTTTTAAACAATGCAGATTTCTTTTTACAGCCATCTTTGATCATATTTACCAGGGGTGACAATAATTCTGGCTATGACTCTAGAAGCACTAGCGTAGCTACCGGTGGGCCTTGATTGACATCTTGCCCATCCTTTTAGATCCAGGGATATTTAAAAAAAACATAAAGAATACTATTTTTTCCATAAGCTTAACAATTCAGCAATAATTATTTTAAATGTGATTTATTTTGTCATGCATTGAAACTCCAATCTTCCAGTATGAATAAAAATCTCTTCAGTTACGTCAAGCCAGTATTAATGTTATGTTCTTCTTTGCAGCAACATCCGGATTCGGTTCCAACCAGCAGCGCCTTTTGCTATTAAAACACATCTTGACAAAGATGGCAGGACACCATAGCACTTTTGTTGTTTGAAAGTGAACTAAAAGAATATGATGATATTATCAACATCTTCAATTTAAAACTGAGCCAACTTTGTCTTCTTTAGAACAGACATCAACCATACCAGGTAAGTAATGGGTAGGTTTTTATTCTGGGCCGCTGTGGCATATGGCATTTGCATGTAATATTTGTGAGCAGGTGGTTTTCTTAAATGTACATAAGCCACATGTACTGTATTAACAATGGCAGGTTGTTGATACAGGACTCAAACATTGTGATTTCCCGGGTTGGATCTCTCCTGCTTTGATTTGGTTTGAAAAAAATGTATGTTGCAGCCGTTCACACTTGATCGCACGGAGCTCAGTTCTTACAGGTGAAGTATAGTTTCTGTAGTAGCACTAGCAGAATTTAAAAAATAAAGTAATCTTGTAAACGGTCTTCTCGTGCGCTGCGCTCAAACATCACAAACAGCTCGTACAGGGGCTTGAGAAGGCATCAACATGTAGAAGTAGACTATATTAAAAGGCAATAGACAATAAAAGTACTGTTAGCTCTGTTGCTATATGTTTCAATTGGATTTGGGGATTTTTTTTTTCTTCCAAATTAAGGGGTATGGCAAAGTATTCCGGCTGCCCACTCACAATATTTGAAGCCCACCCATCATCCCCTTTCTGCCTACAACACTGTAGGAGTGCTCCGATTGTTAACGCCTGATAATAGCTTTATAAAGTTGGATCGGTGGTCCCTATAAAAGCCAATCAGAAGAGCTGTTAAGATGACACAAAACTCGAGAGTCAATTGGCAGTTCTACCAGGTGTCTGAAAAGAACAATACATATGCAACATCTTTTTGGAGATCGGAGACATTGCAACAACAGCAAGTCTACACTCTACAGCAATGACAACAAGAACCTGGGGATGTGCAATTTAAGTGAATTTCATCCATCCCTAAAAGATGTGCATTTCAAATCTGGAACAGTATTGTGCAGCTAATTCCTGTCGCATGCATATGCTCTCAAGAGGCCAATACCTCAAAAAATGTACTTTTTTAACTACTCATTAATTGTTTGACGACAATGATTTGTGGTTGACGCTGTTAAAAGCTTACTGTTTTGCCATTCAGGCTATTTTTTGCCCCAGAGTAGTTTGAAGTTTTCCATGTTTACCTTTTGTATGAACTTTCGTTTGTCAGAAAGTTTTCCTTAAATCTTTTCTATTGGTGTACCTTGTCCCTCACTTTGAGCTTGTCACCCCCCCCCCCCCCCCCCCCCCCCCCATCTTGTATATCCATTCTGTCTGCTATTTAAGTTCCTCTTGTTCACTCAGTATTTGTCTAGTCACGGTTATGTAAGGTTGTGTTACCGTTGCCTGTCTGCATTCCTGTGACGTTGCGATTAAAGTTATGTTTAATTGTGATCTTCTGAGTCTTCAGCCTGTTCCTGGGTCACCAACCGTTACAGACATATTAAATCAACACGAACAACCAGTGAAACTTAATAGCATGTAGTACTGACTAGTGATCCAAAGTCTGATTCATTTCCACGAACCAGTTCTTTTCAGACAGTTCCGCTCAATGGACCAGTTTAAAAAGCCAATTCATAGGTTCATCATCATGCAATGATGACACTATGGATTTCTTTTATACTCTTTTATGCATTTCTCAGTGTCATATTATATCAAGGAAAACATTAAAATAAAGCAATCTGTGTCAATGCATATTGAAACTATCGAATAAAGTGCATTTTGCTGATTAATGCCTTTCATTCTCTTAAGTTAATGGTGTTTGTGTTTACAGTTAATTCATTTATCGGCTGAAAGTTATTCAACTACAGCACATTACAGGCACTGATCAACAAATATCTAAAGTATACTAGAATGAGTAAACCAAACTTATCAACTTTTTTGTTTATTGTCCTTATAAACTCCTTTATTTAAAATATATACTGCACGTAAAAAACTATAATATATATATATATATATATATATATATATATATATATATATATATATATATATATATATATATTTTTTTTTTTTTTTTTTTTTTTTCATGTTTTAATCAAATGCAGACTGTGATATATGCACTATTGTCTCTATGCACTAGAGGGAGCTCTAGCGCACCCCTTGTATGTTATACCAATGTATGAAGAAGCTTGAGTTCCTCAGTAAAGAATACAAGAGTTATCATGGCACTTGTCTCAGTGTGTTATTAATGTTATATAAAGAGATAAAAATATAACAAAGACCTATTTAATAAAACCAGTTCACTTAGCCTAAGTTAATGGTGTTTGTGGTTAAAGTTTGATTTGCATATTCTTTACATTGGATACAACTGACCAATATTGAGTAGTCTCATGTATTATAATGATGGTTTGTATCTTTAAGATCTATGTGCACTATGCATTATGGGACCTGAAGTTAAGTGTATGAGATGAGCAGAAAATAAGTTGCCATGCAGAAAACTGTCAAGTATGCGGTTAATTTAATTGAGTGTATGAGAGACATCTGAAAACACTAAGAGCAGATATACAACAAGTAGCTGTAGCTCACATCTTGGATAAGATTCCTCAAAGTTTTACAAATGCAGCACATTACAGACATGCATAACTGCAGATATGTTATGTCTAAAGTAGTCTATATAGAAATAAACCTGTCTTATATACTTATAATTTTCGCTTAACAATTTAAAATTGCATCATCAGACCGGATCTACAATTTGATTAAGTTTGATTAATGAACTAGCTTAACCAGTTATTTGCTGAGAACCGGCTGAAAAGAATGATTCGTCAAGGGTCAGACTTTGCATTAAGATTCCCTTTGTCAAGTGTTTATAAAAGTGTTTGACTAATAAGTAATTTAGAAATGCATTATAAATCGTTGATAAGCAGTTAAAACTCCATGAATGAAAAGTGTGACTTTAACACAATGCTTGCCAAAAAGGGGGAAACAAAGGAGAGTATATTGCAGGATAACAACTGAAAACCACAAAATAAGACATGAAACAAAACTAGACAAAATTCCAGGAGGGTGGTGAAGTGGAGGCGGTCTTGGGGAGGAATGGATGGCCAGGCCAATGAAGGGAGACAGGACCAGGACCACGGCATAGTAATGGTTAATGGGCAGGACCACACGGAACTTGCGGAATTTTTGTGATTTTCTGAAAATAATAATAAATCTAAAAGTGTGCACCCGGGTTAAGCTTTGTTTCGGCCGCTACAAAGTTTTTTTTTTTTTGGCGCAAAAAATAAATTAATAAATTCAAATCTTAACCTGGCTAATGATAAATTACAATGATTTAAAAAAAGTGACAAAAAATTATGACAGAATATTTTTGGTTGAAAATTCACGTGCACACCACCAGGGGGCACTCCAATCCGGACTGTTATTCTATCATAAACTACATTACCCATTATCCTTTGCCCAGACTCATTAGCACTCACTGTTTACACCTGTGTCTCATTAGTCTGTTTTCCGCCTGGTTATCTCGGTTATTCACTGTGAAGTCTTGTCTTGTGTACACTGCATTTCTGAGCATTTTCCTCTGTTTTATGTCTCTTGGTTTGTTGGATTTCTTGCCTGTTTCCTGGATTACCCGTTTGGCTATCTCTCCTGTCTTGTTTGCCTTTTTGGACTGTTTGCTTGTGTATAACCTTTTGCCTGCTTTTGATTATGATTGTGGATTACGCTCTTAATAAATACTGCATTTGGATCTCCTACATTCTGTCTCAGAGCGGTTCTTTACAATTAGAGACTTTTATTCTCTTGTGAAGTTGTTGCTTGTTATCTTTAGCAAGTTACTGTGATTCCCTTCTCCCTTCTACTTCAACTCTCATTGCTAGTTTAGCATAATACACACTTGAAATGTGGTGTCACACTTTGAATGTTATTTATATTAATATAAATGGTTTCTGATTAACTGTAAATATTTGTCAAAAGTAAATGGTTTCTGATTAACTGTAAATATTTGTCAAAAGTAAATTATTGAATACATTTTTGTTGTTGAGTGTTGTATTTACCATGGAGTTAATAAGACTTTTACATAATGCTCAAAGTTGCATGTGGGCCACATAAGGGCCATTAGATTTTAACAAAACTCAGCCATACTAAAATTCCATTGGGTTTTGTTTTGTGTTATGTATATTTTATGTTTAATAAATTCACATTTCTCTGCTATTGAGTTCTCACCTTAGTTTCTTTAGTGTAACGTGACAGAGTTCAGTACCGCACGCACATGCTGCATATGCCGCTGCCAATCATTGCTATAGATGATTATATCATCCAAGTAGGCAGCAGCATATGCAGCGTGCAGCCGAAGGATTTGGTCCATCAGTCGCTAAAAGGTGGCAGGTGCCCCGAAAAACCCGAAAGGAAGCGTGACAAATTGGTGCAATCCAAACGGCGTTGTGAAAGCGGTCTTTTCTTTAAATAATGGAGTAAAGGGGATCTGCCACTATCCCTTCGTTAAATCCAGTGTTGAATAAAAGCGAGTCGCACCTAGTCGATCAAGCAACTCGTCAACCCTCGGCATTGGATAAGCGTCGAATTTCGACACAACATTCACTTTGCGGTAATCCACACAGAACAGAACTGAGCCGTCCGTTTTAGGTACTAAAACTATCGGGCTTGCCCAATCACTGTGGGATTCTTCTATTACTCCCAAGTCTAGCATGGCCTCTAATTCCGTCTGAACTACCTTTTTTTTGTGTTCAGGTAACCTATACGGCCGGCTGAGTACAACCACGCCCGGCGCTGTCTCAATATGGTGCCGTATAAGGTTAGTCCGACAGGGTAGGGACGAAAACACATCTGCAAAATCTGCTTGCAACCTGGCAATGTCAGTGAGCTGGGAGGGTGATAGGTGATTTCCACCTTGGGCCAGAGTGACAGATTGGCATTTGACCCTCGCTTCTGGCCCAAGATCTTCCTCATGATCTACCACCGTCGCCAGCAACACTGCACCCACCTCATTCCATTTTTTAGGAGGTTGAGATGGTAAATCTGATGTGCTCCGTTCCTATCCCTTCTAACCACCTCTTTGAGATCTCCCACTCGTCGTGTGACCTCAAACGGTCCTTGCCATTTGGCGAGCAATTTTGAGTTAGATGTGGGTAGTAATACAAGTACCTTCTCTCCCGGTGTAAATTCTCGTAATCTGGTTCCCCTGTTATACAACTTTGTGTGTCCTGGGCCTGTAGCAAATTCTCCATTGACAGCCGTCCCAGGGTGTGTAGTTATGTCCTCTCAGGTCCAGGACATATTGAATTAGTTTTTGCTTTCAGACGGTCCCTCCTCCCAAGTTTCCCTTATGACATCAAGCACCCCTCGGGGTTGACACCCATACAGTTACTTGAACGGGGAAAACCCCGTGGAGGCTTGTGGGACCTCTCTCACTGCGAACAACAGGGGTTCCAGCCATTTGTCCCAATTTTTGGCGTCTTCGTGAACGAACTTACGAATCATTGTTTTTAATGTGCAATTAAATCGTTCCACCAGTCCGTCTGTTTGTGGGTGATAGACACTGGTGCGAATCGACTTAATGCCCAGCAAGACCTGCTCAAAGGCATTTTTGAGCGATTCATTCCGGGACTGTTCCAGAGGAAAATCATCACGCTTGGAAAGGTTTAGCCTGTCCACAGTGCTCTGTTCCTCTGACCCAGCCCCAGATGGTCCTGGCTCAACTTCCCCTAGCTGCGCGACCGCACTCTTTCCCCGCCCTCTTTTCTCCCAAAAGGCATCCACACATATATACCCCAATAACTCTTTATGTGTTTGCCAAATTGTTCCCAAAATCAGCGGATGTCTGAGGTGGGAACTAACCGCGACCTCCACAATGTTTTACCCCTCAAAATTGAATTATAACTGGCACTAATGGGTACTTCACCTCATCCCCGTGCACACACCTTACTGTAACCAGGCGGCCATTATCCAATGCATTAGGTTGAATCAGGCTTTGATGAATGGCGGTTTGGTTACAACCAGAATCCACCAAAGCCTGATATGTACCCCCCTTAATACTCACAGGTATTTGGTATAACCCGGCTTGATCGGGGGCAGCCTGTTGCGCGTCCGGGACACAGACCAGAGTCCCCAACCTCCTGGTGGTGGTTGAGGAGAGACCCCTGACATGAGTGTGAAGTGCTTTGTGTGTACAGTAGTACATTTGAAAGCGCTATATAAAGGCCTCATTCATTCATTCATTCATCACCGTACATCTGTCAATAAAGTGTCCTGAGTCCCCACAACGCCAACACGCCGGCCCAGGCTTCCCCGCCGTCCTAGTGGCAGGAAGAGGGTCAAGGGATTGGCGAGAACTGGCCCACTGCGATTGGCAGAGAAAATGGTCCTGGCCCCCTGAATGGGGCCCCCTGACTGGCCGACGTCTCCCCGCTACTCCAACATGGCATCGGTCTTGGAGTCGGGGCCCGGCAGGTCCTAGGGAAAGGGACAGGTCTCACAGGAGAGGGAGAGAGAGAGAGGGGGAAACAGAAGGAACAAATGAGGAGGGGAGAGAGACAGCTTGAAGGGGATCGCCGACCCCCTGGCACGCCACCATCTTCCGCCAGTTGGATGGCCGAGTCCAGCGATGTGGGACGGTGGCACTGGACCCACTGCGCCATCTTTCTAAGTAGACACGCTACAAACTCCTCCAGTACCACCTGGTCGACGATGTGGTCCACGTCGCCTCCCTCGACCACCAGCCATCTGCGGCATGCGTCCCGGAACTGGTGAGCCAACATGAAGAGGCCGACCCGCTGGAGGATGCCTTCCTCAGCTCGTCATAGTCCAGGAGGTTCTGGACCGGAAGTTGTTGTGCTGCCCGCTGTGCTTCTCCAGTCAGAAGAGGGAAGAGCTTTACCAGCCAATGCTCCTTCAGCCACCCACAGGACTGAGCCGTCCTCTCGAAGAGGTCCAGGAAGGCCTCAGGGTCATCCTGTGCTCCCATCTTCATCAGTGGCACATGTACTGGCGGCGTTGCTGTGGTGGCTGGTTCTCTGGTCCGAACCTCCTGGCCCAACCAGCTCTGGAAATGCTTGCGGTCCTCCTGCTGGGCGCTGATGAGGGACTGGAACCGCCGTTCTTGATCATCCCTTATGTCCAGCAGGGCCTGATGCTGTTCCTGATGTAGGCCTGCGAGCGACTGGATAATGTCCGCAAATGGCGTGGCTGACGGGCTTTGCATGATGGTGGCGGCTCCCTTCGGCACCAGTGTAACAGAGTTTGTTTGTGGGTGAAAGGAAGAAGGCAGGGTCGGCTGTGGACTGGGAGTCGTGGATATTTTATTAACTCAAAAATAATACAAACTGGCGCCACGTGCTCTCATTCAGTATCAACACTCATTAACTGTCAACTTGTCTCACCACTATCTGGGTTCACTCTCCCGGCTGATCCACGAGCCCTCCGTCCATCTCTCCCAGCTGTTCATGGTTTGTTCATGTTAGTTCACGGCAGAGGTGAGGGACTCGAGTCACATTTTAGGACTTGAGACTTGCTTGACAAATATTAATAAAAGACTTGTCTTGACTTTGACTTGATATTGATGACTTGAGACTTGACTCAGACTTGAGTGAAATGACTCAAAATAACTTGTTTTTGTAAATAAATATCTGCTTTTGAACGCACCGCGACTCAACCACGTGATGCAGCAGACAAGCAGAGAGCACTAACGGAGGCAGTCGTGAATGAACATTGAAGCCACTGCCACGTTTCCATGGTAATCAGTCACCAACGGATCCCCGCACGCGTAATTGCGCTCAGTGTTGCCAGATTGGGCACAAAAAAAACTTCACTACGACACCATCAAGCACTGTAAGTTGAAATGTGGTATCCTACTTGTGTTGCACAATGAAGGAAAACTGCATATTTCTCTTGTTGAATAATTAAGCAGTTTTGCTGAAGACACTACTGTGAGCATTTCCACTTTCGACAGCGTAGCGTGTGTGTGTGTGTGTGTGAGAGAGAGAGAGAGATATGGAATACCCTTGGAAGTGTTACTAGTATCTCAGTTCACAGATTGTTCGTTTATATATTGTTTTTGTATAAAAAAATGTAATGTATTTGCTCTGGCTCTTGTTTTCAATAATTTTGCTCAGTTTTTATGCTTCTTGTTTCATCTGTTGACACAATACAGTACAAGCAGAGTGTGAAGGTTGGTCAGTGTTGTGTTTGTGATTGGACGGCTGGGTTAAAATCACTCCACCATTTCTGTTTGTGTTCTGCATTAAAGCTGATTTTTGACAAATTATGTAACAAAAAGTAATTTTTACAGTCTCCCATTGATTGAAATTTTATATAAATAAAAATGCTGGAATCCAGCCAATACTGCAGTGACTGCACACATGTAAAACATTTTAGTAAAATAAGATTTAAAGGTGTAATATTAGCTACATTTTGTCTTTAAAAAAATGGGGTCAAAATGACCCAGATAGCTTACACACAGAACATGTTAAGCCAATCACCACACATCTGATTTGCTTGGCCCAAGCTATGACTTGAATTGACTTGCTTGACATAAAGCAGTGACTTGACTTGACTTGAGACTTGCACATGTGTGACTTACGCTGCCTCCACATGCTATCGGAAGTTTCCTATACTTCCCACTTCAGAAGTCGTAATTACGAGATTTGTTGTGTTCAGGTGCTTTGTTGTCGGAAAGAATGGAGGACGCCAGGTTCATACTTTTATGCGTCTTTGGAAAATGTTATTTTAACACTATAACCATTTCAGTCATTTCCCGGTCCCAGATAATCATAGAATCACTGGCAAACATAGCAGCACAACACGAAAGCATATAATCACATTCACAATAAAGGCATAATGTAGACAAGATAAGGCTGCTTAAAGACTAAAACGGTAATAGTTTTCAGCCATACATGATCCTATTGTATAGCTACTTTTACCACTAGATAGTCAGCTTGCTCACTATTCTGGAATGATGGTCAACTAGATGATTTTCGATGTGTTTAAAATACACAATATGCTTCAAATGATTATTAATTTATGTAAATATGTAAGACAAGACAATGAAATTGTTTTGGGGAAAAAACGAATAAAACACCTGCCACAGCAAAAATTTGTCTCCCATCTGCTGCCATTTTAACGGTTATGCCACGCCCATCTCAGGAACTTGGCTATCAAAATTATTTCCGAACTTCCCAGGGGTAAACATGACATCAGAGGGCATTCATGTGGAATTTTTACCTCGAAAACTCATACTTACGATCATTCCGATAGCGCATGTGAAGGCAGCATTACTCCCTCCTCTGGTTCATGGTGCATTACATAATGTTAACAAGATTTTAATAATGCATTAGTAAATGTTGAAATTAACATTAACAAAGATAAATACATGCTTTATAAGTGAAGTTCATTATTAGTTCATGTTAAATAATGTAGTTAACTAATGTTAACTACTGACCATTATTAAAGTGTTATTGTATTGTCTCATTGACAGAGGTGAAGGAGACGAACTGCCGAGTTTATGATTTGTTGGTCTTGTATTCTTTAAGGAAGTCCACAAACAGAGGTTACACAAGCAATACAAGACCAGAGACTGTGGAAACATGAGGTCAATATGTACACAGAGACTAATGACTTGAGAAGATCACCTGTGAGCATGATTAAACATTGAACCAATGAGAACAACACATTAAATAAAGGAAACACATGACATGAGGACAAAGGGAATCACATAACAAAAGGGAGCACATGGCAGGATAACATAACTGAAAACAACAAGACATGAAACAAAATCAAAACTAGACATGACATTATGTCTTACCCATGATACTCCAAAAAGGTCATGATGCCGATCCACAGCAATGTATAAAAACTAACACAGGTGTCCACGTTACATTATGGTTCACTTTCACAGGTTATTAATGTTTGTAACTCATGCATAAATGATTCACAGATATCTGATACTGGATAATATATCATCAAGTTTTTGTTGTGCGCTCTCTCTCTCTCTCTCTCTCTCTCTCTCTCTCTCTCTCTCTCTCTCTAAAAAGAAAGAAAGAAAGAAATCTGTTTTTATACATTGCTGTGGGTAGGCATCATTATCTTTTGCAACAGTATCATGGATAAGACTTTAATAAGTAAGTTCTGGTAACCCACACAGTGAGAAAAGTGAAAGTCATGAGATATTGATGAGGAAACCACAAATACAACACCCTTCAGTCTCACACTTCAGTCTCACACACTCACAAAAATGACAGGGAAACATCCAGCTAAAATATTTCAGAAAAAAAAAAAAAAAAATTCCATGAACAATGCATAAATACATTTTTGTGCTAACATTTTGAGAACATTATTTTAAGTTTGAACAAATATTCTGTTAACATTACTGGAATAATGATTGTCGATGACTTTGAGAGACCATGAATTACATTTTGACATTCCCTGTTAGCTTGGTTTATGTATAGTTTTTTTGGTTAGTAGTAAGCATTTTTAAGTTTGACAAAAAAAGCATTTGCAAAAACATTGTTTTCTTATTTAAATGTAAAAAGTAAGGAGATTTAGCTTATTTTGTCAATGGGTTTCTTCAAGGTCTTGCACAAGCTCTTTATGAAAATTCCAGTGCAGGATTTTAATCAGATTAAAACGTATTGCTCTCTCTCTCTCTCTCTCTCTCTCTCTCTCTCTCTCTCTCTCTCTCTCTCTCTCTCTCTCTCTCTCTCTCTCTCTCTCTCTGTGTGTGTCATCATGGAGGGGGTGACTTTTAATTCACTTCAGCTCTGTGTTTGCAGTTGTGTTTGGAAGAATGCTTTCTGTTCAGAAATCAGAAACTCCTTTGGCAACTATTAACCCCAAAATTAATCATTCAAAGTTTTAAATAGCTTTTTTTTTTGCGTATCTTTCGTGTAAGGTTAAGGGTTCAGTTGTGTCAATCTGCTGAGGTAAACTCCTCAGATCTAGGAAAATTACGGGAGTCTTTGGATCAGTATGGGCTTTGCGGATCTTCTGAATGAAGTTGGCGGGTTTGGACGCTTTCAGATGATTCATGTCACTCTTCTGTCCATCCCGGGCCTTCTGATGGCTAGCCAGAATTTACTAAATAACTTTACTGCTGGTGTACCGGAGCATCACTGTCGCATACCCAATATAACGGCTGCAATGAATGAGAGCACCGTGGCACTCCTGCGCGCGTTTATCCCACTGGATTCATCAATGACCCTGTCCAAATGCTCTCGCTACACTGATACCCAGTGGCATTTAATCACAGACAAACTGAGTCAAAGAAATGCAACTGAGCTGCAGACAGAGGCTTGTGCTGATGGCTGGACATATGACAAGACTCAATTCATCTCATCCATAGTATCAGAAGTAAGTCATTTCATCTGCTCTGACACAAAATGTATAGGCATATTGCTCAACATTTTAGCTCAAAATGTATATAAAGGTGTCCAAATGTTTAAGGATTTAAAAAAAGCAAGTTATGAAAGCACTACATAAGCTAAATATCCAGCCATCGCAGATTCTGCATTTCTATGAAAAGTAGTGGCATTGAGATAAGTGAACAAATTTCAGACATTGAGCACGTTTTTTCTATTGCAGCTCAAGATGCTCTTTCAGATGCTCTTTTCAAGTCATGCAAATATCATGGACCACTAGGATTAGTCCACACCATTGCAAAAATAATAATACACCAATGATAAAATAACAATAGATACATTTGCTACTTACTAGATTGTATTTTATTATTACACAGCTCTGTGAAATACTTGATTCTGATTGGTCAATCGCGCATTCCAGCGGTATGTTATTTCCAGATAACACCCGCTCATCCGGGTACTACAAGTTATCTTGACCGGCACTACTTCTGTGCTTAACGCTGGCACCATCTTGTGGCTTAAACAGCCGTGGGTTACAATGGAAGACTTCAAGGCAGGTTTCCTTTATAAAGTTTTAAATATGGAAATGTTTCTTATACAAACGAATCGATTGGAATCAGAAGGCTCTATTAACCCATCGGAGTCGTGTGGAGCGCATTATTTGGCGGACAGCTGCATTTTTTATGGACTTCAAACACAGCTACAACTACTGCTGGGATTAACGTTAGCCTGGACCTTTTAAATATAACTGATTGTATTCGTCTGACAGAAGAATGTCATAAACACCTATAATGACTTGAGGGTGAGTAAATCATAGGCTTGGTTTCATTTTTGGGTGAACTAACCCTTTCAGCATTCATTTTCAACATTTAGCAGCAATAGATAAAGGCTTAAAGCAGTGTGGAACAGCTGAAGAAAGAGAAGCTCAAACCTCTTGTTGATTTTTAAAATCCCATACTTCACTGAAAACACGTTGCTGGTCCAAGTTGCAACATCACGTCGCCGGGTCACCAAATTGTGAGGCCGCCCAAATCGTCCCAATGAGGCTACGATCGGCGGGTGAAGGTCGCTTCGCGTTCGGTCTTTTCAGCGGGGCAAAGGGGATTTTATTCCAATTCCTCTTTATCTGACTCCATTAAATCATAATTTAGAATTTAGGTTAGAATGCCAATTGGTTATTTGGTCATTTATATTTAATAGTTTTAATTATTCCGTTTAACCCTTTGTTGAAATCATGTCCGTTCGTAACCTGAATAATTCCAGAGCAAGTCAGAATCAATCAAAGTGTAACAATTTATTAACAGTCAGGTAAATGTATAAAGCCAATTACATAATTAATTCAAAGGTAATCCATATATAAAATCAAATACTCTGAAGTAAAGAATGAAATATATACCTGACTTCTGAAAATTACATAATGCTGCATGGGTTAAAACGTCCAGCATTTCGGTCTGACCTGAATGCAGTATCGAGCCCTGAGCTCTTTGCAACATTTCCTTAAATACCCAGAACCAAATACATACCCAGAACCATTTGAAACTCTTTCAAATGGAAACACCAGTTCACAATAGGAATTTGCATTGATCAAGTCCTATAGACTTGATTAGAAGAGAGGCTAAATGGCAGAAAGCCACACCCACCATACACCAAGGAAAGATATCCTTAAACGCTTAAAACATTTATGATGTTCTAGTTTACTTCTGTGGGGATGAGATCTTTGTACCAGTCGCACTGAGACATTTCAAATGATATCAAACACATATAATACTGTATCGTGAGGATTGACATTGTAACAAAGAGATTTCTGGTGCATTTCAGGTGATCTTAATATGAGGAGGAGCAGGCAATTGGGGGAAGTTTCATGTGAAAGGAAAGGCATGTAAATTAGTATAATTAATAGATGGTTCACTCAGTGTGATGTCGTCTCGAACAGAGACGCTAACTGAATGAATGAGTTCAGATGCTAATTTTCTTTGTTTTCTCAGAGCGATTAGACATTTCGGCATCTACTAGGTTTTCCAGCCTTACACGGTCATAATTGTAATATATGTCGTTAGCTGGACTGTCGAGCTTGTATAGCTTACTAACTTTATCTAGTTGATCATGAGAACGGTTTGTGTTTTGTGATCGCTATAACTCTAATCTGGTCATAATTGTAATATGTCGTCAGCTGGACTGTCGGCTCGTGTTCTATCGAGTTGATCATGAGAACGGTGTGTGTTTTGTGATCGCTATAACTCTAATCTGGTCATAATTGTAATATGTCGTCAGCTGGACTGTCGGCTCGTGTACTATCGAGTTGTTCATGAGAACGGTTTGTGTTTTGTGATCGCTATAACTCTAATCTGGTCATAATTGTAATATGTCGTCAGCTGGACTGTCGGCTCGTGTTCTATCGAGTTGATCATGAGAACGGTTTGTGTTTTGTGATCGCTATAACTCTAATCTGGTCATAATTGTAATATGTCGTTAGCTGGACTGTCAGCTCGTGTTCTATCGAGTTGTTCATGAGAACGGTTTGTGTTTTGTGATCGCTATAACTCTAATCTGGTCATAATTGTAATATGTCGTTAGCTGGACTGTCGGCTCGTGTTCTATCGAGTTGATCATGAGAACGGTTTGTGTTTTTATGATCGCTATAACTCTAATCTGGTTATAATTGTAATATGTCTTTAGCTGGACTCGTGCTCGTGTTCTATCGAGTTGTTCATGAGAACGGTTTGTGTTTTTGTGATCGCTATAACTCTAATCTGGTCATAATTGTAATATGTCGTTAGCTGGACTGTCGGCTCGTGTTCTATCGAGTTGTTCATGAGAACGGTTTGTGGTTTGTGATCGCTATAACTCTAATCTGGTCATAATTGTAATATGTCGTTAGCTGGACTGTCGGCTCGTGTTCTATCGAGTTGATCATGAGAACGGTTTGTGTTTTGTGATCGCTATAACTCTAATCTGGTCATAATTGTAATATGTCGTTAGCTGGACTGTCGGCTCGTGTTCTATCGAGTTGTTCATGAGAACGGTTTGTGTTTTGTGATCGCTATAACTCTAATCTGGTCATAATTGTAATATGTCGTTAGCTGGACTGTCGGCTCGTGTACTATCGAGTTGTTCATGAGAACGGTTTGTGTTTTGTGATCGCTATAACTCTAATCTGGTCATAATTGTAATATGTCGTTAGCTGGACTGTCGGCTCGTGTACTATCGAGTTGTTCATGAGAACGGTTTGTGTTTTTGTGATCGCTATAACTCTAATCTGGTCATAATTGTAATATGTCGTTAGCTGGACTGTCGGCTCGTGTACTATCGAGTTGTTCATGAGAACGGTTTGTGTTTTTGTGATCGCTATAACTCTAATCTGGTCATAATTGTAATATGTCGTTAGCTGGACTGTCGGCTCGTGTACTATCGAGTTTATCATGAGAACGGTTTGTGTTTTGTGATCGCTATAACTCTAATCTGGTTATAATTGTAATATGTCGTTAGCTGGACTGTCGGCTCGTGTTCTATCGAGTTGTTCATGAGATCGGTTTGTGTTTTGTGATCGCTATAACTCTAATCTGGTCATAATTGTAATATGTCGTCAGCTGGACTATCGGCTCGTGTTCTATCGAGTTGTTCATGAGAACGGTTTGTGTTTTGTGATCGCTATAACTCTAATCTGGTCATAATTGTAATATGTCGTCAGCTGGACTGTCGGCTCATGTTCGAGTTGTTCATGAGAACGGTTTGTGTTTTTGTGATGGAAGGGGGGACTTTTTCATTGAATATTTGACCTGGATTAGTAAAACACAGATTCTGCCATAGTCATTGGCTGGGTTACGTATGTGTGGGACGGAGCTATCAATATAGAGCCGAGACCCTTTTTGGGGGGTAGGGGCGTGTTAGTTTTGGTGATTTGAAATATCCACAACGGTTACCAGATAGCACTTACACCACCTTTAATTGCATTAGAAAGACTATCAATAAAACATTTGCAATAGATTTGTAAAAGGTGTTTTTATGGATGTTTGGCCTGGGTTTTTGTTGCAAACCAGCAGGGGTTGCCGTGAAGACAGGTGTCGATTCCAGGATTGGCTCTGATGATGACACAGCTGTTCCACGATTGGCTCTGATGACGAATCAGCTGCTCCACGATTGGCTCTGATGATGACACAGCTGTTCCACGATTGGCTCTGATGATGACACAGCTGTTCCACGATTGGCTCTGATGATGACACAGCTGCTCCACGATTGGCTCTGATGATGACACAGCTGCTCCACGATTGGCTCTGATGATGACACAGCTGCTCCACGATTGGCTCTGATGATGACACAGCTGTTCTACGATTGGCTCTGATGACGATTAAGCTGCTCCACGATTGGCTCTGATGATGACACAGCTGTTCCACGATAGGCCCTGATGATGACACAGCTGTTCCACGATTGGCTCTGATGACGATTCAGCTGCTCCACGATTGGCTCTGATGATGACACAGCTGTTCCACAATTGGCTCTGATGATGACTTAGCTGCTCCACGATTGGCTCTGATGATGACACAGCTGTTCCACGATTGGCTCTGATGAGGACACAGCTGTTCCACGATTGGCTCTGATGATGACACAGCTGTTCCACGATTGGCTCTGATGAGGACACAGCTGTTCTACGATTGGCTCTGATGATGACACAGCTGTTCCACGAATGGCTCTGATGAGGACACAGCTGTTCTACGATTGGCTCTGATGAGGACACAGCTGTTCCACAATTGGCTCTGATGATGACACAGCTGCTCCACGATTGGCTCTGAGGATGACACAGCTGTTCCACGATTGGCTCTGATGATGACACAGCTGTTCCACGATTGGCTCTGATGATGACACAGCTGTTCCACGATTGGCTCTGATGATGACACAGCTGTTCTACGATTGGCTCTGATGATGACACAGCTGTTCCATGATTGGCTCTGATGATGACACAGCTGCTCCACGATTGGCTCTGATGATGACACAGCTGTTCCACAATTGGAATAGACCAGGGATATTCAAATCTTGCCCTGGAGAGCCAATACGCTGCAGAGTTTAGCTCCAACCCTTTCAAACACACCTGAACATGCTAATCAATGTCTTCAGGATGATTAGATAATCACAGGTGGGTGGGTGTATTTGACCAGGGTTCAAGCTAAACTCTGCAGCGCATTGGCCCTCCAGGGCAAGATTTGAATAGCCCTGCCATTGACCAATCATCCAGCCACTAGTGGGAGCTTTTTCCAGCACACTTCCTGTTTGTCATGCATCCCTTCCTTTTAGTATTGTATTTAAACAATCGAAGTTGAATGCACTCCAAAATGGTACGTTTGCGACTGTGGATGTGGTGTGTTCTCCACAGAAAGTAAAATGAGAACTGAGAGGTAGCCACCATGGACGAGATCCTTATGACACAGGATATAATTATGAGGCATACGATACGTTGTGAGCATTTGCTTTTTTTCAAGTCTACATGAATTGTATGTTTTTTTTTTAAACTTTTATTATTAATATAAATTAAAGGTCCAAAAAAACTTCCCTAACTAACTTGATGAAGTTGAACACACTTCGAAATGGGGAAGATTGAGAGTGTTCGCACAGTTGCCTGTAGTGACTCAATCACACAAAGGTTTTCTCTTTGTGCACGGCTCAGATAACTGCAGAAGTAGACTGAAAAATATGCTGAAGTATAGTTCAGTCAGGACCACTTAAGTCAAAAGCACCATACACAAACTTTTAGTCAAACTTTTGCACATTACATTTGGCGATATGGCTCTGTTCTAAATTTCCCATCCTTTCCATGAGCTCCATGAAAAGCCAAGACAGTGAACAGCAGCAGCTTCTGGGTTCAGCCTCCCATTTTTTTTTACTGGGAGGACAACGTAAATCCCCCATTGAGAACAGAGCATGCATCAACGAAAACAGTATGACATTGATTCATTTAAACACAAGATTTTTTGGGGAGGTGGGTGGGTTGCAAAGCAGCGTGCAGTGGGATCAGCTGAGCAGGCAGACTGAACTGAAGATACGCTTAAGTAAGGCGCCCTGTTTGAGAGTTGCCGAATGAGTGCATGGAATCGGATCAGATATGGGCGGGATTCATTTGTTCAACAAAATTAGCCGGGTTACACTTGATAATAACCCATAGGAATCAAGTGAGGGAGTCAGGACCACCATTTTTGTCAAGCACAAAGAGTAAAAGACGTGTAATATTTTGCACTAACTCTTTTTTCTCTCATTTGTCACAGTGGGATTTAGTTTGTACCCTTCGTCCACTAAAACAGATGAGCCAGACCATTTACATGGGAGGAGTATTGACAGGTGCCATTATATTTGGAGGGTTATCAGACAGGTAAAGCATCCATAACATCCTATTTACACGTTCACATATTTGGACAAAACATATTCACATATCCTTTTCATCATATTCACATACGTAAAGTTACTTATCAATGATGTGCAAGTGCATTAAACCAATATATATGCAAGTTTTTTTGTGTTTTTTTTTTTTTTACAAGAAAACACAACCACAATCTTTAGCTGCATAAGGACACTAATGATCTCGATTCTTGTAGAAGACGGGTAATAATAAGACTAGTAAAGATATGTTTCTAAATAATATGCAGAAAGTAAAATGAGAACTGAAAGGTAGCTATCATGGATGACATTCTTAGGACACATGTTATACAGTAGTTCCACTTTTTTCAGATCTTCTAAACACAGCATTGGATTAAATGAAAATGTAAAATAACAATGTGACAACTCATCACTCTCTCCATTCTAAAACGTGACAATTTCAGATATCTCAATCTGTTTTCAAACTCATTTGACCAATTAGACCATTTACTCTGGCTGAGTTTACACTGCGAGTCTTAATGCATAGATCTGATCTTTGGACCATATCTGATTATTTTGTCCTGCATGTTTACATTCACTTTAGACATGACTGGTTTCCGATATCTGTGTTTACATTAATTCCCGCCCATATTATTGTCCGTGATTGCTTTATAAGCACATAGTAGACCCTCTGATTATAAATGGCCGTATTATTAAAATTATTTATATAATTCATGTTGGGTGGCCATGATTATTTGTCAGCACGGACAAGATAACTTTTATTGATATCTGACCAAACGAACAGGAAAATAATGGTAATTTTCATTTATTATTTTATCTAGCCAACAGATCGTTAACACAAGCACACAAGTGAGTAGCCTTAAAGGATTAGTTCACTTCAAAATAAAAATGTACTGATAATTTACTCAGCCCAATCAGGGGTGTTCATGTCTTTCTTTATTCAGTCGAAAAGAAATTAAGTTTTTGAGGAAAATATTCCAGGATTTTTCTCCATAAAATGGACTTCAATGGCAACCAACAGTTAAAGGTCCAAATCAATGCAGTTTCATGCATTCAGTTTTTAGTTTTCAGTTCCAGAGTCATGGATTTTTGTCTGTGCTTACCTGCAATTTTATGGATTACAAAAACACTACAGTACCATTTTAAACAGGTGAAGGAGACTTCAGAATCAGCTCTTTATTGTGTGTTTATATTCTCATGTAGGTTCGGGCGAAAGGCTATTCTGATTTGGTCATATTTTCAGCTTGCTGTCTTAGGCACACTCACAGCTCTCTCTCCGTCATACGTGGTGTACTGCATCTTCAGATTCCTGACAGGAATGTCTGTGTCCGGAGTCATTCTCAATGGTGTCTCACTCAGTGAGTATCTCTCTTCACTGTCATCCAACATACAATATACAAAAAATATTTATGTAAAGTACAATCCAAATAATCTCTCAATAAATGAAATAAGCCAGTTAATTAATTGTGTATGCATATGCTATTTTACAACTACAAACCCGCTTCCAAAAAAGTTGGGACACTGTACAAATTGTGAATAAAAAAGGAATGCAAAAATGTACAAATCTCATAAACTTATATTTCATTCACAATAGAATATAGATAACATATCAAATGTTGAAAGTTAGACATTTTGAAATGTCATGCCAAATATTGTCTCATTTTGGATTTCATGAGAGCTACACATTCCAAAAAAGTTGGGACAGGGAGCAATAAGAAGCCAGAAAAGTTAAATGTACATGTAAGGAACAACTGGAGGACCTATTTGCAACATATCAGGTCAATTGGCAACATGATTGGGTATAAAAAGAGCCTCTTAGGGTGGCAGTGTCTCTCAAAAGTCAAGATGGGCAGAGGATCACCAATTCCCCCAATACTGTGAAAAATTGTGGTGCAACATCAGAAAGGAGTTTCTCAGAGAAAAATTGCAAAGATTTTGTAGTTATCCTCATCTACAGTGCATAATATCATCCAAAGATTCAGAGAATCTGGAACAATCTCTGTGCGTAAGGGTCAAGACCGGAAAACCATACTGGATGCCCAGATCTTTCACCCATAGAAAACATTGTCTGCATCATAAAGAGGAAGATGCGACAAAGAAGACTTAAGACAGTTGAGCAACTAGAAGCCTTTATTAGACAAGAATGGGACAACATTCCTATTCCCCCCAGATGTTTGCAGACTGTTATAGACACACAGGGGTAAAAATGGCCTCTTCCCAACTTTTTTGAGACATTTTGAAATTTAAAATAAACTTGTTTTTCCCTTAAAATTATAAATTTTCTCAGCTTAAAAATTTTATATGTCATCTATTTTGCATTCTGAATAAAATATTAAAATCGGAACATTCAACATCATTTCATTCAGTTTTTATTCACAATTTGTACAGTGTCCCAACTTTTTTGGAATCGGATTTGTATAAAAGGTAAATGTTGAGGGAACTTGGCTTTGCGTCATGGTGTTGACTCTATGGGAAAGCCTCCAGCATTAAATGTTGAATAGGCATCTCAATGTCGTGTTCCTTGCAGTAGTGAGTACTGAGCAGGTCCTGCTTCTTGTGTTGATGTATGTATCCAATTCTAGCTAAATGTTTTGTCCTAATTTGAGGATTTGTGTATCATGATTGATTAAGACTAGAGGAGAAATATTTCTTTGCCCATGCTTATGTTGGTTCTTCTGTCAGTATAGGCTTGACACCCCCCAACTATGGATAGATTCTGGCTGATTCATAGGGTCCCACACAAGGTGTATTGCCATCATTGTTGCGATGACAACAATGCAATGACAACAACCTTTGGTGCTTCAGCCCAATGTCTGCTCTCCCCTTGGTTGTAAGAGCTGTACGGCCCTGTTTTAATATTATTGGGGTCCCCAATTTAATAGTCCCTGATGGCGAGCTGTTTCAGGGACTTTTGACACTAGTAAGTGTCCATTCTAAAAGAACAATGTTCCTAGGAAATTGTATTGCCAGCCTCACCGCCTGGCCAAAGATGTGAATGGTTCTGTATAGGAGGGGGGACTGTAACATGGATCTAGTGGTTTTGACTGAGGTCATTAGATCACTAGAACTTTTTAATCAGTAATTCAGTGCTGCTAAACCTTTCAAAAATTCCATGCTGAAGCATAGTGTTAACCCTAGGCTTAGATCATTTTGGATTAATTCCTTTCACTCACCAAATCTGTGATTAACTTTCACAGCTTGGTTGGGCAGATGTTTTATTAATGTAGGGTGGGAGGCTTATAGCCTCGCTTTCTTTGAGAAGACTTATTGGTCTGGTATATTGACTGAGGTCATTGGACCACTCAGATTTATCAGTGCTGTGGCAGGGTAAAACTTTCCACACACTTCTAAAATCCCATGCTAGCCATGATATTAATCATAAGCTTAAATCCTTTGGGTTAATAACATTTGTTCACCAAGTCTGTGAGTGCTTTTCCACAGCCTGCTTGGGTAGGCATTTTAGGACCTTTCAAATTAAACCTGGCTCTATGGACTGAAGTAATGGATTACTCAGCTCTATTCAGTGCTGTGGCAGGCAAGACCTTCCCAAAAACTTTCTTCTCTGGTTTCACAGACAAGGCTTAAATCTAGTCCCAGACTAAAATGAGCCTGCCTGGGACGCTTCCGTGGGTGAGAAGTTATATCATCTTAAACAGAATAACATGTCCGTGAATGAGTATGATTTACAGTTCAGAACCCTGGCCGCCACCAGCGGATGGAACGAACAGGCGTTTCTCACCACCTATCGCCAAGGTCTGGATCCACGCGTGCGGTTGCATCGCTGCATACGAGGATTCCATCGGCTTAGAACGCTTCATCCAACTGTCCATCCGCTTCGCCACTTGTATGCAGCATGTCTGAAAGAACACCAGGACCAGTTCCCGAGCCTGCCGTCCCTCTGCCGACCAGTATCCGTCAGCCCTCCACAACCAGTTTCTGAGCCCATGCAAGTAGAAAATGCGAGACTGACCCCCGCGGAATGGAGGAGATGCTCGGACAGGGACTATGCCTGTATTGTGCAGCTTCTGATCACTTCATCTCCAAATGTCCCACGCGTCCACCTCATCCTTTGGTGAGTGTGATCTACCCTTCATTGTACAGAAGTCAACCGTTAACCACCACTGTGAACCTCCTTACTGCTGATGTTTCATTATCAGTCTATGCCCACCTCGACTCCGGTTCCGCGGGGAACTTCATATCCGGTGCCCTCTGCCGTCAGCTCCGTCTCCTGACGACTCGCACTCCTTCCACCTACCAAATCGAATCAGTAACGGGTAAACCCCTTAGTCGGTGGAAGGTCGAACTCCTCGCCGGGCCCCTGCAGCTCCAGACCGGCATACTCCACACGGAGGAAATACATTTACTGGTTCTGGAGGATTCCACTGCTGACGTGATCCTAGGGCGCCCCTGGCTGGAGCAGCATAATCCCATCATCTCCTGGAAGTCCGGTAAGGTCCTAAAGGGGGGTGATCAATGCTTCTCCAGCTGTCTGTCTGCACTGCCTGTCCCTCCTGTGTTATCTTCTAGGAAGATTCCTGTCTGTGCCACCTCCATCGGGAGCCCCATCGATCAACGTTCTGTCCAGATTCCCTCCTGTTACGCCCCCTTTAGCGACATGTTCTGCCCTCACCGGGCTTCCAAGCTGCCTCCTCATCGGCCATGGGACTGTGCCATCGATCTGCTTCCAGGTGAGCCAGTGCCCAAGGGGAAGATCTATCCCCTATCCCTTCCGGAGGAGAAGGCCATGGAAGAGTACATCCGGGAGGCGCTCGACCAGGGCTACATCAGACCATCAACGTCCCCTGCTGCCTCGAGTTTCTTCTTCGTGGCCAAAAAGGACGGAGGCTTGCGGCCTTGCATCGACTACAGAGCACTCAATAAAATCACGGTAAAGTTACGTTATCTCCTTCCTCTCGTCCCAACAACGCTGGAACATCTCCGAGGTGCCACTGTGTTCACCAAGTTGGACCTCCGCAGCGCCTATAACCTCATCCGGATACGTGAGGGGGACGAATGGAATACAGCATTCGTGACACCTACTGGCCACTACGAGTACCTCGTCATGCCCTATGGACTCGCCAATGCCCCCTCCGTATTCCAGGACTTCATACACAAGGTGCTCCAGGAGTTCCTCCATAAGAAGGTCTTGGTGTACATTGACGACATCCTCATCTACTCCCGGAGCCTGGCCGAACATCGCCACCACATTGCGGAGGTCCTGAAACGCCTGAGGGAATTCCAGCTCTTCCTCAAAGCCGAGAAGTGTTCCTTCCACCAGCCCTCAGTGCAGTTCCTTGGGTATATCATTGACTGTAGTGGCATCCGGATGGACGAGGTGAAGGTGGAAGCCATCAAATCCTGGGCACTCCCTCCCACCATCAAGCACCTCCAACGTTTTCTGGGCTTTGCAAATTTCTACCGCTGTTTCATCAAGAATTACAGTATCATCTCCGGTCCCCTCACACATCTCCTGCGATGCAAGCCCAAGTCTCGCAAGCATACGACGAGCTGAAAGAAGCATTCTGCACCGCTCCCCTCCTGGTACACCCGGATCCCGACCTCCCTTTCATCGTGGAAGTGAACGCCTCCACCACTGGAGCGGGAGCCATGCGCCTTCTTCTCCCAGAAGTTCAACCCGGCGGAGGTAAATTACGACATCGGCAACCGGGAGCTCCTCGCCATCAAGCTTGCCCTAGAAGAGTGGAGGCATTGGTTGGAGGGAGCTAAGCACCCGTTTCTCGTCCTAACTGACCATAAAAACCTAGAATATCTAAGGGATGCCAAGAGACACAACCCTCGCCAGGCCAGATGGGCACTCTTCTTTACGAGGTTCAACTTCCAGATCGCCTACCGCCCTTGGTCCAAGAATGTAAAGGCCGACGCTCTCTCCCGCCTACATGCCCCTGAGGGACCCCCTGAGAAACCCGAACCAGTTCTTCCAGAAAAAGTCTTTGTAAACCCTATCTCCTGGTCGGAAGAGACCCTTCCCTCCTCCAATGCCTCCGCCGCCGCTCCGCCGGGTTGCCCTCCAGACCATCAGTACATCCCACGGACACAGCGCACACCCCTGATTCACTCCGCACACTCATCATTGGGCACTGGCCACCCAGAGACCAATGAAACCCTCTCGCTGCTACGAGACCACTTCTGGTGGCCCAACATGGCAGCTGACGTTAGAAGGTACGTGAGAGGGTGCCGGGAGTGTGCTATTAGTAAGAGTCCCCGGTACCTCCCTGCCAGCAAACTCCTTCCGCTGCCCATTCCAACTCGACCCTGGTCACACCTAGGAGTCGACTTTATCACGGATCTGCCTCCGTCTGATGGTTTCACCCCTGCATCCTGATCGTAGTGGATAGATTCTCCAAGTCCTGTCGCCTCATCCCCTTGAAAGGTCTGCCAACTGCACTCGAAACAGCGGAGATTGTGTTCAACGTCATCTTCAGGTATTATGGAATCCCAGAAGATATTGTGTCAGACCGAGGACCACAATTCATTTCCCGGGTATGGAAAGCCTTTCTCTTGCTCCTAGGTGTGACCGTCAGTCTCTTGTCTGGATACCATCCGCAGACGAACGGGCAGACGAAACGGAAGATCCAGGAGATCGGAAGATTCCTCCGTACCTTCTGTCACAGCCACCAGAACTCCTGGAACCAGTTTCTAGGATGGGCAGAGTACACCAAAAACTCCCTGCGCCAACCCACCACCGGACTCACGCCCTTCCAGTGCATGCTGGGATATCAACCCTCCTTGTTCCCCTGGTCGGGGGAACCATCGGATGTCCCAGCAGTCGACTACTGGTTCCGGGAGAGCGAGAGGTTCTGGGACTCCGCACACCACCACCTGCAGCGAGCTCTCCACAGGCGTAAGATGGCAGCCGACCTCCGCCGAGCCTTCACTCCCACCTTCCAGCCGGGACAGAAGGTCTGGTTGTCGACACGGGACATTCGCTTACGCCTGCCGTGCAAGAAGCTCAGTCCCATTCATTGGTCCCTATAAGATCCTGAAGCAGATCAATCCCGTCACCTACCAGCTCCAGCTTCCCCCTTAGTTCCGCATCCACCCCACGTTCCACGTATCCCTCAAGCCTCACTATCCCTCTGTTTCTCCCTCCACAGAGCCTGGCGTTGACGAGGAGACCCCCCTCCTCGTTGAAGAAGGAGCCACCTACATGGTGAAGGACATCTTGGATTCCAGACGTCGTGGTGGAATTCTCGAGTACCTAGTGGATTGGGAGGGGTACGGCCCTGAAGAACACTCGTGGGTACCTCGCAATGACATCCTTGACCCCACTCTACTTGACACCTTCCATGCCGCTCATCCAGATAGACCAGCACCTCGAGGCCGAGGTCTTCCACCACGGCGTCGGGGTCCTCGGTCCTCAGGAGTGGGCTGTGGAGGGGGGGTAATGTCACAGACACGCCAGGCTCCCACGTCACGGACACCCCACGTGCACTCTCCCCAGAATACTGATTACACGCACCTGCACCTCATCAGCACTCACTCACACACAGCATAAAACACACGCTCACACACACTACAGTGTCCGGTCTCGTTTGCACAAGGTACTAACCTTTTCTGCTTACCTTAAGGACTCCCTCGAAGTGTGTTACTTCATTCTCCAGCGAATTCTAAGTCTCCGACGATCTGCAGTGTCCAGCGCGTGTGTGTTCTGTGTTCTCCATTCATCTCCTCCCGAGCCAACCAAGACCATCTCTAATTCACCCAAGAGCCTGATCACCGTCACCTCACTTCAATCTGCCACAGTTACTCTCTACTGGTGCCCATTCAATAAACTCTTTTAAACATCTCTTATCTCCGTCACGTCTGTACCGTAACAGTAAGAGGCAAAGTCAAAGTGGTTGGAAGAACCGGGTCAGAAAAGATCAATTACTATCCCTGATAAGCTCCTTTGTCTGAACAAATGGGTTTACAGTTTTACTAACTACACAGCGATTTGTGTTTCCTATGTTATTTACTTTAGCCTGAGCTGTAGAAGAGCATTCGAGGTGAAATCACAGGAGAAAGTCTTGGTAGTTCTGTCCGATGGTTTTGCGATATTTTTCCTTCCGTGTTGAGTGAAGGAACGACAGTGAACTAATGGTTTAAGAAGGTCCACATGAGGTTTTGCCTCAGTCGTTACACCAGTGATGTTTTTTTCTAAGGCATAACCCTCTGTGGTCTGAGGGTGTTTTGGGGCCCTGGAGAAGTTTTTACATGCCTTAACATTTGTGCCATTTTCTGTTGTTTAAAAATATATTTATGGCTAACTGGGTCTATCAATGAAGAATGTGCCAGAGAGAACTATAAGAAAGAATGCAAGGATAAAATATATATATATATATATATATATAGACTACCAGTCAAAAGTTTGGACAAACTTTCCCATTCTCTTTGATGTCTCTTTGAGGAAAGTGTGTCCAAACTTTTGATGTGTAACATTATGAAAAATAACAATATGCTTCTAAACAATAACAATATCTCTTCATCACAGAACCTGTTAGTGGGTGGAATATATTAGGCAGCAAGTGAACATTTTGTCCTCAAAGTGTATGTGTTAGAAGCAGGAAAAATGGGCAAGTGGCGTAAGGATTTGGGTGAGTTTGAAAAGTGCCAAATTGTGATGGCTAGACGACTGGGTCAGAGCATCTCCAAAACTGCAGCTCTTGTGAGCCGTTCCCGGTCTGCAGAGGTCAGTATCTATCAAAAGTATAAAGTATAAAGCACGCCACCACTGAACCCTAGAGCAGTGGAGAAATATTCTCTGGAGTGGCGAATCACGCTTCTCTGTCTGGCAATCTGATGAACGAGTCTAGATTTGACGGTTGCAGGAGAATGGTACTTGCCTGACTGCGCACAGCGCGGTCGCTACACTTTTCGCCGAAATAGTGCGGAGCGGAACTGCCTCGGGATATCGCGTTGCATAGTCCACCAGAACTAATGCAACGCGATGTCCCCGTGCTGACCACTCTAATGGCCCGATGAGGTCCATCCCAATTCGCGCGAAGGGGACCTGCATCTGCGGAAGGGGGCACAACGGTGCATTTGGGGTGGCCGGTGGATTCACCAACTGACATTCACGACACGACGCACACCACCTGCGTACAGTCTCGTGAATGCCTGGCCAAAAAAGGGCCATTTGTCGGTTTAGTGTTGCCGTTTGTCCTAAATGCCCGGTCATTGGATTCACATGAGCCGCCTGGAAAAGCTGGGTTGTATCTTGCTTTGATTGGGCATCTTAGGTCACCTGTTACAACCGGTCTTTTATCACTGAAAAATATGGTAGGTGAGCGGCCGGTCTGGATGGAGGAGGTGGCCGTCGATGGATCAGACCTGATTAAACGCGTTTTTGAGCGTCTCATCCTGGGACTTCTCCAGGGGGAAGTCATCATGGTCCGAGAGAATGGTACCACTCAGACCACTCTGTTCCCCCTGAACGTTTCCCGGAGGTTCCACCTCCCCCACCTGCACCGCAGTCACCTTCCCTCCTCCCCTCTTCCCCCAAGAAGCATCCGTACACAAGTGTTCCAATAATTTATTAAATGCCGGCCAATTCGTTCCCAAAATTATCGGATGTCGGAGGTGCGGGTTAACTGCTACCTCCAAACTATGCGTTTGTCCCCGAAATTGAATATCCACGGGCACCAACGGATAGTTCACCACTTCCCCGTGCACACACCTCACCTTAACCATGCGGCTATTACCCAATGCCCTAGGATGGATCAGGCTTTGATCTATCAAGGTCTGGTTGCAACCTGAATCCTCCAAAGCCTGATACGTACCCCCCTTGATACTCTCTAGTATCTGGTACAGGCCAGCTTGATCGGGGGCAGCTTGTGACGCATCGGGGACCCGGATCAGCGTCCCCACCTCCATCACGGGACTCCGGTCAATGAAGTGTCTTGTGTCCTCGCAGCGCCAACAAGCCGGCCCAGACTTCCCCGCCGCCCTAGTGGCTGGAAGTAGGTCGGAGAATTGGCGTGGAGAGAGAGGCTGGTGTGAGGAAGCGGGAAGGGGGTCGGTGGCCCTGCCCTCTCCCCTAGGCACTGGTCTGGGAGCGGCTGGAGTCGTGGCTGCGCCCCCCTACCTCCAGCGTGGTGCTGGCCGGGGCAACAGCCCACCTCGGGACCTAGGAAGGGGGACAGGTTTAGAGAGGGGTGGGGTAGAGAGAGAGAGAGAGAGAGAGAGAGAGAGAGAGAGAGATGCCGCTGGCAAGGGCTCGCCGACCCCGCAGCACGCCACCTTCTGGTCCTCCGCCAATTGGATGGCCTGGTTTAGCGACGCCGGGCGGTGGCACTGGACCCACTGTGCGGTCTCCCGGGAAAGCCGCGCGTCGAACTGCTCCAGTACCACTCGATCGATGACTTCCTCGACGTCGTCCTGAGGCCCCATCTTGGCGAGGGGTATGGCGGCCGCCGAGTCGGTGGTGCGGAAGGGGACGGCCCGAATCTCCCGGTCCATCCAGCTCCGGAACAGCTCGCGGTCTTCATGCTGGGCCTGGAGGAGCCCCTCGAACCTCTTGTTCTGCTCCTCCCTTACAGCCTGCAGATCTTGATGGGTTTCCTGATGAAGACCGGCGAGCAATTGTATCAGGTCTGCAAGTGGTGTTCTTGACGGGGTCTCCATAACGGCGGCGGCGTTCTTCTTCCCTCCCGGGTTTCGGCACCAGTGTAGTCAGGTTCGTGGCTCTTAACTTTCTTGGGGGGGAAGGAATAAGGCGGGGTCGGTATGACTGGGACTAGTAATTCTTTATTTCTCAAACACAACCGGTAAACACAAACACGTAAAACTCTGTCTATCCAACACACTCTCACAACTCATAAACTCTTCAAAATCTCGTCTCAGCCTACTCGACTAGTCCCAGTCCAAACTCTCTCTCTCTTCCTCTCCTCCCGCAGCGGCTTTTGTGCTGTCTCTCCACGCCAATTATTGCAATTAGACACAGTGTTATTCATTTACACTTGACCTACTTACTCCCCGCTCTGCCCCGTACCTTCTCTCCCGCTACAGACCTCGCGAAACCACGCCCCCTCCGCCACACAGGCCTTCTCGTCCAACATCAGTGCCTGACCTCACAAATGAGCTTCTAGAAGAAGGGTCAAAAATTCCCATAAATACACTCCTAAACCCACGGATTAAGAATGAGATGTTATTAAAGTTCATGTGCATGTAAAGGCAGGTGTCTCAAAACTTTTGGCAATATAGTTTATATGCACTACATAACATTATGACCAATATGATCCAAGTATGACCATAAATTATGGAGTATTTTAAGTTTCTGGAAGAAAATACTGCAAAAAGCGCAAGCACATCTGTCGACCCCAGATAGTTAATAAAAATGACTTAAATGCCCTACTTGAACTAAGGGCCTAATCATGTCTTAAAGGGTTAGTTCACCCAAAAATGAAACTGATGTCATTAATGACTCACCCTAGTGTCATTCCAAACCCGTAAGACCTTCGCTCATCATCGGAACACAGTTTAAGATATTTTATATTTTAGTCCCAGAGCATAATGAAGTCAGTGCCCACTTTACTGTCCATGTCCAGAAAGCTGATAAAACATCATCAAAGTAGGCCATATGTGACATCAGTTGGTTGATTAGAGTCTTTTGAAGCATTGCCAATACATTTTGGTCCAAAAATATCAAAAACTACTAAATTTTATTCAGCATTGTCTTCTCCTCCATGTGCCTCCAAAAAGAATCAAACAGTTAATGAATCAGTGAATCGATCAATGATTCGGGCCACCAATGTCACGTGATTTCAGCAGTTTGGCACTTCATTGACTGCATTAGTTTCCCCGGCAAGTTCGCCTTGGGCCATCCCCAGACCTCGGCAGACCTCTTGAAGAGGTCGACAAATGCCTCCGGGTCGTCGTGTGGCCCCATCTTTAAGAGGGGAATGGCAGCAGCCGAGTCGCTAGCAGGGGTGGTGACGGCCTGAATCTCTCTGTCTATCCAGCTCTGGAACAGCTAGCAGTCTTCATGCTGGACCTGGCGGAGAGCCTCGAACCTCTGCTGCTGCTCCTCCTGGATGGCCCGCAGGTCCTGGTGGGTTTCTAGATGAAGACTGGCGAGCGATTGTACCAGGTCCGCAAGTGGTGTTCGGCACCAGTGTGGTTTTGTTTCATTGCTTGTGTGTGTGGGGAAGGAAGAAGGCAGACACAGGTGTTACTCATCTGCACTTGGCCTTCTCACCCGCCGCTCGGCTCCGCTCTCTCTCTCTCACTGCAGAACTCACAAAACCATGCCCCCTCCGCCACAACAGCTAAACGCGTCTCCATGTGGATGGGCCTGAGTGTGTTAGATTAGAGAGAAATAGAAAATGTTCAGAGTGGTGAATCAACAAGACCAGGATTGAAAAGTGTTGGTTTAAAAGACATACTATTGTTCTGACTGCACTGACACTTTAACTGAATTGAGCAAAATCAAGAAATGGATGATGTTTGCTGTTTATTACTGTGAAGCTGCTTTTAATAAATATGACTTGAATTGAAATTTTTGTGTCTTCAGAGGTGGAGTGGATTCCCACTAAGACTCGGACTCTGGTGGGCACCATATCATCTTTCTTCTTCACGTTTGGTCAGATGATTCTAGCTGGAGTGGCATACAGTTTGAAGGACTGGCGTAAAATACATGTGGCTGTCTGTCTCCCTTTCCTCGTCTTCTTTTTCTACAGCTGGTGAGAGATTTTTAAAAATGACTTTTTGGTACTGAATAACTTCATAAATCATGACATTCTATATTACTCATGTATGTGACTAACTGTAATTATTAGAACTGTAATTATTATAATTGTTATGCCTGTGGTGACATTTCTGCAAAATTATATCACATTGCTTTTTTCACATTTTATGATACTTGTTGTATGTATTGCAGCAGTTGGAAATGAAATGTCCATGGTCTTTTCCCAAGCATCTCCATTACATCGCTTATGACTCACACACACACACACACACACACACACACACACACACACACACACACACACACACACACACACACACACACACACGCATTCACACCTACGGACAGTTAAGCGCTTTCAATTCACCTATACTACATGTTGTTGTTTTTTTCATTGTGGAGGAACTGGAGCACCCGGAGACTGTGTTGCCAAGTGAAACATCCATTTCTGTAACAGGGTCCCGTCTAGCACTAAATACCTATTTACTGCACTAGCAGGGAACATCATACAAATTTACATTAGGTAGGAGTGATAACAGATGTGCGTCTGCCTCTCAAGTCAAATTATTACTAAAAATCTCATCCACTCCCCTCACAGTTTTAAGCTGGGCGACATCTCCAGGTTGAGCCAAAGTATGACTCTTTTTGTCAGCATTAGACAGACACCATGTCGAAGTGACTGACAAATAGGGAACATCTCGGTTACTGTTGTACTCTCCATTCCCTGATGGAGAGAATGAGACGTAGTGTCCCTCCTGCCACAAAGCTGAATTACCCGCTGGATGACTGGAACTCTTGGCTCCTCAGCACAAGCCTGAATGAGTGGATGCAAACCAGCTCCCTTTATACCCGGATGTCCAGGGAACTACAAATTCCACTCTGCTGTCAGGAATTTGCGACTAGTAAACAAATTAGTGACCTTTGAGGTTTAAATTAAATAATATGAATTAAATTTGTAATATATTCTGGGCCAGACTATGGACAACTTTAAGACACAGAGCAACACCTTATAATGAATCTGAAATGTAACCAGAAACCAGTGCAGTTTTTCCAGTACTGGGTAATAGGCTACTATGCTTTGTGCTCGTGAGGAGCCTCGCAGCCACATTCTGGACCAATTGTAATTTTAAAATAAGAAATTGACTTACTCCCGAATAAATTGCATTACAATAATCCAAGCGGGAGTAAATAAATGCATGATTCACTTTCTCATAATCAGCAGCAGACAAAAAATAATTTTTGCAATAGCCCTCAACTGAAAAAAAGAAGAGCTGCTGAACTTTTTACCACACACTTAATCTGAGCAGTAAATGATAAGGATGAATCAAATATTACACCCAGATTCCTTATCTGGGGTCACACATTTGTTCACCAAGGACCCAAAACATCTTTTAAATCACTGTCATTTGGCCCGAAAATTATAACTTCAGATTTAGTCGCATAGTAGCTGGAGACAATGAATTTAAACAAAACAAATCAAAGAGTGCCATCCAACTGAAGAGTATTAATATGACAACACACAACAGCAAAGACATTAACAGACCACACACTCAGGAAACAGTGGGCAATAAATACACAACATAATGACGAACAAAATGAGACACAACACAATCAGTTTCTGATGAAACCAAATACTTACATTTAAAAGTATAATCCGGCATTTTCTCTCAAAAAATCCAGTCCTCACCTGCGCTCAGTGCTTCCGCTTCCACCACGTGCGGTGTAGGGCATCAAGTGCTGAGGGGGCACCAAAAGAAGACAACCCCCACCCAACCCGGTAATTCACCTTTCTAGAAAGTAACGAAGAAGAAGAGACAACAACCGTGCACCACCACACTTGGGATAAGGCTAGACTGTTAAGAGTAATTCAGTTTTATCCTTCACAGCTAGGAAACAAAGTACGCATTTGTGGCCTAAAGGATGCAGCCTCTGAACTGGGAGCTCTTTCCTAAGGAACTGATGATTTGAATGAGATTTGGTAAATTAGGGATACATACAAACGGTGCAGAGCAGTGGGTTCCTACGACCAGGATTGAAAACCACGAATGACGATTACGAATTACAAATAATTACGAAAACAGAGGCCATCTTTAAACATGAGTCTTCTGTCATTTTTAAGCCTGTACAGAAAACGACAGTGTAATTGACTGATTCTGAATATGATTCTGAAAAGGTCACCAGTGTGTTTAAAATGTATATAAACATTCTACATGTAATAAAAATAATGCAACATAAATGAACTAACTGCAAAAACGTCTCCATGTCAAAGGTGGTTCTCTGAATCTGCTCGCTGGCTGGTGCTGAATGGTCGTTCTGAGGAGGCACTGAAGCATCTCCACCATGTAGCTAAAATCAACGGCAAGCCCGAGATGGCAGAGAAGATCACTTTAGAGGTTTCACATCAGCCTTTTAGTTCTGTGTCATTGTCACAGTTTCACTCAGTTTGAACTTTGTTTTCCTATTTGCACTATTTTCCCACCACGTGTTCTTTGGTTTCTGATTTGAGTCCTCACAGTCAGCTGTGTGTCTGTTTTTAAGTTTCCTTTCCTTTTCTTACTTAGTATTTTTGTCTTGTTTCTAGTCAAAATATCTACAAATTCTTACATCAAGAAACATTTACTAGACAAGTAAAAATTATTATCTTGTTTTGGGAGAAAAAAACTCAAAATTAAGAGAGTTAAATTTTTGAGTTTAATTCTGCCAGTGGTGTAAGCAAAATTATCTTGTTTTTTTAAGATTATTTTTCTTACCCCATTGGCAGGTTATTTTGCTTATTTTAGGACATCACTCACTGTTCTTGATTAATAAGAATTGATTTTTAATTTAAACAGTTAATTATGCAGTTATTTTACATTTGATTACTTTATCAATTTCTCTACCTAAAAACAAATGTTAGACCTACCTGAAAAACCCGTTGTTTTGTTAGTATCTTTGCTCAATAGTATTTATTTGTGCTGCTGCTTGTATTTAAGTTATTTGTTCTTATTTTCTTTATTTTTATTTGACAGTAGTCCTTTTTCCCCTGAACATAGCAAATACCGAAACGTACTGAAACCGTGATACAAACCGAAACGTGAGCAATCTAATAATTCGTTACATTTACTGTATATAGGCACTCGAAGCGCTTTACATAAAGAAGGGGGAATCTCCTCAACCATCACCAGTGTGCAGCATCCACCTGGACGGCAGCCATATTGCACCAGAACGCCCACCACACACCAGCTGATTGGTGACGAGGAGACCGAGTGATGAAGCCAATCATTATATGGGGGTTATTAGGAGGCCATGATGGACAGGGGCAGTGGCGTAACTTACTAATGATGGGCCCCAGTGCAGGCTATGGCCCCCCTGGGCTGCACCCTAACCTAGCCTATGTAACACTTTAGGTTTAGGCTTCATTTCTATATCAGGATATCGGTTGTTTATTATTATTTACAAATCAAATATTAATGTCTTATTCTGTGTCACCATAATGTAGGGCCTACATCCCTTAATTGTAAAAAAGACACTGTTTTATAATCACTAAGATTCCAAATGTGAGTTATTTAGGGGGGATTGGGGGGCATGCTCCCCCGAGAAAATTTTGATTTCTAGGATCTACATATGTGCATTTTAAGATGTTCTGAAGGCCAAAAAAGTAGATAACAATATTACTAGAGACTCATCAAGATGGACATGTTGACATGTTGACAAAGAGAACTCAATATTAGCGCGCTGTGAGACTGCGCACTTTTGGATGAGTGCACAGAGACAGATGTTCTCATTCGCGTCTTCTGGCACTACACGCAGGTGATGATGGTGAAAATGACTGTCCATATTCGAACCTAAGGCAGCACTTGCATGCATTGCACAAAGTTTATAAAGAGAGAGCGTTTTGCCCACGCTTTTCTTTTATAATCGCTGGTGTTAGTGTATCACTGAGGAGCCAGTGCGTGAATCCATCAAGAGAAACATAAACAAAGTATTATTTTCAAGTTACAACCCTATGGTTACAACCCATAGATGCGTCATCAGATGTGAGATGAACCACATCTTTAGACCAGCACGCAGGTCGCGGTTTCTGTTTGCGTCATCACATTACGGACGTATTGTTTCGGTGATGAGTCTTTCGGCCAAGAATGTACCGAGAATGCACATGGTCCATTTTCGGCCGAATATTTGATGCATCCCTTATTAAAATAATAATTAATAATAATAATAATTATAATAATAATAAATTATATTATGGGCTATTATTTAAACATAAATATGAAACTAAATAGGCTTTGGTTTCTTTAACCCTCTGGCTGAAGAACGCACTGGCGAGTTCTGATGTTGTTTTTCCCTCACGAGTCATGACGGGGGATATAACTCGCAATACTCCATAATTTTTGGCCATACAAATAAATGTGAGACATAATTATAAACTATTAATTGTCTACTTTTATTTGTGTACACTCACATAACAAAACTTTGTGCTTTAGAAAAATAAATAAAAAAAGGTGCGCTTTCAATCTGCGAGAATCTGAAACTCGGTGAATACATGACATAAACATGAAACATACGTCTAAAGAAAGCTTGAAATCGCTAGATTTAAATCAAATAATTCACATGTTATAGTGAATTGTGGAGATCACTGGCATAGAGTGGAATATCTAGCGGAGCGTCACGCAACTGTGCTCCGCTCACATGCTCTGATAAAAAAGGTGGTCAGTATCCTAAGCGCGACGGTAGAGCGCGGTAGCCGTGTGATTTTCAAATCTGAAACCAGTGCTTTTCATTTGAAATGTGAGTGTCACAATATTCTGCAGAGTCACTTTGTCGCCAGGGGCCCGTTTGCAATGTGGGCATGGGCCCGCCCCGTGAGGCTGCACTGCCTGCACTGTCTGTAGTTACGCCCCTGGACAGGGGCCAATGCGCAAATTTGGCCAGGATGCCGGGGTTACACCTCTTTATTGAAGGACATCCCTGGATTTTAAAACGACCACAGAGAGTCAGGACCTCGGTTTAACGTCACATCCGAAGGACGGTGCTCTTTGACAGTATATCACTATACTAGGGCGTTAGGACCCACACAGACCACAGGGTGAGCGCCCCCTGCTGGCCTCACTAACACCTCTACCAGTAGCAACCTAGTTTTCCCAGTTGGTCTCCCATCCAGGTACTGACCAGGCTCAGCCCTGCTTAGCTTCAGTGGGAAACCGTCTTGGGCTACAGGGTGATATGGCTGCTGGCATAAAAATCTGTACCGTTACCCCCCAGCATAACATACGGGAGGGGGTGCCACAAAATTTCAAAGGGTGCCATGACTGAAAAAATGTTGGGAAACACTGCTCTAGGCCCATGTCTCCACCTCAGCCAGTCAGTTTTTTGACTCCACCGCGGTCTGCCAGCCCTAGGACTCCTCTTTAGATCCCTCGTCCCTCCAGATCAACTGCAGTCAGTCGTCGCTCAGCTTCCACCACAGACTTCTGAGTCTACAGCTGTACCTCGACCCTCCATCCCTTTAGCTCCACCAGGCTTCTCCTTCCTTCTGCCATCTTCATTGTCTGCTCCAAAAGATATCCGCCACACACCCTGGTTCCTCCTTCGTAAGTCCACCCAGGCCTTTAGTCAAAGCTCTTCCCTGGTTCCTCTCAGTGTCAGCTCCACCATGGTGTCTGTCTCCAACTCCTTCTGGTCCCTGTCCATCACCAGCTCCACACTGTGGTGAGATCTGGTATTTATCCCAGGTTCTGATTAACCCTTAGAATACAATAATAATAACCTCAACTAATTAGCCTTGTGCTGTCAGGTCAGAATTAGGTCTAAACCTCCACTAGCTACCAGTAAACCAGTATACCAACAGTAGATACCAGTAAAATACCAGTAATCTAGGTATGTGACCTTTTTCCCTTTAATGAACAATACAAAAACAATAATCAGTCTATAACCATTTGAATGAATTCTCCAGCAGATTCTCTTATGGATGTTTGGTAGACCTTGGCCTTGTAAGATGTAATTTAATGTTCTTTCTATTCTTATAGAACTGTCTTTATAAGCTGAAGTAAAAACTGAACAGTATTTTGTCTTTATAAAATAGAAATGTATAAAAAAAAGTAAAAAATACTGGTTACACAATGATAAATATTTGTTAGCAAAATATCAAAAGGTTACAGATTATAATACTTCAGCTTTTCCAATCTCAACAGGGCTGTACTGTATGAGTGGAATAATACACAGGCTAATTACACTGTATGCTGTTCAAGACAATAGATTAAAAATAACTTGTCCTCATCCGAGCATCCATCCATCCATCCATCATCTTCCGCTTATCCGGGGCCGGGTCGCGGGGGCAACAGTCTAAGCAGAGACGCCCAGACTTCCTTCTCTCTGGCCACTTCCTCCAGCTCCTCCGGGGGTACTCCGAGGCGTTCCCAGGCCAGCCTGGAGACATAATCCCTCCAGCGTGTCCTGGGTCTTCCCCGGGGCCTCCTCCCGGTGGGATGTGCCCAGAACACCTCCCTGGGAAGGCGTCCAGGAGGCATCCGAAATAGATGCCCGAGCCACCTCAGCTGGCTCCTCTCGATGTGAAGGAGCAACGGCTCTACTCTGAGCTCCTCCTGAGTGACCGAGCTTCTCACCCTATCTCTAAGGGAGCGCCCAGCCACCCTGCGGAGAAAGCTCATTTCAGCCGCCTGTATCCGGGATCTTGTCCTTTCAGTCATGACCCACAGCTCATGACCATAGGTGAGAGTAGGAACGTAGATTGACCGGTAAATCGAGAGCTTTGCCTTACGGCTCAGCTCCTTCTTCACCACAACGGACCGGTACATCGCCCGCATTACTGCAGATGATGCACCGATCCGTCTGTCAATCTCCCGTTCCATCCTTCCCTCACTCGTGAACAAGACCCCCAAGATACTTAAACTCCTCCACTTGAGGCAAGAACTCTCCACCAACCTGAAGTGAGCAAGCTACCCTTTTCCGACCAAGAACCATGGCCTCGGACTTGGAGGTGCTGATTCTCATCCCAGCCACTTCACACTCGGCTGCAAACCGTCCCAGTGCATGTTGAAGGTCCCGGTCTGAGGTTGCCAACACGACAACATCATCTGCAAAGAGCAGTGATGAAATCGCGTGGTCCCCAAACCGGACACTCTCCGGCCCTTGGCTGCGTCTAGAAATTCTGTCCATAAAAATTATGAACAGAACCGGTGACAAAGGGCAGCCCTGCCGGAGACCAACATGCACCGGGAACAAATTTGACCTACTGCCGGCAATGCGAACCAAGCTCCTGCTCTGGTTGTAAAGGGACCGTACTGCCCTAAGCAAGGGGCCCCGGACCCCATACTCCCAGAGCACCCCCCACAGGGTGCCACGGGGAACACAGTCGAATGCCTTCTCCAAATCCACAAAGCACATGTGGACTGGTTGGGCAAACTCCCATGAACCCTCCAGCACCCTGTGAAGGATATAGAGCTGGTCCAGCGTTCCACGACCGGGACGAAAACCACACTGCTCCTCCTGAATCCGAGGTTCCACTATCGGCCGAATTCTCCTCTCCAGTACCCTGGCATAGACTTTCCCAGGGAGGCTGAGGAGTGTGATCCCCCTGTAGTTGGAACACACTCTCCGGTCCCCCTTCTTGAAAAGAGGGACCACCACCCCGGTCTGCCAGTCCATAGGCACTGTCCCCAACCGCCACGCGATGCTGCAGAGGCGCGTCAGCCAAGACAGCCCCACAACATCCAGAGACTTAAGGTACTCAGGGTTTTGCCTCCACAACCGCCCTGGCTGCCGTCCACTTGGCCTGCCGGTACCTGTCCGCTGCCTCAGGAACCAGCCAGGCCTGATAGGACTCCTTCTTTAGCTTGACGGCATTCCTTACTTCCGGTGTCCACCACCGGGTTCGGGGATTACCGCCTCAACAGGGACCGGAGACCTTACGGCCACAGCTCCGAGCGGCCCTTACGGCCACAGCTCATCCGAGCAATTCAAGTTAAAATAATACAGCAGAGCAAATTGAGCAAATACTCATAGAGAACCAATTTCTCCACGAGGATACACCTATCAATCAAATCAAAAGATACACAACCAAGAGACAAAAAGCAGGGGTAAAAACTGCCTTTTACAGAACCGCCCACATTTATCTCAATACAGTTCCTTCGGGTTTTTCCAGAGAAACTAAAACTGGTGACTGACTTGTGTCACCCACGGACAGACGATGCGGATTTCTTCAATCCATATGTGGATATTATTCCTTCCCTTTCTTCCTCTTTGCGTAGGGTTTTGTCTTGTGTGTGTGTATGCATCTAGAAGTGTATTTGTAAGTTCACAATACCTTTTAATAGTTATATTAGAATCTTCTCTTGCAACACCCACGTCCAAAGCCCCCTCCCTCCTCAGTTGGACATTGTACTCCGCAAAGACACACTATTTTTATATCCTGTTCTGTTAGCTGCTGTTGCTCAGTCCTCTGTTGGTTCTCATCAATTGTATTTTTTTATTTATTTTTTGTATTCTCCCATGTGTTAACATTAAAGACTGCTTTATTAGTAATGCTTTAATACAGCCTTAAGCTTCTTGCACACTGGGACGATTATTGCTCACGTTTATCGTCAGCGTTGTTCGAGACGTTTACGTCTTTGTGTTCATACCCAAGCGATTTTCACTGGCGATTCGCTGAGTGAACGTGCACATTCACTCTCTGACAATAGATGGCACTTTTGATTTCAGATCAAATAGGATTCCATGGAAACTCACCATCGGCCAATTCCTCTCCATAACAACTACAGCGATTTTTGTAGTCGCTGTGGCGTTTGTCATAAAGTTCATGTTCAGACATGTTGCCTTCATTCATCTTGCCTCATTGCATCGTCTACTTACTTCCTCTTTGTCATCTTCTTCTTTGGTATCAATGTGTGCTCGACAAGACTTTGTGCTTGAGCGCCACCAAGTCATGTTTTACTGTAACTTCAGCAGCTCCAGGCACATGAACAAAAGCGCATATCTTATTAGTCGGCCTGTTTTTAACACAGCGCGTCAAACTAAACCTGACATTTTGAGCACTGGTGTACACACACTCACATTGGCACCCTTTGTTTAGTCTCGACACGAGGCGTTAAACGATAAGCATGCTCGATAAACGTCCCAGTGTGAAAAAGCCTTAAGACCGTGACACATCCTTACTGAAGATGGATAATTTTGCTTAAAAAAATAATAATAATAAATTAACCCAAACTTTTGAACAGTAGTGTATGTAACTACTTCATGAACTGTGTGTGCTGATGTTTAGGTGCTGGAGTCACACATGCAAAAAGAAATTCAGTCTAGTAAGAACATTTATACTGCGCTTGATCTCCTGAAAACACCAACCATGAGGAAGATATCCATGTGCCTTATGGTCGTCTGGTAAGAATCTATTTGAACATGTCAATGTTTTAATGTCTGTACCATGCAAGAAATCTGAATGGTGGTATAAATATGTATACATATATACACATTAATTATATACAAATCAATTAAATAAAGTCTGCTGTTCTTCCTAACAGGTTTTCCACTAGTTTTGCATATTATGGACTGGCAATGGACCTGCAGAAGTTTGGTGTGAACATCTATCTAATGCAGATCATCTTTGGGGCGGTGGATTTTCCAGCTAAACTGGTTGCTCTTCTGATGTTGAGCTTTCTGGGCCGACGTTTGACCCAAGGCACGTGTCTCCTTATGTCAGCATCTGTAATATTTGCCAACATTTTTGTTCCTAAAGGTAAGACCATAACTCTGTCTTTCTCTTATGATGCCATTGGTGCTACAATCATTTACCTAATGCAATGCCAAATCAATGTGATGACAGATTTTATAAATGTTAATTATAAAATTGAATAAACCCTTTTAGTGGAAGGCTACCTCCCTTTGGGCTTCAGTTCCAACCGTGCTCAGGCATAATTGGTCCTAACTTTGGTGATCTTCGGTCATTTTTTGACTGAGAATGTTGTACTTCATGGGAATGGTACATTACTTGGTAAAAGTTCCCTAAAAAACATATAATTTGAAAAGGTTAGATAGTGCTGAAAAAATGACTACATTGTAAATGAATGGGAAGCGAATTTCATCTAGTGGTAATGTTTAGTACTGCACCCTAAGTCTGACTTTTTTAGATATCAACCTCAAATTTGGAACACAGCATGTATTGATTTATGGCTTTTATTTTCTCACAGTTGTAGAATAAAACTTATTTACTTAAATGTATTCCATGTATTTAAAAAAAATAGAGAATAGAGATTTATTTTACTGAAATTATAAAAGTCATGCGACGAGCAACAGAGGGTTCAGGTGTGTCTGATTATGGTTGGAGCTAAACTCTATCCCTGCGTCCCAATTCGCATACTATCCATCCTAAATAGTATACGGAAATAGAATTAGTATGTCCCAAACTGTAGTATGTTGAAAAGAGTATTCCAAAGATTCCCGGATGGTTTACTATTTCCGGTCCGAATTCACAGTATGGATCGATGTGCACTCTAACGGCTGATATTACCCACAACCCATTGCGAGTTGGACGAGGATTCGATTAGAACTACAAACGCGGATAAAAAGCGTTAAAAAACTACAAACATGACGGATGTGCGAGTCCGATGGTTAAGTAGAGAAGTTTAGATAAAGGGGTTTGAGTGACCCTATCAATTTTTAACCTGACAAAAATATATTTATTCAGTGTTGTCCACATTATATTTCACCTGCAGCAGCATTGTGAACTTTTGTAATGATATTTTTGGCCATTAACTTTTAAATGCATCATTATATTCAAACTGCAAACACATGAGGAGAGTCTCTGCATTAAAGACCCACAAATGGCAGATCAACGAGCGGCTACATTTCTCTCCGATACGGTAGGAGATTAAACTGAATGTGGAGGATTTGAACTGTGACGAATCTGACGATGATTGACAGGGCAGATAAACGGTGACGGGATGCACGTAACTAAGCGACAGAGTCCGTTAAAGATGGCGAAGTAGTATGTCCCGAAGCTTGCATACTTTTCTGCTACACACTCAAAAGTATATACTTTTTCTTCACAAAAAGAGTACATACTTTTAGGACGTAGTATAAGTAGGCGAATTGGGACGCAGCATGAGTAATGTTTCTTTAATGGATTTGAATGCAGTTTCTTAATTGACAAAATTAATAAACACTTAATTTAAAACCACAAAATTACAACCACTAACAGGTGAAGCCAATAACATTGATTATATCGTTACAATGGCACCTGTCAAAGAGTGGGATATATTGGGCAGCAAGTGAACAGTCACTTATTGAAATTCATGTGTTGGAAGCAGGAAAAAATGGGCATCACTGAGTGGGGTCAGAGAATCTCCAGTCTGGTGGGATGTTCCCAGTATGCAGTGGTTAGTGGTTACACAAAAATATCTTGATAATTTTTTCTGGGGGGTTTATCAATAATGATAATTAGAAGATATTTTGCTGAGTGTGTCTATTGTGTTGGTACCTTGGCAGGTTTAGGACTAATTAAATGTATGCATCATCTTTTGTGATAAATTCTTACATTTAATTAATACATTCAATTGGAGTAATAAGACACAATAGGGCTGTACCAATCAAATGAAATCAGTATCAACTAAATTCCTCTTTGTAATGCAGAGGAAACAGAAGCTACTTCTGAAGTGGCATTTAGATCATTTTACACAGTAGGCCCTATCATACACCCGGCGCAATGCGATGCAGCGTTGTTGGAGCGCTGCTATTTTGAGGAACTGAAAATGACTGCACCATTGACCGACAAAAACCTGCTCTAAAATCAATAGCACAGTATATTTTGTGTTATTTAAAGGCTGTGTTGATAATATGAGCCTTTAGGCGGTACACTCTGCTTATTACACACACAGGGTTTTTACGCACAGCAACACACGTTTTTAAATATTATAAATAAAAGGATTCCTCTCTGGAGAAGCGGTCAGTCTTTCCGCTCACATGTAAATAGCGAATCCCTCATGATGCGAGCACAATTGGCTTTCAAAGGGAATGGGAGATGAGACTCTGCTTGATTTAGTGCACGTTACACCCAAAACACACCCATGACTCATTAAGAGAATAGAGGGTATGCACATGACTGCGGTTATGCCCCATTGAGTGGCAAAAAGATTGAGGGGCAGCATTGATTTTAGTATGAATTGATTTTTGCGCCCCTCTTATACCGAGGGAGACGGACTTGATAATAGCGTGTAATTTTCTCACTAAACCACTGCTGTCTACTGCTTCTGCTACTGATTGCGTTTAGATGGAAAAGCTGCTCATAACTGCTGGTCAAGGATCTGTTTTCTTTGTAATAATACCATTTTATTAGCAAAAAGAGTTGGTAAAAGATCCAGTGTGTATCTGTATTTGTGCTTGTCAAATGATTTAGTAATGTAGCCAACCACAGACATGTTTGTTGATTTCTACAATGCAGTAGCCAATCACAGGTGTTGAAATAAGAATCCACTCACCGCTCGAGTGTTTGTCCAGTGCTGAGTTCTTCATGTGCACTAATCCTCTCTAACAAAGTGCTAACATTATTAAAAGGTGTCTAGGTGATATACATGTGAACATTCATGGATCACTGGATCTTCGGAAAGTTGTAAGGAACACTATATCGACTCTTAAGTTTTAACTGATAACCGTTTGTTTTACTCACATTTTCCCTAAGTAACTCCATTCACGCAGCAGCTCTTCTGACACCCAGTCCAGCTGAAGGGGCGTGTTTGGCCAGAAAGTGACGGCGATGCATACCCTCTAGAGCAGTCATTCCCAAACTGTGGTCCGCGGACCACTAGTGGTCCATGAGGGTACTGCAGGTGGTCCGTGGAAAGGCAAAATAAAATAAAATAATATTTTTTTACCTTCATTTTACCAGGAAATTCCCATAAAAAAGTAAAAAGAATATGTAGGCCTATATTGATATAACATTTGTATTAAATTGTCAAGTTACTGTGCGATTACTAAAATAGCCTAGTGGCACTCGGCCGTGACGTTCAAGTTCAGTGCCGTTATGGATCTGTGGATAGCAACGGGTTCTCTGAAGAGAAAAGAGACAGAGGCAGAAGTTACAAAAAAATGAAGAGATAGACAGTGAGTCGGATACATCTATGAGCCAAATTCATCATAAAAAAGGAGGGTGAAGAGAAAATACTGCGAAAGCTATTTAGCATCAGGGCGCTTGAGTAAATAAATAAATAAAATTTGTGGCAGCCGTTGTGTGCTGTAAACTTTCCTTTAACCTGTTGTACTGATGTGATGACTAGTTACAGTTTTAGTGCTAGTAAGCCTATTTAGAGGTGCAGATTAATTCAGGCTTGTGTAGACATATTTTATTATGTGGTGGTCTGCAAATTTTTTTTGATTACAAATAGTGGTCCACACACACAAAAAGTTTGAAAACCCCAGCTCTAGAGGGACAACCCTTTTAGACCTTGTGCCTGGTGTGCCAACCATTTATCCATCATTACTAGCAAAAGTGGATTTTGATACTCCTTTAATGCACCTGCGCCATGCACTTTAGACCAGTAAAATAGGGCCCAAACTGTTTTTTTAATTAGCTCAGAGAGACATGAATGCATTTAACCTGCTGTTACAAATGCATAAATAATGTTTTGATGTCTTAAACATTGAATATTTTATTGAATATTCACCTCTACCCTTAAATCAGGATATTAGAAATTATTTTTAAAAAAAAATAAAGAGATACTTTAAATGTGAAATTAAAACTGTCAGTAGGTGGCAACAAGTCACTGATAATGAGTGAATCATTGAGTCTCAACCAACATTCAAACGGCTGATTCATTCAGGAACAAAGCATTTGGACAAATCGTGTCACATATTGTTTCAGGGAAAGTGCAGTTTTTTTCAATATACTGTATGGCAATCGCGGGATAAATGACAAACCTAAACATTAGTGTGTGAGTACACTTTGCACTGGTTTCTGTGAGGGTTAGGTTTAGGGATGAGGCTTGGTCTGTTGAAGTGAGAGGTGTTTGAGCAAGTCCCTTTTCATGCTGATTTTAGTCATCCCGGTATCATCAGCTGATGCTGAAAGAAGTCTCAGTTCTCTTAGGAGACTGCAAACATGAATCAGAACAACAATAGCACAGCAGTAGCCTACTAAACAGTATTGCTGTATGCCATGTCAACCAGGACAAACTGGACCTCAGCTTCCGGGGATGCCCCCACCAATTTCAAAATCAAACATATGCCTTTGACAAGATATCCTACATGTTATTAGGCAGGTGCTACTAATGTTGTGGCTAATCAGTGTATTGTCAAACTATAGTAAAGAAATACAGGACCCACTTTACATCAGGAGGCCTTCACTATGCACTAACATTTAAACTAATCATTTGATACATTGCACTTATTGTGTACGTGATTTTACATACATTTAAAAAATGTCTGTAGCTAATTACATCTGTAAATCAATTCTGAAGTTAAATTTATAATTACACTGTTGGCACTTCCCCTACACCTAACCCTTAAACTGACCCACACCACCACACCTATCCCTAACTTTACCCTTAAACTGACCCACACCACCACACCTGTCCCTAACTCTACCCTTAAACTGACCCACACCACCACACCTGTCCCTAACTCTACCCTTAAACTGACCCACACCACCACACCTGACCCTAACTCTACCCTTAAACTGACGCACACCACCACACCTGTCCCTAACTCTACCCTTAAACTGACCCACACCACCACACCTGTCCCTAACTCTACCCTTAAACTGACCCACACCACCACACCTGTCCCTAACTTTACCCTTAAACTGACCCACACCACCACACCTGTCCCTAACTCTACCCTTAAACTGATCCACACCACCACACCTGACCCTAACTCTACCCTTAAACTGACCCACACCACCACACCTATCCCTAACTCTACCCTTAAACTGACCCATACCTGACCCTAACTCTACCCTTAAACTGACCCACACCACCACACCTGACCCTAACTTTACCCTTAAACTGACCCACACCACCACACCTGACCCTAACTCTACCCTTAAACTGACCCACACCACCACACCTGACCCTAACTTTACCCTTAAACTGACCCACACCACCACACCTGACCCTAACTCTACCCTTAAACTGACCCACACCACCACACCTGACCCTAACTCTACCCTTAAACTGACCCACACCACCACACCTATCCCTAACTTTACCCTTAAACTGACCCACACCACCACACCTGACCCTAACTTTACCCTTAAACTGACCCACACCACCACACCTGTCCCTAACTTTACCCTTAAACTGACCCACACCACCACACCTGTCCCTAACTTTACCCTTAAACTGACCCACACCACCACACTTGTCCCTAACTTTACCCTTAAACTGACCCACACCACCACACCTGTCCCTAACTTTACCCTTAAACTGACCCACACCACCACACTTGTCCCTAACTCTACCCTTAAACTGACCCACACCACCACACCTGACCCTAACTTTACCCTTAAACTGACCCACACCACCACACTTGTCCCTAACTTTACCCTTAAACTGACCCACACCACCACACCTGTCCCTAACTTTACCCTTAAACTGACCCACATCACCACACCTGTCCCTAACTTTACCCTTAAACTGACCAACACCACCACACCTGACCCTAATTCTACCCTTAAACTGACCCACACCACCACACCTGTCCCTAACTTTACCCTTAAACCGACCCACACCACCACACCTGACCCTAACTTTACCCTTAAACTTACCCACACCACCACACCTGACCCTAACTCTACCCTTAAACTGACCCACACCACCACACCTGTCCCTAACTTTACCCTTAATCTGACCCACACCACCACACCTGACCCTAACTTTACCCTTAAACTGACCCACACCACCACACCTGTCCCTAACTCTGCCCTTAAACTGACCACACCACCACACCTGTCCATAACTCTACCCTTAAACTGACCCACACCACCACACCTGACCCTAACTCTATCCTTAAACTGACCCACACCACCACACCTGACCCTAACTCTACCCTTAAACTGACCCACACCACCACACCTGTCCCTAACTTTACCCTTAAACTGACCCACACCACCACACCTGACCCTAACTCTACCCTTAAACTGACCAACACCACCACACCTGACCCTAACTCTACCCTTAAACTGACCAACACCACCACACCTGACCCTAACTCTACCCTTAAACTGACCAACACCACCACACCTGACCCTAACTCTACCCTTAAACTGACCCACACCACCACACCTGTCCCTAACTTTACCCTTAAACTGACCCACACCACCACACCTGTCCCCTAACTTTACCCTTAAACTGACCCACACCACCACACCTGTCCCTAACTTTACCCTTAATCTGACCCACACCACCACACCTGACCCTAACTCTACCCTTAAACTGACCCACACCACCACAACTGTCCCTAACTTTACCCTTAAACTGACCCACACCACTAGCCTAGAAATCTAGACGCACCCTAGCGGCAGCAAATTTATTTTGCCCGCAAGTGTGGTCTAGCAACTCTCAATTCCTATCGGAGCTGTATTCCTCAGAATCTGGACGGCCCAATCACATCGTGTAGGTAGGCTATAGAGTCGGCGGGCGGGGCCATAATGACGACGGCCGAGTTGCGTTTGCGTGCTTCTAGTAACACAGAAACTGGCGAACGGCGGCGGTCTTTCGAATCAGATCTGCCCGCGCCTCCGGAAGACTTGGAGTTAAGCTTTTCTCTGAGAAAAGAACAAAGAGCGGCACTGAAGTCATTCTTAAAAAGGGAAGATGTGTTCGGAGTTTAGCCGACCGGATATGGCGAATGTTTAATCAGTCAGCGAACTCCCCTTCACCGTCGTTGCTCCGGTTGGTGTACCGCTATCCTATCGCGTGCAGAGGGAGTTTGAAAGACAACCGTTTATCCCGCCCCTCAGATTGAGCCCTGTCTATGGTGAGTTTCCAGACCAAACATCTTGATGTGGGTCTGGCTTGTCAGGCTACCACACCACCACACCTGTCCCTAACTTTACCCTTAAACTGACCCACACCACCACACCGGTCCCTAACTTTACCCTTAAACTGACCCGCACCACCACACCTGACCCTAACTTTACCCTTAAACTGACCCACACCACCACACCTGACCCTAACTCTACCCTTAAACTGACCCACACCACCACACCTGTCCCTAACTTTACCCTTAAACTGACCCACACCACCACACCTGACCCTAACTCTACCCTTAAACTGACCCACACCACCACACCTGTCCCTAACTTTACCCTTAAACAGACCCACACCACCACACCTGTCCCTAACTCTACCCTTAAACTGACCCACACCACCACACCTGTCCCTAACTCTACCCTTAAACTGACCCACACCACCACACCTGTCCCTAACTCTACCCTTAAACTGACCCACACCACCACACCTGTCCCTAACTCTACCCTTAAACTGACCCACACCACCACACCTGACCCTAACTCTACCCTTAAACTGATCCGCACCACCACACCTGACCCTAACTTTACCCTTAAACTGACCCACACCACCACACCTGTCCCTAACTTTACCCTTAAACAGACCCACACCACCACACCTGTCCCTAACTTTACCCTTAAACTGACCCGCACCACCACACCTGACCCTAACTCTACCCTTAAACTGACCCACACCACCACACCTGACCTTAACTCTACCCTTAAACTGACCCACACCACCACACCTGACCCTAACTTTACCCTTAAACTGACCCACACCACCACACCTGACCCTAACTCTACCCTTAAACTGACCCGCACCACCACACCTGACCCTAACTTTACCCTTAAACTGACCCACACCACCACACCTGACCCTAACTCTACCCTTAAACGGACCCACACCACCACACCTGACCCTAACTTTACCCTTAAACTGACCCACATGTGACAGTTCAAGCCTCACTACAATATCACACACAGGTGTGTCCTATCTGTCTTATTAATTCCTACTGACTGGTAATGAAGCTGTTTGTCGTTGCAGATATGCAGATCACAAGGACAGCGCTTGCAGTTATTGGGAAGGGCTTCACTTCAGCTTCCTTTACTTGTATCTACTTATTTACTGGAGAGCTTTACCCTACAGTCATCAGGTCAGAATAAATATTAACTATAAAATCTGTCTGAAGCATCCAAATATTATAGTTTTGTTTAACACTTTAATCTATTATGCAGCTATGTACAATATCGTACCATGGAAACTTTTACCATAATACTATTGTATATCAATATGGTAAGCTATTCATTTAGTATCATGGCATTGCTGTCTTATACCATCACTCCACAATGGACAGTACAGTACATTGATATTATAGTCCTAAATATACAGTAAGTGCCACTGTATAGTAAAAACATCACAGTTACAAGGTTGCCTGCGAGAGGAACGAGAAACTGTCTAAATATGCCACTTACAGCTGAATGCTAGCTGCAACCACTCAGAAACAAATGTCTTCTGAGTCTCTTCCTATATGTTAATAATAAAAACTTTTTTATAACACAGAACAATGGTAGCCTGTATTTTTTTATTAATATTAACTTTCATGAATAAGTGATATAAAAATATTGTACATACACGTCAATATGCATTAACCTAATGAAGAGAACTTTGTACTATCATAAAGTTGTCCTGAAAGGAGAACATAAATACTGCTCAGGTACAACCAAACGGCAACCTCCAGTTTCTGTTGAAGCCAATACGGAAGTGACTTAAACTGCAATTCCTCGACTGGTCACTAGGGACAGGCTCCAGAAGGAGCAGAATCTCATTGAGCCTCATGTTAAAATGCCCAACTTTACAGCAGAAAAAAAAAACATGTTTACAGCCTGGTACAAATTATGGGTTTTGGTCTTTACGGCTAATTTTGCCCTTCATAAAGGCTGTGAGGGGGGTGAATTTTTTTAGAACTCATTCATTTACATTATATAAAGCCTTAATGTTCTGCATAATTAAGGGCGTGGCCACTTTGATTGACAGGTGGATAGCCATTAATCCTCTGTCTGTTAGTCATCACGTCACTTAAGCTCCGCCATGTCCCGCCTCTTTGCCCATTTTCTGTTATCCGGGAGTGACGTGCTGCCAAGATGACAACGGCTGGGTTTGAGGCTTCAAAAACGGCTCTTCAGAAACCTATGGGTGACGTCGTAGACACTACGTCCATTTTTTTTTTTTTACAGTCAATGAAAACAACGAGCTGAATGAGAGAAAGCAAGACATGATAAAAGATAATACAAAAATCACATCACCAAGGGAGAGCAATCCATTAGAGAGCTTGCACTTTTCACCTCCAGAGAAAATGGAGAATAGTGATGTTGAATGACCAACCAGCAAAGCTCATGCAACCTCTTCATTGTAAAGTTTTCATGTTTGTTCCACAGGCAGACTGGCATGGGCTTTGTCTCTACTATGGCCCGGATAGGCTCCATGGCCGCCCCTGCAGTCCTGATCTTGGATGAGATCCTGCCGGCTCTGCCTAGCGTTGTATATGGAGGATCTGCTGTGCTTGCTGGTTTCATAGCCTTTTTGCTTCCAGAAACCCTCAACATTCCTCTGCCTGACACCATTGAGGATGTAGAGGAGAACCGGTATTGTCTGCTGATCAATCTCGATAATAAATCACGTCATGTTATGAGTAACTTTCTGTTTTGCAGCTGCGTATAACACTGTACTGTACACTCGTATAGGCAAAAGAAAAACCAAAGTCTTCAGGAACAGAGGCCGAGTGAATCGCTGGTATTACAGGACATCAAACAAGGCGGAGGAACATACGAAGAGAACTCTACTCTGACTGAGACTCCAATGCTAATAAAGTGAAAGTTATTACACACTGAGACATACATTTAGAGACTGTTGATGCTGACTGTCTCAATCTAGACCAACAAAGATGGACTATAGCTTTTTTATTTTTAAAGTAAAATAAGATAGGATTTATGATTGCAAGCAGCTGATTGATTTCAAAGTGACGTGATGTATACATTATAATGCACTCATTGTTAATCTCTAAACGTGTATCGTTTTTATGACGCATGCAGGAAATTGCGTGACAAACTGAAAATTGAGTCATTCACCTGATAATCTGGAATGTTTTCATTTTTCCTTTCGTGACATTGTTGAAAATTCACTAGGCATGAGAAGTTCAAATGAATGTGTGATTGATTTTGTTCAGATTTTTGAAGGCACAGCTCATGAGAAGACGTATATGTTATTATACAGTAAAGCAATTATGCACAGTAATACCTAGTGGATGATTTAAAATGTGAGTAAAGAAGGATCATGTAAAACTCATAATGCAGAATGATTCTGCTTTTATTGTAATAGCTAAGTGTTTACAATAAAGCTCAGTTCATTGGCTAATACATCATCATGAACTAAAATTGAGCAATGTTTTTACAGCATTATGCTCATTTATACCATGGTTTATTATTAATTGATGCTCATTCTTAATTACCTTGTAATGTAAAAAGAAAATAGTAATACATTGACTAGTTTATGAAAACAAATATAGAACAAAACATATATAAAAATGTATTAGTATATAATTTAATGGATAACACTTTATAATAAGTATAGTGTAATTAAGTATATACAAATAATTTGTAAACTATTAGTTTATAGTTCATAATTTATAAACTAGTCAATACATTGATAGAATATTTACAAATAGTGAGCTCTTCCGTTATTGTCATTAGTTAATACATCATTTGTTATAGCTCATATTTAAAGAGTTAAATAATGCTTTGTTAGCAGTAAATAGTTTTCACTTTAGATTAGGCGCACACACACACACACACACACACACACACACACACACACACACACACACACACACACACACACACATACACAGAGACAAAGACAGAAACACACACAGAGAGTTATGTGCTCCTCTTTTAAGTCTATAGGGGTGAAAAGAGGAGTGTGACAAAAATAGTGTGGAGAAAACTCCCATCTCCAGGTCCCAGGCCAAATACAAAGTCCTAAACAACACCAGTTTTAAAATAAACTAAGATTTATTAAACAAATGGTGGAAATTAACAAAGACTGGGGGTGGAGGGGAGAGGGGAGAGTCCAAAATAACAAACAAAAGAACATTCTTACTGAAGTTAAGGGATAACTTACCTACCAAAAATACAAAAACAATCCCCTAACTCACTTTCTACAGAAACACAGAAGAAAATGTGGTTCTAATAAAAAGGCATCCACCTCCCTACAAAAAAACTAAAACAAAAATGATTTAAAGAAGTGAGAAGGCAACTAAATAGAACATCTGACACTCACACGTAAAACTTAATTCAACTGATAAACTCTGCACTGCTCAGATTACACTAAAGTGTCAGGAATGCAAACGTTTTCTGAAACACTGGACAGCTCAGGTACACCAAAGTTAGCTGAAGTCACACTTAATTGTTGTAAAGTATTAGATATACACAAGTTAGTGGACCATAGAGTTATGGTCTTATTGGTGTATTTTAAGGTTTTAAATTATTTAAGGATTAAACAGGATTAAAGGGGAAAAAATAAGAATAAGAATATAAAATAAGAAGGACAGAGAACAGGTTGGTCAGGGGCCACAGAACCAGAGAATGGTTTGGTCAGGGGCCACAGAACCAGAGGACGGGTTGGTCAGGGGCCAGAGAACGGGTTGGTCAGGGGGCACACAACCAGATAACAGGTTGGTCAGGTGGCACAGAACCATAGAACGGGTTGGAGGGGCCACAGAACCAGAGAACGGGTTGGTCAGGGGCCAGAGAACGGGTTGGTCAGGGGGCACACAACCAGAGAACGGGTTGGTCAGGTGGCACACAACCGGAGAATGGGTTGGTCAGGGGGCACACAACCAGAGAACGGGTTGGTCAGGGGGCACACATCCCGGGAACGGGTTGGTCAGGGGACACACAACCAGAGAACGGGTTGGTCAGGGGGCACACAACCAGAGAACGGGTTGGTAAGGGGGCACACAACCAGAGAACGGGTTAGTTAGGGGGCACACAACCGGAGAACAGGTTGGTCAGGGGGCACACAACCGGAGAACGGGTTGGTCAGGGGGCACACAACCGGAGAACGGGTTGGTCAGGGGGCACACAACCAGAGAACGGGTTGGTCAGGGGGCACACAACCGGAGAACGGATTGGTTAGGGGGCACACAACCGGAGAACAGGTTGGTCAGGGGGCACACAACCGGAGAACGGGTTGGTCAGGGGACACACAACCAGAGAACGGGTTGGTCAGGGGGCACACAACCAGAGAAATGGTTGGTCAGGGGGCACACAACCGGAGAACGGGTTGGTCAGGGGGCACACAACCGGAGAACGGGTTGGTCAGGGGGCACACAACCAGAGAACGGGTTGGTCAGGGGGCACACAACCGGAGAACAGGTTGGTCAGGGGGCACACAACCGGAAAACGGGTTGGTCAGAGGGCACACAACCAGACAACGGGTTGGTCAGGGGGCACACAACCAGAGAACGGGTTGGTCAGGGGGCACACAACCGGAGAACAGGTTGGTCAGGGGGCAAACAACCGGAGAACGGGTTGGTCAGGGGGTACACAACCAGAGGACGGGTTGGTCAGGGGGCACACAACCAGAGAACGGGTTGGTCAGGGGGCACACAACCGGAGAACGGGTTGGTCAGGGGGCACACAACCGGAGAACGGGTTGGTCAGGGGGCACACAACCAGAGAACGGGTTGGTCAGGGGGCACTCAACCGGAGAACGGGTTGGTCAGGGGGCACACAACCGGAGAACGGGTTGGTCAGGGGGCACACAACCGGAGAACGGGTTGGTCAGGGGGCACACAACCGGAGAACAGGTTGGTCGGGGGGGGCACAACCGGAGAACGGGTTGGTCAGGGGGCACACAACCAGAGAACGGGTTGGTCAGAGGGCACACAACTGGAGAACGGGTTGGTCAGGGGGCACACAACCGGAGAACGGGTTGGTCAGGGGGCACACAACCAGAGAACGGGTTGGTCAGGGGGCACACAACAGGAGAACGGGTTGGTCGGGGGGCACACAACCGGAGAACGGGTTGGTCAGGGGGCACACAACCAGAGAACGGGTTGGTCAGGGGGAAAACAACCAGAGAACGGGTTGGTCAGGGGGTACACAACCGAAGAACAGGTTGGTCGGGGGGCACACAACCAGAGAACGGGTTGGTCGGGGGGCACACAACCGGAAAACGGGTTGGTCAGGGGGCACACAACCGGAGAATGGGTTGGTCAGGAGGCACACAACCGGAGAACGGGTCGGTCAGGGAGCACACAACCGGAGAACTGGTTGGTCAGGGGGCACACAACCGGAGAACGGGTTGGTCAGGGGGCACACAACCGGAGGAGAACAGGTTGGTCAGGGGGCACACAACCAGAGAACGGGTTGGTCAGGGGGCACACAACTGGAGAACAGGTTGGTCAGGGGGCACACAACCGGAGAACGGGTTGGTCAGGGGGCACACAACCAGAGAACGGGTTGGTCAGGGGGAAAACAACCAAAGAACGGGTTGGTCAGGGGGTACACAACCGAAGAACAGGTTGGTCGGGGGGCACACAACCGGAAAATGGGTTGGTCAGGGGGCACATAACCGGAGAACGGGTTGGTCAGGAGGCACACAACCGGAGAACGGGTCGGTCAGGGAGCACACAACCGGAGAACGGGTCGGTCAGGGAGCACACAACCGGAGAACGGGTTGGTCAGGGAGCACACAAACGGAGAACGGGTTGGTCAGGGAGCACACAAACGGAGAACGGGTTGGTCAGGGAGCACACAAGTCAAATAAAGAAACTAAATAACTGTAACTTTCAAACAATAAAACTGAAACTAAAGATAAAATAAATAAAAGATCAGTTATCAACCACATCAAAAATAAGAAACCAAAAATAAAGCTTGGGCAAACTAGAGCAAATCGTATAGTAGTGATGTTACGTTCTGTGCTGAGGTTTCGACGTGTGTCGCGAAATCCCAGAAGCTTTCAGTGAAGAAGCCTTGCTTCCGCCTGTTCGAATATTGCCCTCCCTCCAGTTAAACCCAGCCAATTCCCAATTTTAGAATAATATTTAATAACAAAAATAGAATCATTTTAATAATAATATGCCCCTCCTGCCTATTATGACCAAATAATTGATTTACACACATTTGATAGCCCCATTAATTTCAAGCCAATTTGTTTATTACACAGTTATGTTATACAATTATATAATCATTATATACCACCAGAAAATACACATATTTATATAAACAGATTATGTGGAAATTTTTCTTCGTGGTTATTTTCTAACTGGTGCAAAAAACCGTGTATCACAGATCACATCAGGTCAGTAATGTATCTGCTTGTTTTACACTCGTTGAGCACCAGGTGGTATCGTGAGCAATGAAGAAATGAACCCTTTTGTGAACCACTTAGATGAAAAGCTTTTCAATGCTTCGCGAGGCTTTATCTCGCCACCACTGCACAATAGAAAATAAATTCAAAGCTAGATCTGAGAGAGACACAAGCTCTAGCACTGACTAACAAGATACACAAGAGACGCATGCACACACTGAGTGACTACAACAAACCAGCAAAGACAAGAGGGAAAGGAGCTCAATATACAATTACGGCCCTGTGTTGGATTGGTCGAAATAGATGGGTACTGCAATATTGGAGAGTTGTTTCCTGCCCCCTCCTCCTCCAGACTGGACACTGACGCAGGTTGCCAGTTTTAGGACACGCAACAGGAGTGATTTATCCCCGTTTTATAATGCTTCATAGAGAATTTTTAGATGGGTGTGAAGGTTTTTAAGGTGGGGTATGATCTGCAATCTGAAATTCTGTCTATAGTTAACCGAAATACTATTGGGTAAATTGGTGCATTATCGCACAGATCAAAACAAAAACAGACATTGCGACATGGAATGTACATTTCAAAGTAGAATAACTGGCTGTAGCATTGTTTTTCTGAGAAACGAGTATGTGAAATATCTGCAAACATATCATTTTTGCTGTAGTTAAGTCAAAAACGTACATACAGCACCTTTAAAATAAAGTGTAACTGAAGAATGAACATTATAATTTAATTGTAGCCTAACCAACACTCTACAACTAGAAATTGAAATAAAATAAACACTACGTTCTTTTCTTTTTTAAATGTTGCCTACTTTTAAGGCCAGAAAACCTCCACAAAACTGGAATAAAGTACAATTGTAAAAGTGACTATTGTGATTAAAAATGGTGATAGTGTCATTCACTGAAAAAAAACATTTTTATACTGTTTGTTTAAATTGCTTAGTTAAAATTTGCTAAAGCAACACAATTGTCCTAACTTAATTTGATTGTGTTCAGTTCACTTAAATATAAGTCAAATTGAAGTTTACTTAAACTGTTTGTGTTGAGATTACATGAATGATTTGTGTTGAGTTAACTGGGCGGGGCTTGTTTGTTCCCACTATGCTTTGCATATGGCTAAATCAAGAGAGATTAAATGTTGTTATTTAATATGTAAAAGTGTTACATATAATTAGGTTTTGTAACATTAAAGTATATTAAATTCAAGTGGATGAATGAATATGTCATTAAATGCCTGAATCATGTCAGGGAGCCATATAAAATTAACTTTGAGACTACGTCATTGGGTCACTTCATTTCATGATGTGGAAGTTAAATGAACAAATTATGTTTGTTTAACTTCATTTATGTGGGACAGGTGTACACAATTAAATCATGTATATCCAACACACTTTTTTCAGAGTTTCTCTGTAAAATAGAATTTAAAAATCTAAAAAATTAAAAATTAGTTGAATAGTAATGGTCCAGTGATATTTTTATTATCACTTTTATTATAATAAATAAATTGATGCATGAATTACTTTTTAGAGTAGCATTGTGCGTGAGAGAGAGAGAGAGAGAGAGAGAGAGAGAGAGAGAGAGAGAGAGAGAGAGAGAGAGAGAGAGAGAGAGAGAGAGAGAGAGAGAGAGATTTGATTTTTCACAAAACTTTATTACAATTATTAACACATTATCTAGACAATAAAAAAATCATTTAAAAACAAAACCAAAAAAAAAAAAAAAAAAAAAAAAAAAAAAAAAATCAAATAAATCACACACAAAACAACAACAACAACACAATATTAATGCAGGATAGGTGCAAAGACTAAGTTATTTTCAACGACCTCACACAAAGCCCCACCATAACACCAAATTAAGTCAAAAGAAAGAAGATCTTCCATGGCTTTAAAATAGCGAAAGTCAATAAGTATTCTAGATTTAACCGAATTGAAAAAAGCTGCCAATAAATTGTAACTCATGTTCCGTTCAATTTTGTTTTTCCTAGTACCATAGACAGCCATTTTAGCTTGACCCAATAAAAAATTCAACAGTTGACATTTAAACCGTTTTCTTCGAGCATATTTAAACCCACAAATAAAAGTCTTGATAGAAAAAGTCTCACCAAAACACAAAAATAACTTTCGTAAAACAGTGAACAAGGTCTCAAGTCTAGAACACTGTGTAAATGTATGAAACACAGTTTCTCTTTGCAGACAGAAAGGGCAGTCATGACTTACATCCGGATTTAATACTGAGATAAAGGCATTGACTGCAACTGCCCCATGCAGAATTCTCCACTGCAAATCCCCAAGCTTTTTAGTCAATGGCGACTTATACAACGTACTCCATTTAGGAAACTCATCCTCTCCCAGCTGTAAAATATCACGCCAGGGAGTATCCACTCTATTATTTAAAAACATTTTGTTCAAGGATTTCACACAAATTTTATACAACTCTTTTCCAGAAGCTGGCTCCAGACCAATTAGTGTCACATCTTTACATTGTAAAAAAACACCTTTACAATCATCTAAATTGGGAGATAGTGACAAGACAGGGAAAGGATCGTCACAGTTTGGAACAATTAGTCCCTCATGATAGTTCTCCAGCATCTTGAGTTCCTCTGCTGTAAGAGCAGCTCTCCATTGCTCAAGAAGTTTAGCGACTGTACGTTTTGAGTGAAGGCCCAAATGTCCAGCAACTGTATCAACATTTTTGAAGTCCTTTCCCGCTGACTGTAAAAGATGCCCAAGAGTTGTCATTCTAGATGAGAGAAGAATCCCATTGAGTGCGTGGAATGGGCCCTTAAGAGACAAGTCCATGCGTGACCCACAGACTAAAGGTTCTTGTAACAACCAGTGTAAGGAACTTATGCTATAGGGTCTTTGCACAGTAAACAAAGTCCAGACCTTAAAAACATTACGATAAAAAACTGGAAGCTTGGATAAATCCATCTTTTTAGGATTCAACCAAAATAGAGATTTGTCCATGTCTAAGCCTCCAAAAGACTGCAAAACCATAAAAGCTATTGATCTCCAGTTCGAGTCAACGGGTCCAGTCAAAAGTCTCTGTACAAAATGAAGCCGAAAAGCTGCAGTTCTGCTCTGCAAATGCAAAAGACCATGACCACCCTCTTCTTTGGGCAGATACAAAACAGCTTTTGGAACCCAATGTAATTTATCCCAAAAAAAATCAATCAGAATTGACTGAACTTTGAATAGGAAAATTGGTAGAGGATCAACACACATTAACCGATGCCAGAGCGAGGATGCTAACAAGTTATTAATAATCAATATACGGCCCCTATATGACATCTTTGGAAGTAAAAATTTCCATTTATCAAGACGACCCTTTATTTTTTCAACAGCCCCTTCAAAGTTTTTTTGTACAACCCCTTCATTACCTAAAAACACTCCAAGATACTTGAACCCCTCTCTAGTCCAAGATAAATTGTCTGGAAGGTTTATTTCTCCATTTAACCATCTCCCCACCAAAAAAGCTTCACTTTTGGACCAATTTACTTTAGTAGAAGAGAACAATCTGAAATCTTTTAACAATTTTAACAACAAATCAACATCATTTTGACAACTGATTAAAATAACAACATCATCAGCATATGCTGATAAATTGAACACATTTGGACAATTTGGAATACGCAAACCATACAAATCCATTCGTAATTTATTTAAAAAAGGCTCAATTGCTAAATCATAAAGCATGCCTGAAAGAGCACACCCTTGCCTAACACCCCTAAAAACCTTAAAAGGAGCACACAAGTCGCCATTGACCTTCAAAATACTCTCAGCATTACTGTACAGAACCTTAATCATTGAGATAAAAGTAGAACTAAACCCAAACGCACCTAAAACATCCCATAAATATTTATGCTCGACACGATCAAAAGCTTTTTCTAGGTCAAGTGACAAGAAACCAACATCCAAATTAAGAGTTTTACACAGATCCAAACCATCCCTAATAAAAGATATATTATCAAATATTTGTCTGCCAGGTACACAATAGGTCTGGTCAGGATGAATCACCTGCTCCAAGACTTCTCTTAATCTATTGGCCAGAGCTTTGGAAAGCAATTTATAGTCATTGCACAACAAACTGACTGGTCTCCAGTTTTTAATGTCGTTCAGGTCTCCCTTTTTCGGCAACAAGGTGAGAATCGCTCTACGGCAACTTGTGGGTAGCCGCCCATTGGCCAGGCTTTCCTTCAGCACCTCTAACAGATCCGGGCCCACCTCTGGCCAGAAAGACTTATAAAAGTCAACTGACAACCCGTCAACTCCAGGTGCTTTGCCACATTCCATGCCTTGAAGAGCATTTTCTAACTCCTCCAGAGTTAAAACTTTGCTGAGCTCAGCATTAGCCTCTTCAGATAACTGAGGCAGATTCTCAAGGAAGACATTACCAGCAGTTTGTTCATGCAAAAGTTCACTTTTATACAAATCTTCATAAAAGCGAACTGCTCTTTTTCGAATGTCAGAGGGGTCTGACAACAAAGACCCACCCTCAGATCTTAAGGCATGTATAAATCTTCTTTGCCCATTTTTTTTCTCCAAATGAAAGAAAAATTTGGACGGTGCATCCATCAATTCTATGCTCTGAAAGCGTGATCTGACCAGAGCTCCTTGTGTAACTGTATCTAATAATTTAGATAAAACATTTTTCTTTTTATTAACGGAATCCACATGAGCCAAATTACCTGTACTTTCAGCAAGCGCCTGAAACTCTCCTAATTCTTTCTCAATTGTTTTCATTGAACGGGTTATGTCCCTTGTAACATTGAGAGTATATTGTTGACATAACTGCTTGATTTGTAATTTTGCAATATCCCACCACTGCTGTAAACACTGAAAAGAAGTTTTTGTAGCTCTAACATTATTCCAAAACTCCTTAAAAATATCTTTAAAATGTTTGTCACATACCAGGTTACTATTAAAGTGCCAATAAGCACTTTTTGGCTTAATGGAACTACAAGATACCACACACTGTAACAGGCTATGATCAGACAGACCCACTGGACAAATTGAAGAACTTCTAAAAAGATTAAACTGGTGTTTAAAACAATAAAATCTATCCAACCTTGCCAGTGAGAACACATTATCACAAGCATGGGCCCAAGTATATTGCCTTTGAATACCGTGAAAATTTCTCCAAACATCAACAATCTCATGAGTTTTTAATAATTGAATAAGTCGCTTCCGTGAGGCCATGTGTGGTTCAACATGATTCCTATCAAGGATGCTCTCAGTGCAATTGAAATCCCCCCCCAGAATTAAAAAATTTTCAGGATTACAATTACATAATACTTTACCCAGAGCATCCAGAAAAATCATTCTTTCCAGAGCATTAACTGGGACATACACACAAATAAAAATAAAAGAACGATTCTCAAACTGGGCAACAACCTTCAAAAGCCTGCCTTTTATAATCTCCTCTACCTGATACGAAAGAGGAATAAAATTCTTTGAGAAAAGAATGGCAACCCCACCACTGACTGAAGTCAAATGGCTTAAAACTGATAACCCATCAAATTCTTTTGCCCAGTCAGCACTGTTTAATATATCACTATGCGTTTCTTGAGCAAGCAATACATCAATTTTCTTTTGTTTAATTATCTCATATAATTTAAATCTCTTCCCAATGTCTCTAGCTCCATTCACATTCAGAGAAGCCACAAAAATGTCCCCCATAGATAAGAAAGGATAGAAACAAAATAAACACAACCAAAAAAAACAAAAAAGGAGAAAATATTTATGTGCTCTCAGTACTAGCATTGAGTCTTGGTTGGGCATTAAGTTTAGCCAGAATTTTCTTTAGCCGATACACTTCCTGGTTAGTAAAACCTCTATCACTCCGAAAAGCCTTTGCTTTTTCAATAAATTGCAGAACATCAGGAAAGTATTCTTCGACTCGTACTTTTCTGGAATTTTTGGTCACCTTGAGAAAGGACTTTATATCCTCTACAGTATACGTCCGACTAGAGAATCCACTTGTAGGTAAGCTGCATGAAATACTACATTCAGATAGCTCACTTTCGCTCTCTGTATCTGATTGACTCACGTCACTCATAGACCTGCTTGTTTTTTTAGTATGTTTACCGGTATTCTGTTGCTTTAAAAGTCTCTTCTGAGGCATCTTAAAAGCAACATCGTCTAAATCCATGTTAGGAAACTGATCCTGCTCTATATTGAGAGAGGTTTGCTCTGCAGCTGTAACAGGGTCATCGGTATCTCGCGACTCATCTTCTAAAGCCTGTGCTGGCTGTTCATCTAACGGGGGAGACCCCTCTTTTTCCGCAGCATTCTTCCTCTCTTCATCAAGCGTATCAATCGGCCTTACGTCAGTAATTATGTCAACTACTGTCTCCGACACCGCTTTCTGAGGCAGACTTGTGCTAGGCGCATCAGTTGCAGTCGCAACAATAACATTCTGCGTCTTATCAACACGCGCAACATTTCGTTCTCCATCAGCCGGCAATCGGTTTTCATCCGGCTGATTTAGTTTGCCTGGACAAGCACGGATCAAATGACCAATTTCCCCACACGCAAAACATTTCATACTGTTTGTCGTGACAAAAATAACATAGTTAAATTCATCTTGACGAAAATTTAAAGCCAAATCCAAATCGTCCACATTACCCTGCAAAATCATATAGACATAACGCCTAAACGAGACAACATGCTTCAATAGCGGGGACTTGCACCCGATTGGAATCATTTTTATCGGAGAAACAAGTTTGCCATAGCGAGAGAGCATTCCAGTCAAAACCTCATTCGAAATAAAAGGTGGCACATTGGACAAAGTCACTCTCTTTGAGGGAGTAGAAAGGGGAAGCACTTGGGTGAAAATACCATTGACCACTATTCCACTTTCAGCTATCTGGTTTGCTAAGTCAACTGTCTTTACAAACACAACAATTGCGTTGTTCATGCGGGACGCAGACACAATGTTTTCAGCACCAATCACTTCACATATTGCCAGACTGCATTCTTCCACACTCACAGCGGAGTCTATTTTGACACCATGACGCCGTGTCAAGAAATCAAAACTCCCGCTACCTGAAGCAGCCATGCTCCCGATACAAACCGGGAGCAGATGCTCAGGTAGGCTACGTTACAAAAACTACCTTACCCTTTCAAACTGAAATGTTGACAAAGTTCAAGGAAAGGAAAAGGAAAGGTTAGAAAATATAGAACACTCGTACCTGACACACACCAAACGCTCACACAACGCCCCGCCCACTCACTCAGCACATGCGCACAGAGAGAGAGAGAGAGAGAGAGAGAGAGAGAGAGAGAGAGAGAGAGAGAGAGAGAGAGAGAGAGAGAGAGAGAGAGAGAGAGAGAGAGAGAGAGAGAGAGAGAGAGAGAGAGAGAGACTCAATTGGATCCCATTAAAATCATGAAATGATGAAATGGTTTTATAGATACACTTCTAGGTTAAGACAACATTGGTGCAATATAGCCTGTATATTCTATTGCCTGTATAGCTGGTATATCCTGTATATTTTATGTACATTTTGTATCTCCTTTGTACTGTTTGATTTGTTATATGGACCTGTATCTGCAATAATAAAGTTTATATCATATATTGTCTTATAAGTATAGAATCCTATAGGGATCAGATAAGAATCTTATCGGACAAAACATAAATATCCTATAAGACAATTCCAAACGGAATCCTATAGGAACGGTTCCAAAATATGATAGAAATTCTAAATAGAATCCTGTACAGGTTTTTCATTGGAATACTTATAGAATTGTTTGAAAAGTGGCCTTTAAATCATATAAAACGACACTGTAGTCCATACGAGCAGTTCAGCTTTCATATCACCGCTGGCTATCGCGTCATCTGTCATCAGGTCTTGTCTAGTAGGTTTAAGTTCACCTGATTATAACCCAACCCTCAGGCGCGCGTGAGTGAAAGAGAGAGAGAGAGAGAGAGAGAGAGAGAGAGAGAGAGAGAGAGAGAGAGAGAGAGAGAGAGAGAGAGAGAGAGAGTGGAGGAACCGGTAAGACTCAATGCGTCAAGTGACAAACACGCTGTCTTACGTCTTCATTCTTCATGAAGAACATTACCAAGGTAAGTCACAGTCTCTCAGATATAATATTTGTGCTAGTTTTATTTCATCAGGACTGTTTTTCATACACTAAAATGTTTACAACAGTAAAACACGACTCATAACAAATGCAGCCCAGTAGCCTATTAAAGTACAGTGTTTACTACAGTAAAAGTCTAGTTTAAGTGTCATGTATAAACATGTTTTTGTATATATTCCTCAACTAATGCTCTGTCTAGATATCCCATAAATCGCCATGTTATTTCCGCCGAGGTATTTATATGTACGAAAACGATTGCCAAACAAAAGGAGGCGCTGTAACAGTGACAAACATAGGACTGCATACTGGTAAAAAGACAACTAGTATTGTTTCATAAATGAAAAACTTATTCACTTAAAGAGTAAATGGAAGATTTATGCTTGGATTCTACTATTTTATTCTCTATTAAGGTGCAGTTATCCCGAAATTAATCTGAAATAAAGTGTTTTTTTACATTTTATCATATTATTAAATGAGTGATTCTATAATTGGAGATATTTTTAACATTTTAAAAAAGTAAACTAACATATTTTTTCTTCCAGTAGGCTATCTTACTGAAAACATACAATTGTAATAAATCAGTGCTTGCCAAACATAAGTCCTTTTTTACTTTTAATGAAAAAGTAATTTCTCAATAGTATTGTTTTTCAACTAAGTTAGAGACAGATTAGGCCATGACATTGGTAACAGAGTTTGACGGTAACAGAATTGAACATAAAATGAATTATCATTATTAATTATTAAGTGTAGTTTCTCTGCAGTAAAAAGTTGAAGGTGCATTAGCTCAAAGATTAGGATGAAACATCACAGAGGACAACTGTGGGCCCTCATCCAACAATGGGTGACGGTTACCAATTATGTATGCTAATTATTGAGAAACTATGCTAAATTGTTGCCAAACATCTGGATGACTTTGATTTTTCACCTTTTGTTAATGAGTGGAAATAGTTCTCTGCTAAATACGTCACGTTTCGAAACAATTGAAGTGAATTCTCGTTAATCTTGTTGTTTGCATTCTTAACATTTATAACATAGTGTGACATATGATCTGCATTCTACTTCTTTGCTGCAGATGTCTGTGTCTGATCCACCTGATATCATACCTGTGCCAAAGCCACGATCAAAATATTTACTTAAGGCAGAACAGCAAGCGTCTACTGAGAGGTGAGCAGATGGAGGAAATGCTGTTCAACTATTGTCTGCCACGTCTTGATAACAAAACAAAGATCAATGCATTTTATACTATATTTTATACAATTTTTTATATTTTATACTATAAAGAAAGGCATTTTAGGCCTAGTTCCACAGACAGGGCTTAGATTAAGTCAAGATTAGATTCTTTAGACTTTTATAAATGCGCCTTCCTGCTGTGCATCTTGACCGAAAAAAAGCACTGACATATTTAAGATAAGCTTTCAGATCTAACATGCAATTTATTTTATTTTTTTATTGGGGGGGGGGGTCAGATGCTTGCACCCATCTAATATCAAGTCATCTTTCTTGTAAGGTCAGTACACTCACTATACTTGAATATCTTTCAGTTCTGATGTTGACCAGTTGCCGTGTCCAGATGTTCAGGAGGATGCACAGGTGAAATCTGAAGGTATTGTTTTATGTGTTTTTTATTTGCAAAAAGATAACATGTTTATTGTAGTATTAGCCATATTCTGCATACTGAGCTTTTTACACTGTTAAAGACTTGGATTTCCATCCTAAACATAGACAAAGTTTCAAAAACTAATGTTGGACGTTTGGTGGAGTATTTCTGTGGCAAAAATACTCCTTCCGGTTTCTCACAAGTTTCGGAGAGTTTTTTTCGAGTATGGGTCGGCTTGATGTTAATAGAGCGGAGGGTCCTTGTATGGGCCGTACGGGCTCTTCTCCCAGTAGGGTGCGCGCGCGTGACTAGAGCGAGAGAGGAAATGCACGCCCATAAACACTCTCAGCTGCAGATCCAGTCGTCCGTGAACACTTCTGTGGCCCCGCGCTCCACTTTCTTCCTATGGGTGACGTCGAGCGACTTCAACGCTTCAGCACAGCATTCTGGGAAGGCAGCGCTGCATTTGAACCGATTTGAACGCAGAAATGACGGGAAGCTTCACAACATCGCTTCAGTCGCGTCGCAAAGTGGATCTCCACGTTCATTGCTGTCACAGGACTTCACCAAATCATACCAAAGAAGTGTGTTTTTGACGGAGCGGTCCCAGCGATAAAGGTTCGGTCCTGCTTTGGAAGCAGCCGGTGAGTTAAACTGCTTCAAATGTCTGTGCTGTCGGCTATCGTCGCGTGAGTAAACGACACGATCGCGTGCTTCGTCATTCAAATGCGCTAACGTTACTCCATTGTTGTTCTCTGTATAACGTTACACTAGTCTGACGTGCAAAACCGTTTTGCTTGCTACTGCTAAGGTTTAGTCGCATACAATAGTCCATAAACCGAATCATGTCCTCATAAACTGCGAGGAAAGACACACAAATGTTGACAGACCACTAAATACAGTCCATACCACAGAGACGGACGTCCTGCTGTTGCTGTTTCTCCTGTTCAATTTATTTCAGCCTCCGAATGATTCTGGATCATATATCTATTAGCTGAGATAGCGATGGGTTTCTCCACGCTTGAGGACGTCACCGCTTTGTGCGCTCGTCATTCTTTAGCTCTGCCCACTCGATACCAAGTACACCTGGCTGCAGCCTGCAGATCGAGGCGGGGTTGCATGTGGGGGCGGGGCTGCACGTGTCCCCCCGCCCACAACTCGTCTCATTGGTTAGTGCCAAAGTATGACGTCGATTGAGGCGGGGTTGCACCTGGAGCGGGACTGCACGACTCGTCCCGCCCGCAACTCTTCTCATTGGTTAGTGGCGTCAAGTCTGACGACGACGTTGCGGCAAACAGGAAATGCGATTAATAATATCGTTTCTTATACTTATGAAGTACTAGCATGCATAAAAAACAAAACGGTGAATCCGTTAATTACTTATTCCTGGTGATAATATATAGTTTCAAACACAACACATTGTAAATTGGTTAATTTTTGGAAAACGTTTTATGTATGTAGACTACTTTCCTAACAAGGTTAGGTTACTGCTTTTGACTTTTCACTTCGCATTTGTAATGTTACAATGCAATAGTTTTAAATTATTTGTAAACTGTATATTATTTATTTATAACTTATTTGTAAGTTATATATCTTATTTGGTTGTTTATATTGTTATTTTAGTATATTCTTTATGGTTACACGCATGCATTAACATATAAATAAAAGTTTAATGTTCTCAGCAAGAATGTCAAGTCTTATGATGTTATTAAAATGAATAGATGATGGGTTTACTTGATAATGAAAAGGGTTAGGGTAAAAATACCAGCATGGTTTGTATATGAATAACATGCCAAGACAAATAGTTAAATGTTATTGAGATATAAAAACCGTTTAATTAATTCTAATAAAGAAGGTGGGATTTGTATATACAACTACACACACACACACACACACACACACACACACACACACACACACACACACACACACACACACACACACACACACACACACACCTTCTCTATAATTCAATTCAAGAAGTTTTATTGGCATGACAAAGAATACATTTTGTATTGCCAAGGCATTCAAACAATAGAAAAATGATTTGTAACATCTGAATATATTTAGAGAAATTAGTAATAATAATAGAACTAAAATAAAAAGACATACATAGTAGGCTATGTGCAGATATAGCAAAATAATACATTTTAATAAAATATTAATGATAATAATATTTTATTAAATTTATAAATAAATAATATCAATAAATAAAACATGTAATACAGAAATCATGTAACAACTGAACATATACATTATATACGATGTATAATATCTCTCTATTTCTCTATATCTTTCAGATATAGATCAGATTCAGATTTGTTTTATTGGCATGAATGTATATAATATTGCCAAAGCTAGGAATTTATGAACATAATTAAAAATACATATATGAACATTAATCATAATAATAATATATAATATATACACATAGCCTACATACACACACACACACACACACACACACACGCACACACACGCACACACACACACACACACACACACACACACACACACACACACACACACACACACTGAGCTGAGGTTACTGTGGTGGACAGTAGAGAAACACACAGAGTTCAGACGCAATACATACATTACACACGTTTCAATGCCTTGGCAATACAAAATTTATTTTTTTGTCATGCCAAAAGCTTCTTGAATTGAATTATAGAGAAGCTGTGTGTGTGTGTGTGTGTGTGCAATGAACTATTTGTCTTGGCATGTTGTTATACAAACCATGCTGGTATTTTTTTTTTTTTTAACCCTTTTCATTATTAAGTAAATCCATAATCTATTCATTTTAATAACATCCTAAGACTTGCTGAGAATATTAAACTTTTATTTAAATGATGCGTGTACCATAAAAGATATATATAAAATATAATTATATTAACCAAATAAGATGGAAATAACAATAGAAATAACTTACAAATAAGTAATTAAGTTAATGTATATTGTTATAAACAATATACATTAACAAAAATAATTTTAAACTATTGCATTGTACAACCCCAAATCAGAAAAAGTTGGGACAGTTTGGAAAACGCAAATAAAAAAAAGAAAGTAGTGATTTCTAAATTTACTTTGACTTGTATTTCATTGCAGACAATATGAACACAAAATATTTCATGTTTTGTCTGGTCAACTTCATGTCATTTGTAAATATGCATCCTTTCCTGTCATTCAGACCTGCAACACATTTCAAAAAAAGTTGGGACAGGAGCAATTTAGGGCTAGTAATGAGGTAAAAGGGTTAAATAATGATGTGATTTGAAACAGGTGATGTCAACAGGTGATTGAAATTATGATTTGGTACAAAAGCAGCATCCAAGAACGATCTAATCCTTTAGGAGCAATGGGGCCGAGGATCGCCAGTTTGCCAACAAATACGTGAGAAAATTATTGAAATGTTTAAAAAGAATGTTCCTCAAAGAAAGATAGGAAGAGATTTGGATATTTCACATTCAACAGTGCATAACATAATTACAAGATTCAAGGAATCTGGAGGAATTTCAGTGCGTAAAGGACAAGCCTGCAAGCCTGAGCTGAACAACCGTGATCTCCGATCCCTCAGGCGGCACTGCATCAAGAATCGTCATTCATCTAGAAGCGATATCACCACATGGGCTCAGGACTACTTTGGCAAACCTTTGTCAAGTACCACAATACGTAGTTACATCCACAAATGCCAGTTAAAACTGTACTGTGCCAAAAGGAAGCCTTATGTTAACAGTGTCGAAAAGCGCCGTCGACTTCTCTGGGCTCGGAGGCATCTGGGATGGACCATCATCACTTGGTGTCTTCAGTCCCTAAACGTCTTTTAAGTGTTGTGAAAAGGAAGGGCAACATTACAAAGTGGTAAATGCTTTACTGTCCCAACTTTTTTTGAAATGTGTTGCAGGTCTGAATGACAAGAAAGGATGCATATTTACAAATGACATGAAGTTGACCAGACAAAACATGAAATATTTTGTGTTCATATTGTCTGCAATGAAATACAAGTCAAAGTAATTTTAGAAATCACTTCTTTTTTATTTGCACATTCCATACTGTCCCAACTTTTTCTGATTTGGGGTTGTAACATTGCGATGTGAAAAGTCAAAAGCAGTAACCTAACCTTGTTAGGAAAGTAGTCTACATACATAAAACGTTTTCCAAAAATTAACCAATTTACAATGTGTTGTGTTTGATACTATATATTATCACCAGGTATAAGTAATTAACTGATGCACAGTTTTGTTTTATACATGATAGTACTTCATAAGTATAAGAAATTATAAACATTGTTTTTAACATATGTTTTTTTTTATTGGGAGAAAAAACATGTAATATACAATAAATAAAACATATTAATACATATATACAACAAAATAATATAAAAAAAGAACAATGAAACAAAAAAATGCCAGAGTGTACAAACCTTGATAAATTAATTTAAAAAAAAGTATATTCATTAAGAATATTACAAGTCTTTCTTTCTTTTTTATTCACAATATTATTCAAACTGGTGCAATAGTCCTTAGTCTCCTGAAGAAAATGAATAAAATGTGGCTTGGATCTTGACCATTTCTTTTTGTGTTCCCAAAATAATAAAAGGTTGAACAATAAAGGTGAAATTATTATTATTATTATTATTATTATTATTATTACATCCATTGGAATAATATACATATATCAAAATTATTTAATTTAAATATAACATTTGTTTTCTTTCTAATGAAATTTTCCACATCTACCCAAAAAAATCTTTGTGTATATACAATAACAAAATAGATGAATAATATATAATTTTTCTATTGAACAAAAATCACATGAATAATCAATATCTAAATTAAACCTCTCTATCACACTTTTAGCTGGATATATACCATGTAAAAATTTAAATGTAACTTCTTTTACTTTATTATTTAAGCAGTATGCTTCAAAAATACACCAAGCTTTATTCCAGTTTATATTTCTAAATACACTGTTCCACAATAAACTTTTATGAGTAGCTGTTTCACCTGTTATAATATCCCTAATATGTTTATTAGTAGGCCTACAACTGTGTTTCAGAATATCAATGTCTCCTAAAAACATGCTGTCTTGAACATATACTGCCTCAGGACATTGTTATTAAAACCGCATTTCCTGATTGCCGTAACGTCGTCAGACTTGAACGCCACTAACCAATGAGAAGAGTTGCGGGCGGGACGAGTCGTGCAGTCCCGCTCCAGGTGCAACCCCGCCTCAATCGACGTCATACTTTGGCACTAACCAATGAGACGAGTTGTGGGCGGGGGGACACGTGCAACCCCGCCCCCACATGCAACCCCGCCTCGATCTGCAGGCTGCAGCCAGGTGCTTCTCCTCGATACGCCTCCAGGCGCTCGTTTTTTTCCGGAAAGACTCGGTACAGCCTATCTTTCTTTTATAAATATAATAAAACTAAAGACTTTTCGGAGATATGAAGGATGCAATACTACTCTATAGGTACTCAAGATTGACATGAGATTGACTGAAACTGAGTGTTTCACCCCCCCCCCCCCCCCCCCCCCTTTAAAATAGTAACTTGTTTTGTATCACTATAATAGTTTAACATGTAAGCAGTCACCTTCACAGGCAAATAGTATCCCACAGTATTCAACTGGGAGGAAAATCTGAGCAATTCAGAAAAATGAATAAAATATAAAGCCATCAAATAAAACATTTAAATATATTTGTTTAGCAGAGATGTTTTGTTCAAGGAACATTTCAACCAGTTTATCATAAGTAGAGGTAGGGGTGGGTGATATGACCAAAATCTTATATCCCGATATGAGTAATTATATTTCACGATTTTGCTTTAAATATGTCAGGGTTGGTTGAATGTATGAGAGCGAGGACTCAATATGCAGGAGGAAATGAGCTCTTTATTATAAAAATTAAACAAAACAAGACAAACAAAAAGAACCCGAGGGTAAAAACAAGACTTGACTAGACTTGGCTTGACTTAACTTTAGGAGCAGGAAAACAGGAGGAATGTTTGACGATAATCCAGCACAGGACTGCAAACACAAGGGGCCTGTACCATGAAGCCGGTTTAGCTGGCCAGCCAGATTTGTTTAAGCTTAGTTTGTGCCAATCTTGATTTTTAGGTACCATTAAAGTGGTTTGGCTTTTAGCTGTGTTCATCTCCATAGTAACTTACGCTCCACGGCTAACCTGGTCCAGGGCAGGTTATGTTCTGGATTAGAGAGCTCAAACTGAAATTGGACCAATCAGCTGTGAGTAAAGTGACACGCCTCTGATGCAATAAAGCCACTCCCCCTGTTTCTACTCCAAATTAAAAGTCACTACATAGCAAATGGTTTTTAAAGACTAAAGCGTCTGGCTTTCAGCAATGCTTATTTATAAAAAAGAATAATTTAGAATGATTTAGATATAATTTATGTAATTACTATACCCTTCCTTACTCAATTGCAGATTTATCATTTTAGTTAATCAATCATTAATACGCACTTTGTAAAAATTAATATAAATAAACCACATAAAGTCATAGAAAAATCAATAAATAAAATTGTTTAAAAATGAAGCTTACTGAGCTTAAATGTTCAATTTTATCTATATATCAACTAAACTAACTTCATAACTTTTACTTGCATTGACGTATAATATTGTTTCTTCAAGTTGTCCTCTTTGACAGCTATTTTCTTCTTGCTCTGTAATTTGTTTTAAATTCTTAATATTTTTCAATAATGTAATATTCTGCAGAAGAGAGAAATGATTCTCACTGCTTCTCTCGCGAGAAGTGAATCTCAGTCCCACTGATCTGCAGCCTGTGATTGGCTGTTCACTGCTGATGTCACATCACTGATCCGCAGCCTGTGATTGGCTGTTCACTGCTGATGTCACAGCTAAACTCTTGAACTCAGGATCAAAGTCTGAGTTGACAGAGCAAGCTGATGATCAGCATCATGGGACCTACAAAGCCTGGATAGATTGGTTTGGTTTTGTCAACTCTAAACTAATCCTGTAACCCTGAGTTTGTTAAACTACCATCATGGTACAGACCTCTGGAGACTAAATAGGGAACAAACAAAAGAGGCTTATGAGAGAAGACAGGTGGGGCAAATAAACCAATAATCAGGAAACAAGGCAGGCAGGGTTAGACAATCGACATGAGAGCACATGGGACAAAGAAACACATGAACATGTGCTCACACCAAACGTGACATGAACATGTGTAACTAGTCTTTTCTTCTCTTGCGTTGTGTTGTTAATCAATAAAGCTTGTGCTTCAAAAATACTCTTTTTCCATGACTTTATTCACTGTAACACATAGCAGCGGGTGAGTGAATGTATTCCAGCATATTCTACCTTGTTCTGGTGCGCTGGCTTTACACACCTGAACTGATAAGTGCATTAGTGGGCGCACCCAACAAAGAGAATCAGCCAGCCAATAGGAAGCCCTGTTAATCACTGTTTGATACAATCATGTTTCAGTGTGATTATTTACCAAACCATTTTTAGCAAGTGGAGACACACATACATGTATATTTATAAAACTCTGTTACATTCTCCCCTTCTGAACTCCACTTGCAACTAAACCAAAATATAATAGCATAATACATCACCCGCAACTATTAGGCAACACTTGGGTACAAAGAACATCTGGATTCAAAACAGATCAAAACTTAAAACAACAATATTTATATATATATATATTTAAAAAAAATAATGGAATGCAATGCAACTACTTTTCCTGCATTTAAATAAAATGTTAATGAATGTTCCAGTTCATAGACTATTCTTACGAAGAATTAGAGGAAGGATAGGGTTAGCTACGCCCCTCCAAACTCATAGGTTAACATGCCTTTTACATGTTTTAGTACACTCAGTCAACATATAAGCATTCCTTTTTAATCACATATTGGTATATTAAGCAATTACATTCACTTATACAAAATGGAGAGAAAACAAACAGAAGAAAAAGACAAAAGATCTTTTGTTTTTTTTAGATCCACACAAGTGCATTAATCCGGTTTTCTACTCTTTGTACTTGCATTGTTTCAATGAGTCATACTACCGGTCTGATGATCCTGCCCGCTCTTGATCTAACTGACGTCATCAAACCTCCAACATTATTGTGGTTAACAGGTTGAACCGTCGCCACAGTAGCTACATCACTTTGGCAGTCAACATCTGATGATATCTGATCCAATTCAGTCAAATTTGAATTCATGTCCAGATTAGCTTCAATATCAAATTAATATGGAAGTCTAACAGAGTCCTCCAACCCAGTCACTGAGTCACTGGAACCATCAGGACTCCCCATCATTCCCTGTTCACCAACCTCGTCTTCCATTATCTCTGGCCCCTGTTCAGAACCTCTTGAACATTCAAGCTCTGAAACACATACCACCGTTCTCTCATCAGCTACAGGCTGAGGTAAGTGCTCTAGGATTTGGGTTTCTTCAATCCCAACACACCCTTCCACACTCAACAGTCCCTCAACAACATCATCAGGAAAAGGTAGGAAGATGATTAAGTTACGATGAACAATCTTCACCAAGCCTGTGGAAGAATTCTCAATTTTGAACGTATTGGTTTCTGCATTTTTGTCAACTACAATGTACAGACTGTTCTCCCATCGGTCAGACAATTTTTGTTTCCCTCGCTCTTCCTTGTTTGCTAACAGAACCATATCCCCAACATCTACCAGAGCACCCTTGAGCTTTCTGTTATAAAGAGCAGCATGTCTTTTTAGCTGTTTTCCAGCAGTCATCTTCGCAATTGACACTGCTTCTTTGAGATCTTTAAGCAAATTCCTAACATACTCATCATAGTCAACAACATCATTGTCGCATAAGACTGACCCAAACACCACATCAATGGGGAGTCTTGGAGTCCTGCCAAACATTAGCAGAAAAGGTGCATATCCAATGGTTTCATGGATCGTACAATTGTACGCAAATGTCAATGACTTGAGCATTCGAGGCCACTTTTGCTTTGCTGCAAGTGGTAGCGCACGAATCATGTTACAGAGAGTTTTATTAAATCTTTTCACTCCTCCATTGCCCATTGGTTGATACGGAGTGGTGTGTGACTTTTGCACACCTGCAGCAGACAATAGCTCGGAAATTAGTGCACTTTCAAAATTTGCTCCCTGATCAGAGTGAATTCGTTTAGGAAAACCATATATACAGAAGAAGTTGTTCCACAACTGTTTAGCAACCGCTTTAGCTGACTGATTTGGGCAATGAAAAGCATGCGCTAACTTTGTAAAATGGTCAGTGACAACAAGAACATCCCCTGACTTATTCCTGCTGTCCTTAGCTGACCAGAAATCAACACACACAAGCTCCAGAGGTTCAGATGTGACAATATTCTCAAGGGGAGCCCTCGTCTGTGGCTCAGGGGATTTAGCATAGACACACCTCTTACAACATTTGACATAATCTCTCACATCCTTCTCAAGTTTATGCCAAAAAAAAAAACGTTTTTTTTCACCAGATACAACGTCCTTTGTTGGCCCTGGTGACCAGCATCATTATGAACTCCTCTCATCACGGTCCCCACCAACAGTTTAGGAACAACATACTGGAATGTCTTTTTCTTTGACACTACATCCCTTGAAACTCTGTAAAGTATCCCTGCTCTCATCTCAAACTTATTCCAGGACCTAAGAAGCCTCACAACTTCCACTGGCTCCTGTTTACACTCACGACTAGACCACTCTCATTCTTACCACTCTCCACATAAGAAATCACTCTAGCCAGTATGCTGTCTGTTTTGGTTGATCTGTGGGTACCACATGATGAATCAACTGTGGTAACAACAATTCATAATGTGGGGTAACCAACTCGGACCTCTTTGCCTCAATGACTGCAGACACTTCCATTGCGGACCAAGAACCAGACGACTTAATTACAGGAATTTGGGAATTCACTGCCAACATGCCATGCGTTGGCTCAATACCAGGCTTAGTACTAGGCTCAGTGCCAGACTCAAAAGGGTGTGCAGACCATCTGAAAACTTCCTGCACTTGCTCCCCTTGAACTGCTGATGCTTCCTCCAACAATGAGATATAAGGCACCCTAGTAAGACGATGCAAGGCACTTTTTTCACAAATGGCTCTCTGCTAAGAGCATCTGCCACAATATTCCTTGACCCCGGAATGTACCGAATATCAAACTGATATGGAGCCAAGTTCGCAACCCACCTGTGCTCACAAGCATCCAGTTTTGGTTTAATCAAAATATATGTCAGCGGGTTGTCATCGGTCCATACTGTGAAAGGCCAACCTCTCAACCAGTGACTAAATTTGTCACATACAGCCCACTTTAATGCAAAAAATTCCAGACGATGTGCTGGGTATTTCGACTGGGCGAACAAAAGTGACTTACTTGCAAAACAAACTGGCCTTGCTGTCGAAATACAGCCCCAAGGCCACTACTAGAAGCATCCACAGAAACCAAAATGACCTGTTGAAGTCAGGATGAGCCAATGAAACAGTCAATAAGGGCCTGCTTAAGACGACTAAATGCTTTTCTACAATCCTCAGTCCAATCCCCTGCAGTGAGTGTTCTTTTCAACATGGTCTTCTTAACCTTTTTCCATCTCTGACCTTTAGGACCAGCAATTAATTGGAACAGTGGCCTTGCGGTTACTGAACACTGTTCTATAAACTGCTGGTAATATACCACCATCCCAAGAAAAGAACGTGTCTTCTGTTGAGATGGTGCACCAGTTTTCTCATCCATAAGATCTGACTCAGTCATTACAACAATCACCTTGATTTTATCAGGGTCTGAAGCCACTCCTTCCTCACTGACCACATGGCCAAGAAACTTCACTGACCATTGCAAAAAATTACACTTCCTTGGAGATAATTTCAAATTATGAGATTTCAGACGCTCAAAAACCAACTCCAATCTCGTTAAGACCAACTCTTCATTCGGAGCAAAAACAAGCACATCATCCAAGTAGCAGAGGAGACTCAGGAAATTCTGATCTCCAAAAATTCCGAGCATCATTCTCATAAAAGTTGCCAGACTGTTATAAAGTCACATAGGCAGACGGTTATACTCATATAACCCAAAAGGAGTTGTGAAAGCAGTGTATTTACGATCCTCCTCATGTACTTCAACATTGTAGTAACCAGATGTCAGATCCATAGTAGAAAAAAAAAAAACATTTCCACCTTGCGCAGCTAAAGCGTCGGCTTGATGTGGTAGTGGGTGAGCATCTTTTACCGTTCGAGCATTGAGCCACCGAAAATCTGTACAAAGTCTCAAATCTCCATTTCTCTTCCAGACAATAACAAGAGGAGAAGCATAATCACTACTAGATCTCCTGATAATGTCCCTCTCCTCCATTTCATCCAGAGCTTGTCTGAGCTTATCGCACTGATTAGGTGGAAGCCGTCTGTATGGAAGCCTAAATGGACGCTCATCGCTCAGCCTAATCCGGTGTACATAGCCTTCTGCCTTGCCGCAATCAAGCTTGTGTCTAGAGAAGGTACACTCGTACTTTACAATTAGATCAACAAGTTTTTCCTTCCTTTCTGAAGACAACTGACAGGAGCTCAAATCAATATCTGCAAGACCTAGGTTCATTAACCTATCACTGAACTCAAAGTCTTTCCTGGGTACTCTGATATCAGACAAACTGCCAGCACTTGAATTGTCAGCAAACTCTACGTTGTCTGATTGAGCATGACAACCCTGCATTTGAGATATATGCATCAGGGTCAAAGTCTTCCAATGCCAGACATGGATAAATGTCAGCCAACTTTGCATTACGTCTGAGAGTAATGGGCACAGGCGAGGGGTTGATTACCTTACAGGCACCCATCCATCAGCCCACAACCTCGCCACTGTACGACCAATCAAGATATTTATGGGTCTTGAGCTATAATGGCGCTGCCTGCCCACAAACTGTTTAGATTAGAGAGTTTTGCCCACACTAAATGCTCTTGTAAAGGTTCAAGGGTTAATGAATTCTTCAATTTAACTGTCCCAACCTTTTCTGGAAAAGCCGTTCCGTTCCACCTCTCAACATTAGCCAGTGACTGAATAAGCTTGCTATCCTCACAGTTCTCTGTCACACTAAACGTCACTTTTTCCATAATTTCTCCCTGCTTTTTCAACTCTTTGATCAGGTGTTTTATCACGTTACTGCCCACAATCAGATCATCAATTTGGCCGTCTACAACTAAAGTTGGAACCTGAACAGTACTCCCATAAACTGTCATGTTTATGTCATACATACCGACTGGTTTTGTCTTTGACCCACCACAGCCTACCAGTACTACATCGGATGGAGTCACCGAATCATCCAAGGCCACACCAGCATCCTGTAATTTAGAAACAGCCACAGGACTTAAAGTGTAAGCCATAGAACCACCATCAATCATACCTTTAACAGTCAATGTGTCCTCCAGCAGAACATCTGTATAAAACAATCCCTCATGCATTGACAGTTTTTGGGTATTTTGAAGTATCACAGTCATGTTATGGTCAATTTCTTCACACACTGTAGAGTATAGTGATTCTAGATCAACATCAAATGCCTGGGGAGATTCACAAGGCCCAACAACCCCCCCACCACCACCACCACCACATGCGGGCCTTCTAGTTTCCTAGCGGTAACAGCATTTGGGCACTCATATTGTGTGTGATTTGGGGTATAGCATACAAAACAGAGGCCATTTGACCGACAGTGGTAAGAGGTGGAATGGTTAAAGTCCCCACAAACCTTGCATGCCCCCTGTCCATCCCCTCGATTTTTAGGCCTCGATCGAACAGGCTTTTCTGCAGGTTTTGTCGGATTTGGCGCACAATCCTGCAGTGTGACTTCTCCTATGACGATTGTCAAATATCTCGGTTTTTCAAGACAAACTATGACCAAAACGAGAGCTAGAGATTTCTCTGTAGCCTCCATTTCAGTCCCCCGTATAATGCAGCTCAACGCATCATTGATTGATGATATTAAACTCCGGACGAGTTTTCTTGTGTGTGTCCATCTTTAGTGCGCCTTGACTCGCACAGTCTGATATTAATGACAGTTGAGATCTTACAGTGTGGCTTACAGCGGGGATCATGTTCGTACAGTCTGACAAGCAACATTCACAAAGGATTTTGAAAAATCACACAGTTTGTAGGACCATTAAGAGCTATATGTACAAGGCAAGCTAAACTACACACAGGTGCAAATCATAGGTAACCTTGGAAACAAACCGGTACACAATCAGTGAGACAGGTAAGAAGCAGGATCATAGGGAACAGGGGGAACGAACACTGGGGCTGAAACCGAAATCGCCCCTAAACCCTCATTCACTATTCCCTACATTAGTCCACTAATACAGTTCACTTGAAGGAGCAAATGAAAACGAGTGAGTGAATTCAGACAGGCGTTGTTTGAAGGCATGCCATAGGCTGTACACTCGTTATTGCGGTGCATTGTGGGATCGAATGAGTGCACTCAATTACGTCCACTATAGTTTTGGACATCACTACAAATGACTCTCCCTTTAAAAGTTGCATAAAACAGAACATAAACCTCATAGTAAAAGTGAATGAAATGGAAATGTTAAATTTACAAAACATGGTCAGGAATAATACAAGAGTACCGTTGTTATCATACAATACATTTAATTTTTTCCCAAACCAAAACTTTAAATTCCCCTTATTATTATTTAAACAACCCTCTTTCAGCATGACTGCCCGAATTAGTCGTTTATCATGGTGGCCTAGTTGTTGCCAATACAATTTTACAGAGGTAAAAGTCACAAGAGACAGCGTTATGTCAGAATTGAACGAGGAAGGAGGAATGCATTCTTTAATTAATTAACTTACTTACAATAGTGAGGTGATGGCGCTAAACACCCATGATCATCTCTTGTCTTAGGTGCAGGTGGTTGGACAAGAGACAGTATACGTCTTATCATACAGCACCTGGTTGTTAGTCCAGATCCGGGCCACCTCTGGTACATGTGGATTGATTCCATGCATCCCAGTTGTGCCGGATCTGGACCAACACTGTGTTGCTGTCAGGGTTATTAGCATGTTTGAAGTGGATATTCGAAGGTCAAAGTGAGATTAAATACATAAAGGCCCGGTTTCACAGAAGCCTGGATTAGGCCTTAGTTCAATTAGAGCATTGAAGAAGCTTTTATGAACATGATTTCGAAATAAAGCATTACTGCTGTGCATTTTGAGACAACTATTTCTCTCAACAAAGGGACAAGAAATGCGTCACACCCAACACTGTTAAAGAGCAGAGGAAACAAATCACGTTGTGTGTTCATGTTTTATGGATACTTTGCAAAGCAATGATTTTTTTATACTGTACAAACTGTATATTCTTAACCTATACTTTCTGCATTTTTACATTTTAAAAAATCCCTTATTATGATTTATAAGCTGTCTTCCTCATGGATACCAAAACATAGTGTAGTAACTGAGACAAATTAGACAGTTTGTTTAAACAAACAATTGGTGAAACTCACTCAGGGCCTAGAAACTCAGCCTCCAGAAGAAATAGGTGGGCTAGGAGTACAGTTGCAGGTTCCATTTGTGATGGCATTAGCATGTCATTGATCACAGACCGATACTATTTGGCCATTTGTTCACTCCAGTCTCTCAGTCCTGAGAGGACAAAGTATGAATGACCACAGACACAAACTCAACAAACTGGTTTTGCCATGTAGTCTGAAGCCACAAAACATGGATTTCTTGTGGAGAAGTGGAGAAAACCTTCCACAACCTTCCATTTGCTAACAGAACTCAATAGACTTAATGAGTGTTGTTTGTATACATGGAAAATATACAAACATGTCTAATAAGGTATGCATGAATACATAGTGTAGGACAGAACCAACGGTTAATGTAACCTCACCAATACCGTGTCTGGTGTCTAAAAGTTGTAATTTAAAGATCTGAATGGTTGTGTATATGATATATACAGGTGCTGCTCAGATAATAAGGATATCATCAAAAAGTTGATTTATTTCTCTAATTCCATTCAAATGAATTCCCATCAGGGATATGGAGGGTATGGTATGGAGGGGGGTGAACCTGGGACGCTGGGTACACCGTTGAAACTTCTGGAGATGTTGTGGGCTTTTATCAACGAAACGTTGATGAAGCAAGGTGCCCACCTGACTCCAATGACATTCCTTACCCTCCTTTTCACCACTTCACACCAACTGCTACTGTCAAGAGTTTCCCACCAAAGGGATTGAAACATCTAGTTCTATTCACTTTACATTTAAAAAAGTGAAACTTGTATATTTTATTCATTCATTACACACAGACTGATATATTTCAAAAGTTTATTTCTTTTCATTTTAATGATTATAATTGACAACCAAGGAAAATCTCAAATTCAGTAAATCTCCGAAAATTGGAATATTGTGAAAAGGTTCAATATTGAACACGCCTAGTGCCACACACTAATCAGATAATTAACTCAAAACACCTGCAAAGATCTTTAAATGGTCTCTCAATCTAGTTCTGTAGACTACACAATCATGGGGAAGACTGATGACTTGACAGTTGTCCAAAAGACGACCATTGACACCTTGCACATGGAGGGCAAGACACAAATGGTCATCGCAAAAGAGGCTGGCTGTTCACAGAGCTCTGTGTCCAAGCATATTAATAGAGAGGCGAAGGGAAGGAAAATATGTGGTAGAAAAAAGTGTACAAGCAATAGGGATAACCGCAACCTAGAGAGGATTGTGAAACTCCCAAATTCAGTATCTCAGAAAATTAGAATATTACTTAAGACCAATACAAAGAAAGGATTTTTAGGAATCTTGGCCAACTGAGAAGTATGAATATGAAAAGTATGAGGATGTACAGCACTCAATACTTAGCTGGGGCTCATTTTGCCTGAATTACTGCAGCAGTGCGGCGTGGCATGGAGTCGATCAGTCTGTGGCTCGGCTCAGGTGTTATGAGAGCCCAGGTTGCTCTGATAGTGGCCTTCATACCCCATAGATTTTGTATGGGGTTAAGGTTAGGCGAGTTTGCTGGCCAATTAAGAACAGAGATACCATGGTCCTTAAGCCAGGTATTGGTTTCTTTGGCACTGTGTGCAGGTGCCAAGTCCTGTTGGAAAATGAAATCTGCATCTCCATAAAGTTGGTCAGCAGCAGGAAGCATGAAGTGCTCTAAAACTGCCTGTTATACGGCTGCGTTGACCTTGGACATCAGAAAACACAGTGGACCAACACCAGCAGATGACATGGCACCCCAAACCATCACTGACTGTGGAAACTTTACACTGGACCTCAAGCAACGTGGATTGTGTGCCTCTCCTCTCTTCCTCCAGACTCTGGGACCCAGATTACCAAAGTAAATGCTAAATTTACTTTCATGAGAGATCATAACTTTGGAGCACTCAGCAGTCATTTTTGTCTTTAGCCCAGGCGAGACGCTTCTGACGCTGTCTGTTGTTCAAGAGTGGCTTAACACAAGGAATACGAAGCTGAAACCCATGTCTTGAATACATCTGTGCGTAGTGGTTCTTGAAGCACTGACTCCAGCTGCAGTCCACTCTTTGTGAATTTCCCCCACATTTTTGAGTGGGTTGCTTTTCCTTAGTTGTCAGTTATAATCATCAATATTAAAAAGAAATAAACATTTGAAATGTATCAGTCTGTGTCTTATGAATGAATATAATTTATGTAGCTAGTAGCGAGGCGAGGGACCGTGTGAGCGGGCCAGTGACGAGTGTTAATGAGCGGCAGCTGCGTGCCACACCGGTCCCGTCTCACGGAGGAGTGACGGGAGCATAAAAGCAGGAGCGACGACAGTGGAAGAAGAGAGAGGACCAGGCCTGGATTTTAAGTTGTGTTTTGTTTCTGTTTTGTTGTTTGTGTGTGGGCAGTAGTCCATGAGGGGCTGCCGGCAGTTTACTTTTATTTTGTTTATTTTCGTTTGATTAAGTCTTTGAATGTTTGCTGGTTCCTGCCTACTTTATTCCTGTCTACGAACCCTGTTACAATATACAAGTTTCACTTTTTTAATGGAATTAGTGAAATAACTTTTTTAATTTTATTTTTAATTTTATTTTTTATTCTAATTATATGACCAGCACCTGTAGATACCTGTGCAGTATTTGCAGTATACAAAATGAGCAAGCTGAAACAAAGAACTATACAGTCTCTAACAGAAGAATCTTCCCCGCTTGGAGATTTAACCTTTCCCATTGGTCAAGCAATCCTATGAGGCTGTAGCCTGGATGCCAGCCGAACTTAGCCCCGCCCACAACATTTTTAGGTCGTGCAATTCGGTCTGGCCTTGCTCCATAGAGGAGTAATTATCCCCGAACAGAAACTGTTTTCCTCTTTAATTCTGTCCATTTCTATCTGACTCATGAATGTGTGAATTGTGTGTATGTGTTATTATTAGATTAGTTTTGTTTGTGATTTAGTGACTAAAATGTGTGCATAATACATCTCTGGTTCTGACTCCCTGCTGCAAACAAATTTAAATGATTGATTTTGTTACATGCTCTAAGCCCTGTAAATACTAAGAAAAAAACATTTTTGTGGCCAAGAAAATTATCCTCCTTGTAGAATTAATTAATAATCAATACCGAGCGTTCACAGGATGAATTGGTCGATTGAGTGTATAATGTTTATGTAGCTACATCAAGTTAAACATTTACTAGTTCAAAAATTCATAATTGATCATAATAAATTTTCATGAGCTATGAATAATTATTAATATTTCCACTTTGAGCTAAATAGCTACAGTAGGGAAAACCTGTTTTAGGATCCGTCTATTATTGTAAGGGTAGGTTTAGGGTTGGGGTAGGTGTAGGCATTAATAAAACCCTATGTGGTAAGTAGCAAATGTATTTATTGTTATTTTATCGACAGATTTTGCCTCACCTCCTACCACTGCTATACCCATAGACAGTAAAAGAAATGGACGGAGCTATCCCATTGCCTTCTACGGCGTTAAGTGATGTCAGTATAGGAGCACTCACTTCCTGATGGCTGAGCGAACTGCGCAGGCTCAGACTGAGCTTGAGGACGTAGATGTGACGTGAGCCTCCTGTCTGACAGCTGTAGGTCTTCTAGTAGTTGTGGAAAGTGAAATCTGAATGGCGTTGTTTAAATATTTTCTCCCGTTGCTTTTGGCTCACTATCGGCTTCTCCTCATTCTTCTCCCTTGACTTTATCAGACTTTATGTCTCCACGTCCCCCCGACTGTCTCATAGACAGTAAAAGATTGCCTGCGAGCGTCTCCTCAGGTCTATACGGTAATTTCTCAACTGTGCGACAGAGTCGCGTTGGTTATGACGCAATAGTTAGCCTATTTTTACAAAAACAGCTTCTGCGGGGCGATAGTGTAAGATACAAGGTAATGGAGCCTTTTATGCATTGTCGTGTTTCTTTAGAAATAAACAATGGACAAATGGAGTCTTTAAACGTCTCAGATGTAAAGTTATTCACTGTCAAAGTGACTCAAAAATGAATGGGAGTCAATGGGATGCTAACAGCAGGTGATGGCTTGGTTAGCAATGGCAGCCCCTAGGGGTGGAACGCTTTCCGAGTGCTAGATTACTCCCTTGGCTATACCCCTTCTAGCTACAACTCTTCTTCTCCATTAGTAGTGTATTTCTGTGGCAGAATAACAGCACCACACACTGGCCTGGCATGTATACTACATCGTTTTGAGTCGGTTTCAGTGATTTCGTGTGTATGCAGATATTTCTTGAAATGAGGGGCTGGAAAAGATTGGATTGGGAAAACTCTGGCTTTGTGTGGACAGGGCCTAAGTAACAAACTCAGTTCAGTTCATGAAGCTTCCTGATAACGAGCTGATGATCTGAATCAGATGTGTTAAATAAGGGAGATTTACAAAAAAGTGCAGAGCAGTGGGTGCCCACTCCCAGGATTGAAAATTACTTTCTTTACCAAATGCATCTCAAATGGCTACATTATGGGTGCGTCTATATCAGATCATGTGATCAGTGATCACGGAGTCAGCCATTTTAAAGGTAGGTGTTCACTGCAAAAATGCAAAATCTGTGAAAACAGTGATATGTTACACATACGTACATTTTTGCAGGGTGTTTCTTAACTTGGAGACATCTCCAGTTACTGGCCTGGCATGCATATTACAGCCTTTTTAGTCATTTTAGAAAATTCACATGAACTGGGATTGTTTTGACAACGTTGTCGTCTGTTTTTAGTACACACACTTGTTTCTTTGTCTGGTAATGTATATGGTTTAACAGGGTTGTGTTCTCCTGAGGTTTTCCCTGGATTTATTAAAGACAATTAAATTATTAAAGCAATTATTAAGCACACTTTTCACAAAGGTCACTTCGTTTGAAACTTCTAATAACTTCAACTTTTAACTTCAAAACAACAAAAATACTCATAAATGTCAGCTCAGCTGTCAATAGAACAGAACAACCAACTAATGTAGAAAGTAACCATCAAGAAACACCTGAAACCGAGGGCTATAAATACACATGCAAATACTAGGGACTAAATGAGATAATGAACTAGACACAGGTGCAATACATGAGGGGAAATCAAAAACCATGGCAACAGATGACCTGGGACAAATTAAACCTGACTTAACACAAAAAACTGATCTGGGAACAGTGCAAAACAACAAAGGGAACACAAAGCCCAGCTCAAGCACAAAACAAACACAGATCAAAAGTTACAGCATCTTGCATGTCTTGTTAGCCGGCATGGCTAGTTTGATGTTGAAGAGATTTCAAAACCTCAGGATTAGTGAGTAATGAGTCACTCTTACTGTCATTGTTTTCTTTTTGGAGCATGACAGGCATGGCTACCATCAACTGGTGTTGTGTAGAAAAGAGCTTTATGAGTTCATTCCTCCTTTTGGCTTTGGAATGATATAAATGTGTGAGATGTTTAAAGTAGTTTGGGTCTCTGTCACCATGGGTTAAAATGACATCTACAGCTCACAACTCCTATAAAAGTGTGCAAAAGTTGATGGGCTAATGGCTGCTTTTTGTCTTTTTTCTTTCTCAGTAGAAACACACATCAAAAATGAGGTTAGTGTGGATGATTCATCTGGTGAGTTATCTTCCACCTCTGAACCACCTGGTCTTCAAGATGTAAAAACCAACTGCAGTGAAACTTTGCCAGAATCACTCTCCATCAGTCCCAGTCCCAGTCCCTGTCCCAGTCCAGACCCGGAGGCAGCGAGATCTGCTGACTCTGTGTCTTCTGATGAGTCCACTGTGACCACAAACTCACATGATGATCTCAATAAAGATCCCCAGACTTCAGACAAGGCAAGGTAATGTATCAGTTCTGTTTACATCACAACTGTGTTTTTATTTTGTTTATAAAATGGCATGTTTCTTGACAAAACTTATTTGCCTTTGGTTACTAATGTTTATGTTCTTCCTTGTAGTTCCCAAGATCAGATGAAGGATGCTCAAACCACACTTGGCAATCTCCAATCAAAGAAACTTCACATCAAATCTGACAAACCCAAGAAACCACGGTACGGTATGATTACTCAGAAAATACGTTTCTTGATCGTGTCTCATATGACTAAATGTAATGTGCCATAGTCATATTTAACCCCTAATCAAATGCCCTAAAAAACACCATTACGAATGTGCCATTGATTGGTTTTAAACTTCAAGACAGAAATTAAATGTCAATCAAAAAGTGTTTCAATATCAGTCAAAGTACTTTTAAAACATTAAAGGATTAGTTCACTTCAAAAGGAACATGTCTTGATTATTATTCCTCACCCTAATCTCATCAAAGGTGTTGATGTCTTTCTTCTTCAGTCAAAAATTATTTTTCTCCACATAATGGACTTCAGTAAGAATCAACAGGTGAAGGTCCAAATCAATGCAGTTTCAGAGGAAGGGCTTCAGAGGCTCTGATGATCCCAGATGAGGAATAGGGTCTGATCTAGACAAACCATCAGACATCCCCCCCCCCCCCCCCCCCCCAAAAAAACATATTTTAAATACCCTTTTAACCTCATTTGTTCATATTGCGCTGGAAAGGTCACCCTAGACATAGGCAGAAGTATCGCCCCAGGCAAACGTGCAAAGACTAACAAACACCCTTTACCTAAAAACACTCCATCGTCAACTTCAAAATCTTCTGACATTGTTTTTTAAACCTTTTTGTTGCTAAAGGATGTTTGTATTAGTCTTCATTTGGGATGGTAATTCTGCCTATTTATAGCGTGACCTTTTGTAAGTGATTATGCAATCCATAATCATATCTGGCTCGTCACAGAGCAGCGCAAGATTAGCAATTTAGGTTAAAAAGTATATTCATTTTTATTTTATTTTTATTTATTTATTTATTTATTTGGGGGGGGGGGGGTGTCCAATGGTTTGTCTAGATCAGACCCTATTCCTCGTCTGGGATCGGTCAGAGTCTCTGAAGCTCTTCCTCTGAAACTGCATTGATTTGGACCTTCAACCATTGGCCATTGAAGTCCATTATGTGGAGAAAAATCCTGGAATGTTTTCCTCAAAAAACGTAATTTCTTTTTAACTGAAGAAAGAAAGACATGAACATTTTGGATTAGATGGGGATGAGAAAAATATCAGGACATTTTCATTTTTAAGTGAACTAATCCTTTGGGCACATTTCCAATTCCAGTGTAAAAACAAACTTGACACGTTATCATAAATTGCTTATTTGCTTTTTCAAGATCTTAAACTATCTTATTCTTGGTCTGCAGGGCTGCAACCATTCGTGTGAGCCGGAAGAAGCAGACAGTAACAGGGCCACGCAACAGAACCAGTGAGTGTGTGGTGACTCAATCCAGCTGGCTCGACGTGTGGAAGGGACGCAAGTAACTAACTCTACACAATCTCTGAAAACTTCAAAGTGAACTTCCTGTCTTTTAGACCTTTATCTATTCGAAACATTTCAAAGTAACGACTGCTAAGTTAAATAAAACATAAAAAAATAGTAATACAAAATTATGAAAAAAAAAAAAAAAATCTAAACAAAAAGTGCCCTTTCACACCAAACACTTTGCAAACTCAGCACTTTTACTAAGCGAAAATTTCATATTTTCTTAATGATCATGGCAACTAGATTCTATTTACACTCAGAGAAAACAAACATATTTCCTAAGCAAAAAAATGATATTTACACCAAGTGCAAATAGCTGTAGATGCTATTTTCTAAGTCAAAATGGTGATATATTCTATTTACACTATATAAAAGTAACAGTTCTTTGCAATATGTGTAAATAGTAATTACATGTAATTGATTCTTTATTTTGGCAGATACATACTATTTGCACCTCAGTATTGTTGTACATTAACAGGATGCAATAATAGCAGTGTAAATTATTCTTTTTATTTAAATTATTTAATGGATGTCACTGTAAAGGGACAATAAAAGCCCTCCTTACACCTAGCCCCCCCCCCCAATGCTTTTATTATTATTAAACATTTTTGGCACTTTATATCCACATTTAGAAAATTTCTTCATTTTTATTGAAAGTAAATGCCAATATTTTTTTTGATGAGAAAAGAGAGAAGAGCAAACTCTGCAAAAGGCGGATTTGAGCTTGTGTTTATCACGTCAAAACAACGGTTGATTAGCCATACACTTTACTGATAGCACCATTGAAGACGCTAAATTGCGAGCAGTTTTTAAAAAAAAATGTTTTTTAAAAGATGTTTGGCACAACCAGGCATTGTTAGGCGGAGCTAGTGCGAATAGCACTTGCCAACAAGGCACACTGTTTGTACTTGGTGTGAATACATTTACATTTACATTTATGCATTTAGCAGACGCTTTTATCCAAAGCGACTTACAACTCAGGAGAACAGGAAGCGATCCGTCAAGAAGAGGCAAAGAAACACAAAAAGTGCCCCAAATACCAAGATTTGTAAACGGCTCAGAGTAGCAAAAACCAGAAAAGGGAAGGAGAAATAGAGGAGGAAAGAAGTTTTTTTTTTTTTTTATGTAAGATTAAGTGCTCATGGAAGAGATGAGTTTTTACCTGTCTTTTGAATGAAGCAAGTGATTCTGTCGTGCGTATGGAGGACGGAAGATCGTTCCACCAACCAGGAACAATGAAAGAAAAAGTTCTAGAGAGGGATTTCATGCCTCTCTGTGATGGTACCACAAGCCTTCGCTCATTGAAGGCTTCTGCTGGGGGTGTAGACTCGTAGGAGTGAGTCGAAGTATGCGGGTGCTGAGCTTGTGGAAGATCCATAAGCAAGAGTCAGGGCTTTGAATTTGATCCGGGCAGCGAGTGGTAGCCAATGCAGAGAGATGAATAGAGGTGTAACATGAGCCCTTTTGGGCTCATTGAACACAAGACGTGCCGCAGCGTTCTGGATCATTTGCAGCGGTTTGATTGCACAAGATGGAAGTCCAGCCAGAAGCGCATTGCAATAGTCAAGTCTAGAAATGACCAGGGCTTGGACAAGAAGCTGTGTTGCATGCTCCATAAGGAACGGTCTGATTTTCCTGATGTTGTGCAACGCAAACCTGCATGTCCGGGCTGTCTTTGAGATGTGGTCTTTGAAGGACAGCTGGTCATCAAAGATTACTCCAAGATTTCTGACCAACCCTGAAGGAGTAATCAAAGATGAACCTAGCTGGATGGTAAAATCGTGTTGCATGGTGGGATTAGCAGGGAAAACAAGCAGCTCAGTCTTTGCTAGATTGAGCTGCAGGTGATGTATTTTCATCCATGCCGAGATATTCGCCAGACAGCTTGAGATTCGTGCAGCTACTGCCGGATCATCTGGTTGAAATGAGAGGTAGAGCTGTGTGTCATCAGCATAGCAATGATATGAGAAGCCATGTGCCTGAATGATGGGTCCCAATGATGTAGTGTAAATGGAGAAGAGGAGAGGTCCAAGCACTGAGCCCTGAGGAACCCCCATGGTCAGTTGATGTGTTTTGGATACCTCTCCTCTCCAGGCAACCTTGAAAGACCTACCTGTGAGATAGGACTCAAACCAGTGGAGAGGAGTCCTTGTGATGCCCAGAGATGAGAGGGTGGACAGAAGAATCTGATGAGTCAGTGTCAAAGGCAGCAGATAGATCAAGGAGGATGAGGACTGATGATTTGGAATAGACACTCCGAATAGACACTCCGAAAAGAAAAATGAAATGCAGACTTGCAGAATTTATTCCTTAAGCAAATAAAACCTTGCACAAAGTTGTGCCCATACAAAGATACTTATAGTAATTATGAAATTACATAAAGATTTAAAGTTCGACAAATCACTAATTGCATTTAATATAAATTCAAACAATAATAGATTCATGTATGAACACCTTACATTAATATCACACGTGTTTGAAAAAAATGAAGAGAACAGTTAATCACAGGATATCAGTCTGCCCAATTAGGAAGCATAAGTCATCCTTATGCATAAGTGAACCAGTTTCAATTGCTTTGGTGCAAATGAAAGTGACAACAAGTGCACTGGTCTTTAGTTTTGTTAGGGTCCTTGTTACTGTCGGTTGCATGAGGTAACTAGTGTGCATGTTTCTGACCAAACTTTCAGAAACAGACTTTATTACAATGGCATGAGAGATGGACGTCCTCTATTGAGGCCTGTGCTTAAAGCTCAGTTCCGTGCAGCTCGACTGGCATTTGCCAGTGAACACCAGAATTAATTTCCACCATTGATGCCCCATTCTCTTCGTGAAGGAGAGCAGATTCACGCTGGGCACATGTGGCAGACGTGAAAGAGTCTGGAGATGCTGTGGGGAGCATTATGCTGCGTGCATCCATCCATCCAGCATGACCGATTTGGTAGTGGGCCAGTAATGGTCTGGGGAGGAATATTCTTGGAGGGACCTCCATGTGCTAGCCAGTGGTTCCATTGCTGCTTTTAGACACAGGGATGAAATCCTCAGAGCCATTGTCAGACCTTATTCTGGTGTAGTGAGCCCTGGGTTCCTCCTGGTGCATGTTAATGCCCGGCCTCATGTGGCTAGAGTGTGTGGATTTTAGATGACGAAGGCATCTCACGTTCCCCAAACCTGAATCCATTTGGGAACCCTGGGACATTATGTATCAGAGCATCCAAAGCCTCCAAGTAGCACCACAAACTGTCCAGGAGCCCTGTAATGCCCTGATCCAGGTCTGGAAGGAGATTCCTATGATACCATTTGCCATCTCATCAAGAGCAGGCCCAGATGTTGTGAGTGCATACAGGCACGTGGTGGCCAAACACACTACTGACTTACATTATGAGATGCTGTGATGAACCTCATGCAATTTGTATCAGCCTGTAACTTCAGCCTTTTTTGTCTTCCTTTTCATTTTTTTCTTTTTTTTTAACACTCATTTGTAACTTTTGGTGTGAAACATTTGCAACATTTGCATTTGGTGTGAAAGTGGCTTTAGGACACCTATCGATCATAAGACTGCTGTGAAAAAACTTTCAAAGAGTTTAGATTTGTGTTAAATTAGTTTGTGCTTTGCAGGCACAATGTTCTCTGGACCACTCTAGATGGGAATGTCATGTATATGTGGAAAAAACGCACAGTGAGTTGTTTTATAATCAATACTGAATAAATCATTCATTGCCACATTTTTCAATATAACCACATTTTCAATGTGCTCCAGGACAAGTTCACAGAATATGTGTTTCCTGTAACAAGCATCACCAACATACGGAAGCTGGATCAAGGGCATTTCTTCATCTCTTTACAGAAGAAGCACTTTGAATTCATGGCTCACAGTGAAGGTAAGCTGGAAACACTAGGCGTAGTGCAGTGAATCAATGTCAATTCTTATATCTGAGAGTCGGCGTGTTAAAATTAGCATTAAGTTTCTGAAGGTCATTACTTTCACCTCTATCCTGTGACTGTGTTTTGCCATAGATGTGCAGAAGGGCTGGTTAGAGTCTCTCTACGCCACCCGTGGGAGGGAACTGGCCCCTGCACCCAAACAACACGGACCGCTGCTCATGAAAGACCCGAGGAAAAAGGTGTACACTGCTATTTGTGGACACACCCTTTGGATTTACAGCAGCAAAGAGGTGAGGAAAATTACTTAACAATGTGATAAATATTTTTTGGTTTTGCTGTTTCTTGCTCAAAGCTTACAATCTGTATTGACCTTTTTGGCATTAACATACACTCCATATCCGGGTAGTATAATCCAGATATGAATTGGATTTTGTTTAGCCGGATATCATTTACACCTTCATTCCAATGCGTCTCTATTGCGGTGGGAAATATAGAGCCGATTACACTTTGATTGTAGCGTTAACCTCATTACATATTCCTGTGTAGCTGAATCCGGATGACAAAAAACATTCATCATAAACTGATGAAATAACAATTGGAAATAATTTCAAAAGAATTGAGCGAATTGTGTGTGTGTGTGTGTTGACTTTAAATGCAAATGAGCTGCTGCTCCCCGCCCCCTATCTAGAAGAAGGCGGAGCTTCAAGAGCTCCTGTTAGCAGCTCTGATTACCTCACACAAAAAGCTGAAATGATATTTTCAGTTCGTGTATATGTTCAAACTGAAATCGGACAATGATGGAGAGACTCAAGAAGAAGTGACAACATGTAGAATGAGACAGGATGTTTCTGAATGGATAGTTGATGAATTATGAGTTAACGATCTTCAAGTTATTGATTAGCATATTCTGTCATGATAATCTATAAACCGCTGGTGTGGGAACGGTTGTAAAATGAGCCAGAGAATATCTGCTGATGAAGAGGGAATAGGTATAGTTTAGTTTAATAACGGTTATAACTTATGTTGTCCTCTTGCTTTATGACATGCTATTGTGTTTTTGTTCGAACTGCATTGTAATAAATGTGAAAAGACAGATGACAGCTTGAGCGACTCCCAAATGTGCTTGACTACAACAACTCTTCCTCTTCTCAACATGGCCTTTGTTGCGTGTTCCCGGGGGAGGGGTTTATGTAAATTTCAGGGTTAGTGATGTCACCAACCCATGAAGAAGCTCGATGTAGTCCCTACCAGCCATTTGTTGTAGTCCTTAAAAAGTGATTTCTGTAAAAGAAAATATCTCCCTTTGCTTTGAACTTTGAGCGTAACTTTGCAGATGTTTTTTTATGCTAAAACAGCGACACTATACACTAACCAATGTTAAAAAAGGAAATCATTATCGAGGACCCCTTTAAACAAATGTTTTTGTTCAGCCAGACTGTAATATATAGTTGTTGACAATGGGAGTTTGCAAATTGACCTTGTTTGAATTAACAGGACTTCAATATAGGTCTTGGCATGATGTTTGTGTCTATGAATATAGCATCTGTGAAGTCGACAGGGCGTCACAGCTTCAGTCTCATCACTCCATACAGGACCTTTAAGTGAGTCTTCTATTCCCACCAAGTATTTTATTTTACCACTTTTCTGTGCTCTATGTGCTTATTTTACTGTTGGTTGGTTTGTTTGTTCAGTTTCTCTGCAGACTCTGCTAAGGAGGCGACCATGTGGCTGGAAAATCTGAATGATGTGATTCGCAGCGCACTGTCCTACAGCGAGGTGGCACATCGACTGTGGTCGAGTCCCTTTAATAAAGTTTGCGCTGACTGTGGTGCTGCCAAACCAGAGTGGGCATCAGTGAACCTGCTGGTGGTCATCTGTGAGGCCTGTGCTGGCGCACATCGATCCATGAGCAGTAACAGGTCCAAAGTGCGAGGTCTAAAACTAGATAATAAGGTTTGGACCGAGCCTTTAGTACAGGTGAGCTTTATGCTGCTGTAACAAAACGTATAATCCTGTCAGCATGTCTTTAATATCGCGATCATTTTTAGTTTCTACTCATTTTACAGTGCTCTGAAATTTTTTTTTTTCCCATACCTCCATGCAGAAATCCTTTAAAGAAGACATATTATGCAAAATAATTTTTGCTTGGTGTTTGAACACTATATTATAACACTATACAGTAAATTGCCAAAGGTCTTGGGATACCTGCCTTTAAATGCACATGAACTTTAATGACATTTCCTTCTTAATCTGTAGGGTTTAATATGGAGTATGCAGCTATAACAGCTTCAGCTCTTCCTCAAGGTTTATGAGTGTGTTTATGGGAATTTTTGAAAATTCTTCTAGAAGATAATTTTTTGAGGTCAGGCACTGATGTTGGACGAGGAGGCCTGGCTCTCTGCTCTAATTGATCCCAAAGCTGTTCTATTGGGTTGAGCTGCAGGCCAGTCAAGTTCCTCCACACCAAACTCCTCATCCATGTCTTTATGGGCCGATGCTTTGTGCATTGGAGTGCAGTCATGTTGGGACAGGAAGGGGCCGTCCTCAAACGGTTCCCTCAATGTTGGGAGCATGAAATTGTCCAAAATGTCTTGGTACGCTGAAGCATTTTACACTTGGCACAATGCAGTCAGGCAAGTACCATTTTCCTGGCAACTGGCATTCCCAAACTCGTCCATCGGATTGCCAGACAGAAAAGCATGATTGTTCACTCAAGAGAACATTCTCTGCAGAAAGTTAGAAACTTCTGCACACCGTGACCCTCAGCATGCTCTGTAATTTTCATGGCTGAGTTGCTGTTGTTCCCAATTGCTTCCACCTTATAATCCCACTAACAGTTGACCTTGGAATATTTTGTAGTGAGGAAATTTCATGAATGGACTCATTACAAAGGTGGCAATCCCAGTACTATGCTTGAGTTCACTGAGCTTCTGAGAGTGACGCAATTTTTCACAAATGCTTGTAGAAGCGTCTGCATGCCTTATGCTTGATTTATACACCTGTGGCCATGAAGTGATTGGAACACCTGAATTCAAATTTGGAGGGATGTCCCAATACTTTTGGCAATATAGTGTACGTGTCCAATACATTTTGTTGAAATCAAGGTTGCCTTTGGTCGGCTCTTGTTTTTGCAGTTCGAACATCTTAAGTAGGATTTTGTCAGGTTATGTCTGGGAAGACAAAACCTTACACCCACCCCCCACCCCAACAATATGCATTGCATTTAATTCTGCAGTTTGAACCTCAATGACAAATTTAACAATCAAGCTGAATTCACCCCTAAGTTAAATTATTTTAATCTAATTTAGATTTTAATAAATGTTTAATAGTGTATATTAACAATAGATGTAAATGTTTTGTTTCTCAGTTGTTTGTGCTGTATGGCAATAAAGCTGCCAACAGTGTGTGGGGTCACAACATCCCTCCAGCGGAGCAGATCGGACCTGACGTCTCACCAGATCAGAGGGCAGAATTTATTCTAGCCAAGTACCGCAAAGGACTTTACCGCAAAGCTCACCCGCTCGCCGCAAGCCAGAAACTGCTTGACCAGGTCAGGAAGTAATCAAGGCCCTATGCCATCTTATTAGTTTCAGACCAATCCCATAATGATCACTGCATTATTTTCTGGTGCTCTTCAGAGGTTGCGTGAGGTGGTGTGTGGTCCTAATGTAGAAGAGACTCTGTCTCTACTGTGCTCTGGGGCAAGAGTTTCAATCAGCGCCACAGATCCAGAGCTTCAATCCGCCATCATCGTGGCAAAGAGTTCAGGACAGGCACTGCAGACAGAACTACTGCTACATAATGAGTTTGTGGGTTAGTTGAGTCCTGATAAGGGCAAATCAAATTCCTAGTGTATCAACAAGTGTTTATTTACCACCTAACTGTATTCCATGGCACATTTTAACCCCTTTTTGAAGACAGTCTATTTTAAAACCATTATGATCATTTGCATTGTGACATTATTTCATGACAATTAAGTACAAAGGCACCCTTAATAAAGATTAGTGAAATAGGCTGTGGAATTCCAAATTTCATAAAAGAACTACTGGCATGATTTACCACTTGATTTTTTTCTATTTGCTCAGTTTAAAAAAAAAATGAATGGGAATATACTTCAGGGAGAATGTTACTGATAAGAATCTCTAGTATGGCTAGTATCTGTGCTGTTTCTTAAAAATAATATCACAATACAAAACTTCTCAATGATCCTTAGAATAAATGTCTTTGCAAAACAAAAAAAATGTGTTTATTGATCTTGAAGTGTAACCTCACCTGGACATGTTTTAGTGAGACTCTTTTGTTTATTATGTAACATAAGTGTAATATTCTCAGATTTGTTTCCTGTGAATTGATGATGTTTTAATTCATGTTGGTTTGTTTTAAAGACTTACCTGACTTTGAGAAAATGGGACATACAGAGGAACAGATGGGTAACTATCCAGTACACACTTTAGTATTGAGAGTGAAAAATTCTGCACTTTTATTGAGCTACTTTGATTAAAATAAAACTACATATTTTTCTCTGATTTCCATGTGTAGAAGAACTCCACGGAAAGCTGGATGAGGAGCGGTTCTTGTTCTCGCAGGAGAACGAGGCTGCAGCCTGTGATGTGCTGGATTTAACAGAGGTCATTTCAGTGTTTGACTGCTCTGCAGAGTAAGCTCATGCTACAATATTTATTAGTGCACGAAAGGATATATGACTTAAGTTAGGACAACATTAATCAGGTTTGCTTGATAGCCATGCATTACAGATATTATTATATGAATAAACCTGTGTTTAGACGCATTGTGTATAATCAGGTTTTAAATTTAATGTGCACATTTTATTAATTTAAAAAAATAGCACAATGTGGATGTAACGTGTAGAGCAAGGAAACTACTCATTAACATAAACAAGACTAAACAAAGAAGCAAGAGGAACAAAATGCAGAGAGTGGGGTAATTTAGGTGTGTGATTAATTAAAAACCATGGAAACCAATAATGGTTTCAATAAAAACAATAAAATAAAACAATAAAAACCAATAATAATAATTTTAACTCAGGCAAAACGGGAACATTGGAAATTAAACCAAAACACTATAAGACTATACATAGTACTATACAGTAGTCCCCCCTCCCGGAAGGTGTGTCTCTCATAGTGTAACTAGTCCAATGATGGAGGGAGGGAGCTTAGGAGGTGGAAGAGGGACTTGCGAACGGTAGGACGCAGGAGGATATAATGGTGGAAAAAACCAGGCTGGCAATGACAGTAAACAGAGACAGGTGGGATCCAAGAGCACAGCCAGGATGAAGGCCCACAGCAGAGTCGAGGGAGGATTGAGCCATAGTGGAGACTTGCCAGGCGTAAGGAATGGAAGCAGGGACGACAGGCTGTGATGGAGCCAATGGACATGGAGATGGATGGATGGAGCCGATGAGACCAAGTGCCATGGATGGATCTGGAGGCTGAGGAGCCCCAGCAACGAGCATCTGAGGTGCAGCCAGGGTGTCAGAGGACTGAGGCAGAACAGGTGGACTAAGAAACAAGATGAAGTTGGAGTGACAAAATGACCCTGAAGTCTGTGGCAAAAGCAGAGTTTTGACTGGTCATGGTGGAGCTGTAAGGACGTCGGGCCCAGGTGGAGCTGTGAAGACGACGGCCCCAGGTGGAGCTGTAAGAAAGACCGCCCCAGGTCAAAAGTGGAGCTGTGGGATGGAGAAGCCAAGTTGGAGCCGACTGGTCAACAAGCTGAGGTGGAATGGTGGGCTTGGTGGCTGGAGGCGGCACCAGGGGATTCCCTTGGGTGGGTTTGGTGGCCAGGGGATTCCCCTGGAGCTGGAGACTGGAAGAACGAAGGCAGATCCACACAGCTGAGTGGAGTCAACAGATAGGGAGATGAGGGACTGAAGAGAACCAGCAGAGGAGGGGCCAAAGAAGGAGGAGGCAGGAGGGGGAGGCTGTGTGGGACCAGTGGAGATGGAGACTTGTTGCTGGGTAGGACATTCAGGGACAAGAAACTTCCTCACAATAATTCCCAGATGACAGGCATAGTTTACCCTCAGAGGTGGTAGTGTGGGTGGGGCTTTCCTTATACTCCGCTAGCATACCCACAGGGACAGATGGTGTTGCCGGCTCACACAACTGGTCAGACTTTCTGCCAGGCTCCAGGGCAATGATGTACACTGACGTCATTTATCTGTTAGCGTTGTGGGAGGTGGCTGGTTGGGCTCTGGGATTGGAGTGAGGCTGGTGATGGCCGCCTCATCCTGCAGATGGTGAACAGAGACCCGACAGTTCAACAATACCCACTCCACAAATGCAGAAAAATTCCACAGAGGACCGTCACTGGGTAGGCATGCCTTGGGTCACTCGCTGAGGCTGATATAGTAAATCAGCATAAAATAAGTAAGGGATGATCCATAGCTTAAGTACATTACAAGTGTGCTTTCAATACAAAGCATTTTTTCCACAAGGGAATAGCATCTTGTGTAGTTTTCATGTATTTATTACTACAACACTCCTGCTGCTTTCTGTGATTAACTACTGCCGAGTCATAGGGGTTCTGATATTCAGGGCCGCAGTCCACTTTTTAAATATACTGTTATATTTTGCTAATAATTAACTAATAATTCAGAACCATTCTTTGGAGGTTCTCTTATTTTCATTTTCATTTATTTATTTATTTTATCTGCGGAGTAATTTGTGAAATTCAAACTTTTAACTTTTGTTGTTTATAGGCAAACCCATGAATTTGAGGTGCTAACTTTGACTGACAGACTGGTTTGCACTGCAGATGAACGAAACACCCTCCTTGGTCACATGTTGCATATCATGAAGGTAATGTGTTTAACAATCTTTTTTCTAGTGAATAAAAAAAAAAATTTGCTAGTAAATGTGTAAATATCAGTACAGCGGTTACTGAAGGGGATGTCGTGTGTATGTGTGTAGGTTGTGCTTGCAGGTGCAGTGGTGGATGACGATCTGTTGGAAGTTGTTGCCGTGTCCAGGGCGTCTATACGTGAGGGTGCCATTCTACAGTGTGCGGAAGTGTGGTGCACCCTTCAGGCAGGAGAGATGACCATACACACAAAGCAGCACGGCTCCAGAGACACACTGTGTCTGGGAGCTCAAACACGTTGCCGTCAGTATCACACCCCACATCAGTTTAAAAAATACTGTCATAATAATGTCATTAAAAAATATATATTCTTTGTAGATCTGCAGCTCTCCGAGAAATGCATCCTGCTAGAGCTTGCTGAAAGGTCAGTGTCTCTGACAGGCATTTGTGTGTTTCAAGACCTAGTGAGCTGCCTACATAGACAGCATCGTAGGCACCAGCAGCACCCCTGCCTTTATATTAAGTATACACTCTGCATCATCACCAGCATTTCGGCTAAAAAAGCGCAATGGTCAAAAAGACAGTCAAAAGAACACGTGAATGGTGAAAATGACAGTTGCAAAAACTAAACTAAACTAAAATATTATCCCCGGTTTCACAGACGAGACTCGCATGTTCAGGTATCCCTGCATTTTGGACTTCTTATGATCATTGAGGATCTGAAGTGAGGCCATTTTTAGAGCTTGATGAAATGTAAAGTGGTCCTTGATTATATATATTTTTTTACTTTAGTTAGTGTGTAATGTTGCTTTTTAACTGCAAAGTTACGGCGCTCAAAGCAAAGGGAGATATTCTTTTTTACTGAAATTACTTTTTAAGGACTAAAACAAGCTTCTTCATGGGTTGGTGACATCACTAACCCTATAATTTACATAACCCCTCCCCCGGGAACACGCAACAAAGGCCATGTTGAGGCAGATGTAGCACAAATGCAGTAGCATGTCATAAAAGCAGAGTTATAACCATAATTAAGCTAAACTATCCCTGTTCTCTCTTCATCAGCAGAAATTCTCTGGCTCATCTCACAACAGTTCTCACACCAGCAATTTATAGATTATCATGACCGAATATGCTAAGCAATAACTTGAGGATCTTTTACTCATAAATTTATCTAATCAACTAACCATTCAGAAACGTCCTGTCTCCTTCTACAAGTTGTCTCTTCTTCTTGAGTCTCTCCATCATTGTCCGGTTTGATCATAAAAGGCTGAACAGTTTCTGATATTTTCATTGAGTGTATGCGACTGCTTCAGTCGGAGCTGCTTACATGAGCTCTTGAAGCTCCGCCCTCTTCTATAAAGGGGGCACAGAGCACCAGCTCATTTGCATTTAAAGGAACAAACACGTGTTTTTGCTAAAAAAAGGACAATTTTAACATGCTATTAAAACGACCAGTGGGGTATTTTGAGCTAAAACTTCACATACACACTTAGAGAGTTTTTTAAATCTTTTTTTGTAAAAAGGGGCATTATTGGACCCCTTTAAAGTACACCTGTGACCATTATGACACCTGCAGTGTTTAATGCATAACGATTCTACAAAAAGGTGACTTAACTAAAAGCTGAACATTTGGTTGTTATTCTGTAAGTGTGTACAGTATTTTTAGGTTTGATGTATATCCGTATTCCTCACAAAACCCTGAACACAGTCTGCCTCCTGCAGGACATTACATATACAGTTTGAGCTGGAGCACAGCTGTCTGAGGTGGCATGAGCTTGTGCAGAGGGCCATGTGTTCGACCACAGACGGGCCGCGGCGTGCAGGATCTGTGCCGCAATCTGTAGACCGGTGTATCTCTCACATCACACAGCACGGTGAGTTATACAAGGATATATAAATGATGGTATGTAAAAAGTCACGCCTGAAAAACCCTCTCCTCTTATTGACAGAAATGAGACGGTGAGGCGGAGATGTGAGGGAGGGTTTTTCAGGCGGGACTTTTTACTGCGCCGAGTCGAAGTACTCTCAGAAGTGCTATTCCGCCATACATTATAGTTATCCCTTTTAACTCGCTTAGAAAAGCGCCACGTTTTGTTTTATATCGCCATAATTGGTCGTTGAACTATTGGTGTAACTGTATTTAAATAGAGGAAACGTGGAGGTGTTTGTTCGCTTCTAACTTGATCTCTGTTTGGTACCATAGTGAATGAACTGGGCTTAGTGGGCTAAGCTAAATGCTATCAGATCGTCACCGCGCGTCAGAGAGATTAAGAGCACACACTGAGACGGGAGAGGTGTGTGTCATCTCGTCTTAGTTAAGGGAATAACAGTTTAATATGAAAAAGCAGTGGAGTATCCCTTTAACAATATAGTTAAACCTCAGATGCCTTGTTGGTTGAATATATACTTTTAGTGCACTTCAGTTGTTATAATCTTTTTTTTTTTTATATCTGTACATATACAGACAATATGAATGAAATAAAAGTCCACTTATGGGCATTTAGAGTACACAATCAAGACAAAGAAACACTTTAAAACTTTGACATTATAACGAAGCAAACGTTTTAAAAGTACTTTTTAAATTATTGTTTTAATAATCTTTTGTCTGCTTAAAAAATGTTAATGTGTTGCTTAACAACACTGAGCATATGTCTCGTATCAAATACTTGATTAGAATTTGAACTGTAGTTTACAGTTTAGAAAACAGTTACTCTGTGGTCCTTGGGACAAAAAATCTCCATCAAAAAATGTGAAGCTTTGGAGGACTCATTTATTAAATTTGGTCTCATTTTAAAAGACCCTAAGCTGATTTTTTTTGTTAAAATAAAAAAAGCTACATTTAAAAAAAGTGGAACAAAAAGTTATAGAGTTAAGTTTATGAAAAATGTTAATGAAGATTATTTTATATAAAATATGTATTTAATAATAACAATAACTATATTGTGTATTTTAGCATGGATTGATTGACCAATCAGCATCCAGGGTTGTATTTTAAAGCTTGACACTGCTTTTGAGAACCATCAAATGAAAGCATCTCTCAAAGCCCGATTGTAAAGAGTTGTTTTGTTGGTTTCAGGGTTAAAGGTGGAGGGTTTGTATCGGCGCTGTGGCATCGCTCCTCAGATCAGTAAGCTGGTCGATGCCCTGCGTGTTTCTCCGAGAGAAACTGTTCTGGAAACAGACGAGCTCTCCGTTCTAGATGTTTCAGGAGCCCTAAAGCAGATCCTACGGGAGGATGTTGAGCTCATACCGCACACACACAAACCGCACTGGCTGAAGGCTGCAGGTACGTCTGTTCTCGGCTGTCATTCTCTTGGTACCTTTTTTCACTGGTTCAGTCTAAAATCAGTTTAATGTTGAGTGTTATGTGGTGTTCAAACCAACCAGGCAATCTATCATCCAGAGCGCGAGTCAGCTTTATTTATATAGCGCTTCTTTACAAAGCAGATGGTGTCAAAGCAGCTTCACCGTGTTAAAGGGATAGTTCACCCATGAGCCTGTGATGTTTATCTGCTGACCCCCAGGGCATCTGAGATGTAGGTGTGTGTGTTTCTTCAGGAGAACACAAATGAAGATTTTTAACTCAACCGTTGCTCGTATAATGCATGCCAATGGGGTGTATATCTGTGGGAGTAAAACACAACGACATACGAATCCATTATTATCCCTTTAACAGGAAAATAATGCAACAGAATTTTATTTGGCTGTACTGCTGCTCTGGAGAAAAGCGTAATGTCATCCAGCTCCGCTCAATAATCATAGTGTCAATGCAGGCAGATCAGTAATTTGGCTTTTGGCTTGCTCAGTTGGGGACACTAAATATTCAGCTAAAGGCGACGGTGGCAAGAAACCAAAACTTCTTCAGGGCTAGAATAGAGAAAAAAAAACTTGGGAGAAACCAGACTCAGTCGGGGTGCCAGTTCTCCTCTGGCCTATTAACACACATAGTATGATTATTATTCTGGCAACCTAACAGGTCAGAAATCATATTAGATTAGAATATTCAGAATATTTGTCCACTTCCATCTGATTGAAGATCGGAGTCGTCACGCCAGAGACGGGTGTATTGATGAGGCCTTCAGAGGGAGTCTAGCTGACATTTCAGGAATGTGTTGGCCTTATCTACTGTCTAGGCGCATGTCCACCATCTGATCTGGTATACGGCCAAGATCTGTCAGTAAACCTCGGGATAAACAGAGAGACTAACATTAGCGCAGATGCCACTCTTCTTATGATGTGTCGAGTACATCAGGTGTTATTGGAAGTGTTCCTGGCTGACCTAGATAATGCAGCCTAACAATCAGTCAATTGATCTGAATAATGAAAGTTATAAATGTTCTGTGTGTATGCCATAGTAAAGAGATGTGTTTTTAGTCTAGATTTAAACTGACAGAGTGTGTCTGCTTCCCAAACAATGCTAGGAAGACTATTCCAGAGTTTAGGTGCTAAATAGGAAAAGGATCGACCGCCTGCAGTTGATTTAGATATTCTAGGTATGATCAACTGGCCAGAGTTTTGAGACCGCAATAGACGTGATGGAGTATAATGTGTTAAGAGCTCGCTTAAGTACCGGGGAGCTAAACTATTTAGTGCTTTGTAAGTAATAAGCAAGATTTTAAAATGTATGCAATGTTTAATAGGGAGCCAGTGCAGTGTTGACAGAACTGGACTAATATGATCGTACTTCCTGGTTCTAGTAAGAACTCGAGCGGCTGCGTTTTGGACCAGCTGGAGTTGGTTTATTAAGCGAGCAGGGCAGCCACCCAGTAGAGCATTACAATAATCTAGCCTTGAGCTCATGAACGCATGTACTAACTGTTCAGCATTTTGCGTTGAAAGCATGTGCCATAATTTAGATATATTTTTAAGATGGTAGAATGCGGTTTTACAGATGCTAGAAACGTGGCTTTCAAATGAAAGATTGGTATCAAAGAGCACACCCAGGTTCCTCACTGACGACGAGGGCTTGACAGAGCAGTCATCAAGAGTTAGACAGTATTGTACTGGGGAGCTAAACCATTTAGTGCTTTGTAAGTAATTGGCAAGATTTAAAAAAAAACTGTATTAAGATATTTTGAAGAAACTTGGTAACCATACAGTTGACGGCACACATCGTCTTTTTTGTCCCCACTTTACTATGAAAGGTAATGGATCATCAACCATCTGGTTACCAACATTCTTCAAAACATCATCTTTTATGTTCAACAGAATAAAGACTCATTACTTTTTCTTTTTTTGACAAAAAAATCCATTTCTTTAGGGGTTTTTTCAAACATTAGACGTTTAAAGTTAGACATTTGAGAACATTTTGAATAAAATAAAAAATCTGTCAGTTTTGTTCATATCTGTGGTGCCACAGTAAATGTGAAGAGTTCTGTATTGATCCACAGCTCTGTCAGATGAAAAACACCGACTGCAGACGTACCGCAAACTGCTCCAACAGCTTCCTGCTGACAGCCACGGGACGCTGGCAGCTCTGTGCGGACACCTACACATGTATGAGATCCATCTACAGTTATAGATACAAATATAGTTGTAACTATAAACATACATTTAAAAATCTGAGTATGTCTGAATGACTTTGCACTCAGCTTAGTCGTATTGATTTAACAGGCTCGGTTTTTTCATTTTTGTATATTGCAACATTATACCAAAATGCTTACTTTTGTGAAACCGCAAAAACATGGTTTATGATAACGACAAATTTAACAAGAGAAATAATTATACATTTTATGACAATGACACAATCACATTGATCTAAGTATTCTTGGTGTGTATAGATGAAATGAAAGCATTTTAGCACAAGGCTCCAACTTATGAAAATGTGATGACATGAAACGGTCTGAACACTTCCTGATCCACTGTGTGTGCGTTATCAACTAAATATTGCACTATGAAAATGTTTTTGAGCTGCAAGAATTCATAGCTAAGGAAAGACCATAACTTTTGAAAGCTCATTTATGATGATTAACTACACCTGTGTCCACTTAAGGAACACAATCATATGTTTCTAAATCTCATCAGGTGAATGGAAAGGTTTAGCACTATTTGATTAGACAGGACTTTATGCTTTGGATCAGATGATGTATCAGTGACTTTCATCCGTTTCAAATGTGCTTCTTGGAGAAGACTGTTGTTCTGAATCATGTCTGTGTGCTTTCAGTGTGCAGATGCACAGTCAGGTGAACCGCATGACGGTTTATAATCTGGCAGTGATATTTGTGGTCACGCTGTTCCAGGAGCTCGCCATGAACACGGGCATGGTACAGCTTACCAGAGAGCTGATCATGCACCACACCGAGCTCTTCAAGGTGAGCGCACGCGCGCGCGCACACACTATAGAGCAGTGGTTCTCAAACCTGTCCTGGAGTACCACCAGCCCTGCACATTTTGTATGTCTCCCTCATCTATCACACCTGATTCAACTCATGAGCTCATTAGTAGAGACTGCAAGATTAAAATGGATGTCAGAAATAGGGATACATACAAAATGTGCTGGGCTTATGGTACTCCAGGACAGGTTTGAGAACCACTGCTATAGAGCATCTCATTGGGTCATTAATGACTGTTATCTGACATTGTGTGCAGAATCACGTGGAGACGGAGAGAGAAATCATCACGGTATTGTGAAGAGCTCGCGGCTCTCATGACGGAGTGTGTTCAACAGCAGCACGGGAGACGGGTCCAGAGAGTGTATTGTACTTTATTGTAACTCAGAATTAAATGACAAAGCATTTGTATTAATGAATAAATGCGCAAAAAAAAAAAAAAAAAAAAAGTGCATTTAAACAGCCTCAAGGTGTGTGTTCCCAGAGAAGCAAAGCATTATATGGAGCTCAATCCACATGAATGTTGGGAATGAAACGGTCAACATTTAAGTCTCATAAGATAAGGACAAGTATTTAGTCTCTGCAGTCTCACAGATTTTAACACTGCATCTAGTTCTTAAACACTCTTCATTAAACTGTGTGAGGATGTATAGTAAACATTAGAAATACTGTAACATCCTTTCTCTACCAGTGTATCTGTTTAATAAAAATAAACAAAGCACAAATGGACAATTCATGTACGGTTTATACATGTGCATCATATACATGCAGCTGGAAAGATTTCTTCACTCCAATGGTTGAAGTTTTAATATTTGGGCCGTTTTACATCCACCCTGAATGAGAGAAGAGGAAACACAAGAAACAGAACATGAACATACGGTGTGTGACTACAATAATTTTACTAACACACATTTTGATCAGATCATATAATGGCTACTTCACTGCCTGGGAAACTGGCACAAAATATCAGTAATAATGGAAGTTGCCCAATCTGACTCTTTTTTTTCCTCCATCATAAATGAGTGGCGTCTCAATAAACGCTGTCATGTTCTCTTGTGTTGGGATGCTGGTGTTTGGGAACAATTGTGTGAGACGCTTCAGGAGGAATTACACCAAATCATGTTTCAGAGCCACCAAACCAACATTTGACATGCTGCGACGCCATTGGTCCACTGGTTAGTCCAGTCATCCAACTACAGCCTCTGATTAGGCAAAGTCACATTAGCCGTTTTTTTGCCCATTGAGGGATTAATTCAGTAAATGGGTTTTCATCAGTGTTTAAGCGCATATCAGAAAAAAAAACGTATCCGCCTCAATTGACCATATTTCGAGTAACTTCCTGGTTTTTGATAAGCCAGCTTGGGCTTTTCTGCTGAACTGTTAGCCCTCATTCTGTACTCACCGTACATCGACACAAATGCATCAATGTTTTTTTTTTTTATATATATTTTAATGCAGTTATCCCACTTACCTAATTCCCCAAATAAACCAGTTTAATTGATTGCAATACAGATTGAAAGTTGGAATTAGAAAAAACTGTGTGATTGGACACGCATGCAAAAAAAATTCCAGCACAAACGTTATTTTTCATGTGTTGACTAAAAGTATTATTTGATCCCCTTCTGAGATTGTCCCCATTTGTAAAACCAAACGTTTCAAGATGTAGGAAATTCAACATCTGATAGAAAGCACACAAAATTGTTGATGCTTTTTTTTTCACACACGAGTCAAATTGAATTTGCTGAGGAACAGAGACTTTTTTTTTTAAGTCTTCATGACGTTTTACGTTTGAATAAATAAGTGAATAATCAGAATAGTCACTTAAATAGTCAGTGTCAATAGTGTAATACTTAATGCTAGACCAGCTAACACTACCTCAGCTCACTGCAGACACCGACACACCAACAAGAAACATTTCACCGCAAGATTTACAGCTGGCTTATACTGCAGAAGTTCTTAAAGTGCCCCTATTATGTTTTTTTTTAATCTATTATATTATATTATATTATATTATATTATATTATATTATATTATATTATATTATATTATATTATATTATATATCTGCCTGTGTTGAACGTTGTCCGCCGGTGAAGAACTTGATGCCAACAAACACGTAATTTTACTGACGACTGCTTCTCAAATTTGGACACTTGCTCTTGAAAGATGGGTCAGTACCCGTTTATTTGGACCAGCTCCTCAGAATCACAAGCTGTCAGAAATAATCATTACTGATGTAAAGATTTTCTACCAGGTGTTCAAAATACATAATTTGGTGTTTATATTGTGTAAGTTTCCGGCTAACTAACATTATTACTGAAATACTACTGTAAATCAGCTGTGGGCTGCAGTTTTACCTAAAACTGTCTGTTGATGCAGATGTCTGCCATTCTTACTACTTTGACTAAAGATAAAGTTTGGAGCAAGATTTATTTTTTGCTAACTTTAATGTTCATCAGTCATTGACGTTAGTGCTGGGCTAACGTATGCGCCGTTATTGATACAGTTCCCACATGTGCACTGCAATAAATCACAAATACACACATGGGTTTGTTTAAGGACACACACATGTTAATGCTGATGGTTAGGATTTACAGATGAAACATCTCATAACCTCAAACTGAGTAGCGTATCACTGAGAAAGGTCCTGCTCAAGTCGATGCGATGGAGGTTTGGGTTGAATAACTAGTTCTTCCAGTTTCATCAACGGACTCACGCTCCAATTGAAATGGTGAAATCAACACCATCGTCGTCTTTACAGTGTGTACGATCACTGAGATTTAGGAAGCCTTTGGACAGAGCTGGAGTCCAGTTGCAATTAGTTTCTGATGTGACCAATCACAACCGACTGGGTCATCTGACCAATCAGAGCAGAGTAGATCGTGGTAAGGAGAGACTGGTTAATTTATCGAGTCGTTTGAGAATCGTTGAACATTGTGCTGATGTGTATATTAAGTAAGGGATAATGTCCACCCAGCCGGTTATCATCACAGAATAAACCCCGACAGAGTGATCAGGACCCCGAGGCGAAGCGGAGCATCACTCTGAAGGGGTTTATTCTGTGATAACCGGCTGGGTGGACATTATCCCGCTTATTACACAGCTACTAGTCTCAAATAAATAATTATTAGACACAAAATATTGTCTCGAGATTAAATATTTTATTAGCTCTTACGCAAAGCTTCAGCGAAGAAAAACAGTTCCAACCTGCTTTAAGCCTTTATCTATTGCTGCTAAATGTTGAGAATGAATGCTGAAAGGGTTAGTTCAGCCAAAAATGAAACCAAGCCTATGATTTACTCACCCTCAAGTCATTATAGGTGTTTATGACATTCTTCTGTCAGACAAATACAATCAGAGTTATGTTTAAAAAGTCCAGGCTAACGTTAATCCCAGCAGTAGTTGGAGCTGTTTTAAAAGTCTATAAAAAATGCAGCTGTCCGTCAAATAACGTGCTCCACACGACTCCGATGGGTTAATAGAGCCTTCTGATTCCAATCGATGCGTTTGTGTAAGAAAAATATCCATATTTAAAACGTTATAAAGGAAACCCGCCTTGAAGTCTTCCATTGTAACCCACGGCTGTTTAAGCCACAAGATGGCGCCAGCGTTAAGCACAGAAGTAGTGCCGGTCAAGATAACTCGTACCCGGATGAGCGGGTGTTATCTGGAAATAACATACCGCTGGAATGCGCGATTGACCAATCAGAATCAAGTATTTCACAGAGCCGTGTATTAAGAGAAAATAAAAGTGTTTTTTGACCTTTGATGGGTCACCTGAAACCTGTTGTGGGAGAATCCCAAAACTAAATTACAAAACTTTAAATTAGCATAATAGGAGCACTTTAAGAACGCTTCATGAATATGGTCAATTGAGTGCATATGTTTACGGCAAAGATATGTCAATTCACATAAAAATAGCTGGATCGAAACATGGCTTAAAAAGAAATTTATATATTGGATTTCATTTCACATATGAGAGGCCCAGATGTGGAAAATGTCCATATTTTTGCGGTTTAGGAATGACACTTACCCATCAGCCTCCATCTTCTTTCTCTTCTCAATGATCTGAGATAAACAGAGACATTATAAGAAGAGCATTATAATCACTGGGGTTGTGTTTGACTCCAGACTCTTAAAGGGGCGGTTGCATGTGATTTCCCTTCTTTAACTTTAGTTAGTGTGTAATGTCGCTGCTCGAGCATAAACAGTATCTGCAAAGTTTCAGCGCTGAAAGTTCAATGCAAACGGAGATATTGTCTTTTAAAGTTACGGCAGTTTATTGCCTACAAAAACGTCCGGTTTGGACTACAACGAACTGCTTCCTGGGTTGGTGACATCATAAACCCTCGCTAGTCTCCGCAGATGTGACTTCTGCCCGTAATGGGAAGGGGCGTGGCCTTAACCTGTGCTTGGCACTTCAGCCAATAAAAATACAGGAAACTACATTTGGCCATCTAACCAATCTAAGACCATTGTGTTTTTCGGAGGGATGGGCTTCATAAAAGCAGGAAGCAGACGAGCCGTTCAAAGGACAGTGGAGACAGCGGTGTGGAATAAAGGGAGAATATAAGAAAAATACAGCGTTTAAAAAAAAAATAGTATTAAGACATGTTATACTGGGCCCCATAAACACAACCAAGCCTAAAAAAAAAAACACAGAACCACCCCTTTAAACATCACACAGAATGTAGTGGAGGAGAGCCGTGAACTCACAGCACTGATCTTCTTCCACTGTCGGTCTAACTCGGCCTTCTCGTTGGTCTCTTTGAAGCGACGGGTCTTTCGGCCCTCTGACATTTTGATGCCGTACTGGAAGGCGGCCCTACAAACACCAGCATTATCATCATTAGAATGAACACACAACCTCCCGTAGCCAAACTCAGAAAACAGAGGCGGTGTTACTTTGGCAGTGCCTCCTTGTTGTTCATGTAGTCGCTGTACTCCTCTTGAGTGTCAAAGTCCCAGCGGCCCAAAGGACCCTTCTTATTACCCTGCAAACAGACACACTCATGAACAAGCCTGACCAGAGGCACTTGAGCCCCTTTCACACTGCACGTCGGACCCGCAATATTCCCGGAACATTGCCGGGTCGCCTTCTGTGTAAAAGCAACCACGTCCCGGAATTGATTACCGAATTCGACCCTGGTCGGGGACCTAGTAATATTGCGGTATTCGACCCGGGACGAGCGCTGTGTGAACAAAAGCCGAAACTAATGCCGCAACGTGTACGTAGTTATCGTGCGACTCCTAGAGCTTGTTTTTTCAATAATACAACCCTGCAGTGCCAGAAGAGCTCGTCGGTGTTTTAAACGCAGAGAGTGTTCGTATACAAAAGAAACTAAAATTAAACAAGCAGAAATGTGCGCGAACTGGACACAAGTCGAGACCACGGAGCTCCTTACTATCCGCGCTGAAGCTGAGATCGCTCGCCATTATACGTCACATCCGGATGTCACGCGTCAACTCGACCCGGGACCGTTACGGGTTGTGTGTGAAAGCGCACATATTACGGCATTTCGCTGGCAGTGTGAATGGACCAAATCTAGCGGCCCGGGAACAAATGCCAGGTCGCATTATCCGTGTATTTGCTGGAATCGCAGTGTGAAAGGGGCTTTGGAGACATTACAGCTCAAACTCATTCTTGCCTGGTCCATCTTGCTGTAGTCCACTTCTTCATCGCTGTCCACAGCCAGATCATCCATTCTGCAAGATAAAGCATCATCATTAACTGGTCTGTCCGATATTGAAGAAAAATGCGATATGCAATATCTTGTTAAATAACGCGATATTCGATATGCGATACGATATTGGTATTAGTGTGTAAAATCTATTTAAATTATATATTTTTAAAGTATTTAAAACTGAGAATGATATTATATATGTTTCACATTAAGAAGAAAACGTCACTGCAACTTCTGAAAGTGATCAGCAGCTTTTTAGCAAAAATTAAATGTCATAAATCTGACAATATAATTAACATCATTGCAAACAAACAAAATTATAATACAAATCTTTAAATACAAAAAACACTTTGCTTGACTTTGTGATATATAGTTATATCAACCTAAAACTAAACATCAAGAACATCCAGATAAACAAAGACACTTGAACTAGGGGTGAACGATTATTTTTGTTATTTTAATTTATATTTGTTATTAAAAATAAGAACTAAAAACAGTAGTCTTCACATTAATTAAATATACACTGATATATGATAAAGCTACAAAAGTTATTCGGCCGAGAGCACAGTGATTTTCTCTTGTTCTTCTGTTGTTTGACAGACAGCGGCAGGTTTACAGTATTAGCCGCCTGTCACTTTAAGAGCTAATGCACAGATCCCATTGACACGCATTCGGCTTCTTCCCTAAACTAATATCATTCACTTAAAGCATAACCGACTGGGTTTACATGAAAACTCATCAAGAGAGCCATTTTGACATAACTGTGTGTATATTCACAATGTTGAAGTAGCCTATTAAAATCATTCAGAATATTGGATGCCGTTGCGATATGCACATTTGCGATATTTCGATAATTTTGATTTATTGCATAGAGTTTTCACAAAAGTGCTGTCAAAACTGTGTATTCCTTTTGCTGACAAATAAACCGGGATATCTAGATGCAGGTAACAGGGAGAAACTACACACTGTTCATTTATACTGCACTGTAAAAAAAAAAAAAAGAATCAAGTTGCCTGGTTGCCTTAAAATTGAGTTAATTGAAATTAAAAATTTGAGTTAATACGATGAACATTTTTGACACGCATTCGGCTTCTTTCCCCGACTGATACAGTTCACTTAAAGCATAACCGACTGGGTTTACATGAATACTCATCAAGAAAGCCAACTGTGTGTGTTGACAGTTTTAAGTGAGTAACAAGAAACGAAGGGAACGAAACATTTCACAATGTTGAAGTATCCAATTAAAACCATTCAGATATTGCGTGCCACTGCGATATGTACATTTACAATATTTCGATAATTTCGCTATATTGCAAAGCCCTAACGTGAAGAGATGAGCAGTAACTCACGTGGCAGGGTAGCATTCGGCGTAACTGTTTGACATCCCAAAGAAATCTCCCAGATGTTTCTTCTCCTCACGTCTGCTTCCAGTGCTCACAGTTAAAGAAACAAACTACAAACTCAACAGTGCAGTGATGCCTCACGTTACACGAGAACACTTAAACATCATACACATTAATACATAAATTAGACATCACTGCCATCTTACTATGAAGAAGACCAGGGCATGGCTGCACAGATCAATTTGCTCAACATTTGGCTCTCGTTAGTACCTATACCTAGGCCTAATGTCAAATTTAACGCATCCTCTGTAGTGGAGGAGGCTGGTGCTGTGAAAGTGTTCAAAATTAGTTTTTCATCAGGGCAGTACATCATATTTCAAGGCTTTAGGTCTGCTTTAAAGCATACTCTGAGTACACCATGCTTACAAAAATTGTGTCTACAATTGAGACCGTAATGTGTGATATCCACAAGTCATGCTACCTTTATGAAACAAGATTTTTTTTTGTGGCTTTGTCTCAAAATATCCCGTTCATTTTTAGACCAGATTTCAAGTAGCCGTTTCATCATTTCGCCCTATTCACAAAGTGCAACAGTGTCTAAAGCTACGTCCGAATTCACTCTATTTTCATTCATTCTGTTGTGACATTAGCAGTCACATAAAGGATATGATTCCTGAGCGATTCCAGCGAACTTCTCATTGATGAGCTTGATCTGGTCCTTCACAGAAGCAGGACCTGCAAGAGAACATCACAACTGCAGCATTCAAGCACAGGCCCGGATCTTATCATTCAAATTCATTTTTCCAGGAAATACTCCTTCAATTTACTACTTTTATAAGGAAACTCTATTCCATCAAGTGCAGAGTGTGAGAAATGTGTGAACATTTACCTTTATCGATGTCTATGGCCTGAAGAGACAGAAAGATTAAACAATTATTACACTGATTGCTTACTTTCTGCACAAACACTGAGTCCGTTTACATGCGTTAACGTTCTTACGCCGATTAAGCCTAATAAGCCGACAATGATCATGGTCATGTAAACGCGGTAACCCGTTTTCTTTAATCGGAGTAAGGTCATAAACGGCGTAAGCATAAACCGGTCGACTCAGGGAGTTTTTTGCCTCTTGCCCTGATTTCGCGCTGCATGTAAACGCATTAACCTGCTTCCTGTCGGCTTATTGAAGTGCGCATGTGTGATAGGGGACAAAAACACAAACTCACAGCAGATTTAAACACATCCAGACAGAGCGAGCGAGCGTTTTGGCTGAAATAAGGACATCTATCTCAAACGCAGACTCTTTTGAGACCCAGACAGTTGTAAAGATGTGTTCTTCTCATCTCAGCAGCAGAAGTAGAAGAGGTTCAGTCTAAACGCTGCATCTGGAGCTGATGAGGGATAATATGAGCCGTAAATCTCCCGCTGACACGCTTTATTAACATCACAACTGACGAAACATCTGGAAAACTCAGAGTCAGATACAGACATTATTATTATTGACGGCACTACAAGGAAATAACCGGTTTATTAATAAAGTCATGTAAACGCGGTTTACTAGCGTTGTCAGTTTACTGGTTTGCATGTAAACGGGGAAAACTGGTTATTTCAATAAGCTGATATTTATGAGTTATCAGCTCACTGGTGTGCATGTAAACAAACTCAGCGATGCGTTGAGAATCATTTTCTTTAAGAAACAGTGACGATCAGCTGACCTCCTCATCAGCTTGAGGCTTCTCAAAGTAACTGTGTCGTCTTTTCTCCTCGTCCCGATCTCGCTCTCTCTCTCTCTCCCGCTCTCTCTCCCGCTCACGATCTTTCTCCCGCTCCCTCTCTCTCTCACGGTAGCGCTCTTTCTCTTTGTCTCTGATGCTCTTGGAGGTGGAGGGTATGTAGTCACCGATGTCATCAAAGATGCTACACACACACACACGGTTATGAGCGATCAGATCAGAAATGTTAAACCTTTGACTGCATGTAAACTGACCTCAAGTCGGCCTCTGGCGCTTTCTTCTCATCCAGACGCACTGAAAACAGAGAAAACACTCAACTTTCACTACATACATAACGGGCGACCTTTAATATCATAGATCTAGTATAGACCATGCTTTTATATATAATATATATCTTATATATACAGTCTTGTTCAAAATAATAGCAGTACAATGTGACTAACCAGAATAATCAAGGTTTTTAGTATATTTTTTATTGCCACGTGGCAAACAAGTTACCAGTAGGTTCAGTAGATTCTCAGAAAACAAACGAGACCCAGCATTCATGATATGCACGCTCTTAAGGCTGTGCAATTGGGCAATTAGTTGAAAGGGGTGTGTTCAAAAAAATAGCAGTGTCTACCTTTGACTGTACAAACTCAAAACTATTTTGTACAAACATTTTTTTTTTCTGGGATTTAGCAATCCTGTGAATCACTAAACTAATATTTAGTTGTATGACCACAGTTTTTTAAAACTGCTTGACATCTGTGTGGCATGGAGTCAACCAACTTGTGGCACCTCTCAGCTGTTATTCCACTCCATGATTCTTTAACAACATTCCACAATTCATTCACATTTCTTGGTTTTGCTTCAGAAACAGCATTTTTGATATCACCCCACAAGTTCTCAATTGGATTAAGGTCTGGAGATTGGGCTGGCCACTCCATAACATTCATTTTGTTGGTTTGGAACCAAGACTTTGCCCGTTTACTAGTGTGTTTTGGGTCATTGTCTTGTTGAAACAACCGTTTCAAGGGCATGTCCTCTTCAGCATAGGGCAACATGACCTCTTCAAGTATTTTAACATATGCAAACTGATCCATGATCCCTGGTATGCGATAAATAGGCCCAACACCATAGTAGGAGAAACATGCCCATATCATGATGCTTGCACCTCCATGCTTCACTGTCTTCACTGTGTACTGTGGCTTGAATTCAGAGTTTGGGGGTCGTCTCACAAACTGCCTATGGCCCTTGGACCCAAAAAGAACAATTTTACTCTCATCAGTCCACAAAATGTTCCTCCATTTCTCTTTAGGCCAGTTGATGTGTTCTTTGGCAAATTGTAACCTCTTCTGCACATGCCTTTTTTTTAACAGAGGGACTTTGCGGGGGATTCTTGAAAATAGATTAGCTTCACACAGACGTCTTCTAACTGTCACAGTACTTACAGGTAACTCCAGACTGTCTTTGATCATCCTGGAGGTGATCATTGGCTGAGCCTTTGCCATTCTGGTTATTCTTCTATCCATTTTGATGGTTGTCTTCCGTTTTCTTCCACGTCTCTCTGGTTTTGCTCTCCATTTTAAGGGATTGGAGATCATTTTAGCTGAACAGCCTATCATTTTTTGCACCTCTTTATAGGTTTTCCCCTCTCTAATCAACTTTTTAATCAAAGTACGCTGTTCTTCTGAACAATGTCTTGAACGACCCATTTTCCTCAGCTTTCAAATGCATGTTCAACAAGTGTTGGCTTCATCCTTAAATAGGGGCCACCTAAATCACACCTGTTTCTTCACAAAATTGATGACCTCAGTGATTGAATGCCACACTGCTATTTTTTTGAACACACCCCTTTGAACTAATTCAACTAATTGCCCAATTGCACAGCCTCAAGAGCGTGCATATCATGAATGCTGGGTCTCATTTGTTTTTTGAGAATCTACTGAACCTACTGGTAACTTGTTTGCCACGTAGCAATACATTTTTTTACGAAAAACCTTGATTATTCTGGTTAGTCACATTGTACTGCTATTATTTTGAACAAGACTGTATATTTTTTTTATGCACATTTCTAACACTGCTACATAGTTTCTAATACCTGTAATAGTTTGCAAATTTGAGGTCTTTCTCTATTCTGAGCGCCGTAATCAATCTCTAAAAACGTTTTCCTCTTTTCTTGCCCCATTTATTTCAGCGATGTCTAGCGATGTCTAGGAAATCATTTGCCAGTAATTGAGCTGCAGTCCGTAACTTTTTTGTGTTTAACGGTATACTTTTTTGTGTATACTACGGTAAACATATAATAAAGTATTATTATACGGTACACCATTTATAATATAATAATATATTGGGATTATTTTAGACCGGTTGCACTGCCGTGGAGTAGCGCAGTATTTGCGTGACTCGCCATAGACATAAACACAGAGAAGTAGCTCTGGCTACAATGTTTTTCCGCAAGATGCATTCAGTTCTGTTTATAAAGCACTAGAGTGCCAAAAGTTATGGACAGCAGCTTTAATAAACTTTGAGAACCACTGCGATAAGAATAGAGATCAGCTTTTTGAGTCTGTTTTGTAATGAACACACAGCATTGGGCATCCGCCGTGCAGGAAACTACCTTTGTCCTTCTTCTTGATTTTCTTGTTGCGTGTGCCTTGCCTCAGGTACGATAGGATCTGCGTCAGTTTGCTGATGACTATGTCATTGGTGGTGAGTGTCGTCTGAGCCTGAGGAATAAAAACAGCAGTTTTACTAGACATTCAAAATGAGCTGAAGAAAGTCTGCCTGTGCAATCCTAACCGAGTTAGCCCATTGCTAGTGCTCTGAGTGGTCAAAGGAGCGATCTCCACCTCTCTTTGGAACTGACAGCCATATTTACTAACAGGTGAGATTCACAAATTGTCCTACTCATACAACAGGTTTCAGAGGGGCATTTACATCCCAAATGATGCACTACACACTATCCCCTTAAAGGGTATCATGTCATTCTCATAGGCCTGGTTCCACAGACAGGGCGTAGATTAAGCCACGATTAGGCCTTAGTTCAATTAGGACATTATTGAAATTTTTTTCATAAACATGCCATAGAAAAAAACATTACTGTGTGTATCTTAAAACGAAACAATGACACTGACATTTTAAGATACGCTTTCAGTTAAAACAGCTTTAACACGCATTTTAGTTTGAGACTAGCTTAAGCCTTTCATTCACCTTTGAAAGACAAAAGATGCAATGTTTAAACATCCTTTCCTCATTGAAAGAGCATCCAATGAAAGTCCACACAATTAAAAAGTCAAGATTCAAACAGAAAAGACACTGTAAAAGTAATCCATATGAATCAAGCAGTTTAGTCCAAGTCTTCTGAAGAGATCGCTTTAGGCAATTAATTTGGAGAAAGATTTAATTTAGGTTTTTATTCAAATGTAAACACTAGTCAAATATATACTGATTCACAAACAAACCTCATTGGCTCTTGCATGTCTTTATATATGCGTGTTGATCAGAGAAGGTAAATAACTTACATTTTTTGGGTTAAGCATCCCTTTAATTAACAGATGATGGCTTCAAATGTTTAAGGGAGTCACTTTGGTCGTGTTTTTACTGTGTGTGAACGATAGTTTTCAAGTAATCTTAAATAGGACTGGCAACAATATTCTGCTGCTGTGTGAATGTAGCCATCGATATGACTTGGTCCCTCTTTTAATGAAAGTCTAGAAAAGTAATAACACACCTCACCTCAATAAACCACATGAAGTGAACAGTGCAGGTTCAGTTATTCCCCACCCTATGACTTCAGTATAACTAATAGCAGTAGTGACACCACTAATAATTCCCTCTAACACTTTCTAGCATTTGAACGCAAGTTGAGTAAGTAAAACATGTTAGCATCTGCGTCCTTAAAGGGTTAGTTCACCCAAAAATGAAATGCATGTCATTAGCTCCTCACCCTAATAATAATAATAATAATAATAATAATAATAAATGTTATTTATAATTCACTTTATATTAAACAAAATCTCAAAGTGCTACAGAATTAAAAAAACAAAACAATCAACAACAATAAATAAATAAAACTGAAAAATAAAATAAAATAAATTAAACAAGCCTAATGTCGCTCCTCACCCGTAAGACCTCCGTTCATCTTCACACACAGTTTAAGATATTTTATATTTAGTCCGAGAGCGTATGCAAGTGTATGCACACTATACTGTCCATGTCCAGAAAGGGAATAAAAACATCATCACAGTAGTCCATATGAGACATCAGTGGGTTAATTAGAGTCTCTTGAAGCATCCAAAATACATTTGCAGGGTATCTGCAGGTTTTACCAAGTCAAATTTAAGACTTTTTAAGACCTTTTTAAGACCATTATGAATAAAATTTAAGACCTATATTGCACAAAAAAAACATGCATAGGAAATGCAGAATCACTCAATTAGGCTACTTAAACTTATATTATTTCATTTATTAAATTGAACAAAGTATTGGTGAACTTATAATTCATAACTCAATCCCACCAGGATTAGCATATATATATATATATGCAAATCCTGTGTGATTATTGTGCATCTAACATAATAATATGGTTAATGTTGCAGGGTATATATATATATATTTTATATATATTTATATATATATATTTTTTTTTTTCAATATATATATATTTTTTTTTTTTTTTTTTGTGGTGGTGGTCACTTTCATACATTTTTATTTTATTGGACCCAAATGTATTTTGGATGCTTCAAGAGACTCTAATTAACCCACTGATGTCTCATATGGACTACTGTGATGATGTTTTTATTCCCTTTCTGGACATGGACAGTATAGTGTGCATACACTTGCATACGCTCTCGGACTAAATATAAAATATCTTAAACTGTGTGTGAAGATGAACGGAGGTCTTACGGGTGAGGAACGACATTAGGACATGTCATTAACGACGTACACTTCATTTTTGGGTGAACTAACCCTTTAAGTGATGTCAGTGTTTGTAATCTTGTGTTTGGGGTCTGTACCTCCATGGTGGGGCAGTCGGCTTTGCTGCGGATGAGGGTCGTTGGGATGTCTGTGTCTGCATATTCGTCTTCCAGGTCCACCACATACGCCATTCGGCCTGGCAGGAAAAGTTCGTTACGCTCCATCGGACGACCCTTGAACAGGATACGATAGACGTTTCGTCCTAAAGAGCAGAACAATACTCACATGAGAAACAGTACGGTCTTATTGCGGTCCAGATACCATGAGATTAAACACAGACTGAACTCACCCAGGCGAGTCTTGAACTCAATCTTCTGCTCTGGATCTTCGTCTCTCCTGTCAAACACTAAAATGTTAAAAAGCACTCGCAACTGGGTTAAGTAAACAAGTAAGAAATTAAGAAAACATACTTGACTTCCTTCTGCACTTTCTCAATTATGTCCTCCTCTTCTCGCTCCTTACTAGTGATCTCAGCTCTGACCTGAAATGAAAACAGTGCAATAAACACAAGCAAATATGTGGCAGTGGTGTGATCAGGGCTTGACATTAATGTGGCCAAATGTGTGCGTGTCCTAACGCAGTCGCTCCTGCTAGCCACTTTGACAGGAATTTATATAATTGTAATAATAATAATTTTGGAATTATATAATATATACATTTTTAAATTGTAGTCTTTTAAAAAGGCACCTGAAATAATAAACTGAGTGCAATGTGGTGTCGTCAAAAATACAGATTTTGAGATACATTTCAAAGCTGAAATATCGCAAACAGTTCAATACTCATTTTACTCAGAACAAACATACAACACCAGCTTTTCTCTCTGTCTCTCTCTCATCTCTCCAACAGCAAGTGACACACAAACCCTGCTCCTCCCTTGCTGTAACATGGCTTGAATTTTGCTGTGAGATTGCGCGCGGCGCACAATTTTACTCATTCCTGCAGATTTTGTGCTCAAACACTCAAAGTGCGGCACATAAATCCGCCTCTCAGCACTACATTTAGTTCTTTTGCACTGCTTATTGGGCTCAAACAGTCAAAAACACACAAAATGTCAAACCGCCGGTCTTGGATGAGTATTCACGTAAACACAGTCAGTTCTGTTTTAAGTGAACGTAAAAAGTTGAGAAAGAAAGCGTGTGTAAAAGTGTATTGGATCTGTGCGTCAGCTCCTAAAGTGACAGTAGCCTAATAAACCTGCCGACACATTATGATAATATTAAAAAGGCAGCAGCTATTTACAGTGTAAATTGAAACCAGATACCATTTACACCAAGTAAAATGGTGGGGGATGCTGTTTCATGCATACTGAGCTTTTTACACTGTTAAAGACTTGGATTCCCATCCTAAACATAGGTGTCAAAAATACTCCTTCCGGTTTCTCACAAGTTTCGGAGAGTTTTTTTCGAGTATGGGTCGGCTTGACGTCAAAAGAGCGGAAGGTCCTTCTATGGGCCGTACGGGCTCTTCTCCCGGAAGGGTGCGCGCGACTAAAGCGAGAGAGGAAATGGACACTGCTCTCAGGTGCAGCAGATCCACTCGTCCGTGTAACACTTCTGTCGCGCCGCGCTCCACTTTATGGGTGACATCAAACGACTTTAATGCGCCCGCATAGCATTCCGGGAATGCAGCGCTGCAATTGAACCGATTTCAACGGTCACTGCTGTCACAGGACTTCACAAAATCAACAAGAAGTGTGTTTTTGACAGAGCGGTCCCAGCGATAAAGGTTCACGGTCGTGCTTTGGAAGCAGGCGGTGAGTAAAACTGCTTCAAATGTCTAACGTTATGTTGTTGGCTATCGTCGCGTGAGTAAACATCAGTAAACAACATGATCGTGTATAGTTCATTTATCAATGGAGCATATGATGTATGGTGTGTGTTTAAATACATTTGTTTAGCTGACCAGTATGTCAGTTTGTTTATTGTAAAACCACCCAAACATAAACCTAGGCTAGGGGACATGCTCACAAAGCGTGCTTCTTCATTCAAATGCGCTACTCCATTGTTTTTTTTTTTTTACACTAGTCTAACATGCAAAACCGTTTTGCTTGCTACTGCTAAGGTCTAGTCGCATACAATAGTCCATAAACCGAATCATGTCCTCATAAACTGCGAGTAAACAAACGCAAATGTTGACACTAAATACAGTCCATACCACAGAGACGGACGTCCTGATGTTGCTGTTTCTCCTGTTCAATTTATTTCAGCCTCCGAATGATTCTGGATCATATCTGTATAAGTTGAATCTGATTGATAGCCATTGTTTATTAGGGTAACGTTTTCTTTTCCACGCATGACAATGTCAGCCTTCAGAAGCTCTCGTGCTCCGCCCACACGATACGCCTCCAGCCGTTCGTTTTTTTTCCGGAAAGACTCGGTACAGCCTATCTTTCTTTATAAATATAATAAAACTAAAGACTTTTTGGAGATATGAAGGATGCAATACTACTCTATAGGTACTCAAGATTGACATGAGATTGACTGAAACTGAATGTTTCACCCCCCCTTTAAAAGGAAACATTAGCATATTGCCCTATCCACTAATTGCCCGCTCAGACACCAGGGAGAACTTAAACCCCATCAACAATGTGTTAATTGTGTTTCATATTATACCTACTGTAAATCAGCTGTGGGCTGCAGTATTTCCTAAAACTGTGTCTGTTGATGCAGATGTCTGTCATTCTTACTACTTTGACTAAAGATAAAGTTTGGAGCAAGATTTATTTTTTGCTAACTTTAATGTTCATCAGTCATTGACGTTAGTGTATGCGCCGTTATTGATACAGTTCCCACATGTGCACTGCAATAAATGAAGGACACACACTTGTTAATGCTGATGGTGAGGAACTACAGATGAAACTCTCATAATGAACCTCAAACTGAGTAGCGTATCACTGAGAAAGGTCCTGCTCAAGGTTCAGGTTGAAAAACTAGTTCTTCTAAATGTTTCATCTTCGATTCAGACTCGCACTGAGATTGCTGTAAAATCGACGTTATCGTAACTGTCTTTACAGTGTGTAATATCGCTGAGATTTAGGAAGCCTCCGGACGGAGCTGGAGTTCAGTTATGGGCATAATAGGGGCACTTTAAACACACATTAGAGATTATTTCCACTGTTTGAATATTTTCCGATCTGATATGTGAATGTAATGGGAAAAGCAAGCAAAGCGATCGGGCAAAAGGCAGATTGGAACACGGGACAATTTGTGTTACTGCCACGCCCCTTATCCCTACACTATTGACAGTTTGCGATCCAGCATCTTCTGTAAAAAGACAGGCTATTTGCACGGTGTAAATACACCCTCCGTATTAAAAATATCTATATGGCAGTTTTTCCTCATGGGATCGATGTCAAAATTGACAGTAAAAATGCTGAGTGGCCAGTGACTTTGGAAAAGCCCAGAGTCTGGTGAGCAGGATTGTTAATGTCAAGCCCCGAGTATGATTATCATACAGTGGTGTACGCTGCTGTACCTTCTGTAGCAGGGCGAAATCCAAACCCTTCACCAAGTGAGTGTGCTCCATATCACCACCCAAGAACTTGGACTCCTGGATCAGCTGACGCCTTTTCTCTGCTGCTGATTTGTCCCTGTTCAACAACAGGGCAGGAAAAAGACAAGCAAAAAAATGCACATTCAGTTTCAAAAAAATGACAAACAGCAAGAGAGAGCAGGGCTATTCAAATCTTGCCCTGGAGGGCCAATGCGCTGCAGAGTTTAGATCAAACACCCACCTGTGATTTTAGGCTTGTTTGAAATCCAATTGCGCTGTGCAGACTGACACACCGATCAGTCTGCCAAACACCGATGGATCTCAAACGAGCCTTTTCTCATGATCCTGAAGACACTGATTTTTCAGTTGTGTGTTATATTTTCACATGTGCTTTTAAAATTTTGATTCGTGCTTATTATTTTTTTATGCTTGACTGCAATTCAATTGGCAGGAATTTGAGCCCATATGCTAGGCTTTCCTAGTCTGTTGTCAACATATTTTACACGTTGTTAACATAAGATTATTAAATGTTGCCAAGCAGTAATCAGTTGTCAGCATGCTTTCAGGCCTTGTTGCTTGTTTTAGCATTTAACATTTTGCTTGCTAACATGTTCCTAAGTATTGCTAGTCTGTTGTAAAGATATTTTAATAAGTTGCTTGGCATTGAGTTTGTTTACATGCACACCAGTGAGCTGATAACTCATAAATATCAGCTTATTGAAATAACCAGTTCTCCACGTTTACATGCAAACCAGTAAACCGACAACGCTAGTAAACCGCGTTTACATGACTTTATTAATAAACCGGTTATTTCCTTGTAGTGCCGTCAATAATAATAATGTCTGTATCTGACTCTGAGTTTTCCAGATGTTTCGTCAGTTGTGATGTTAATAAAGCGTGTCAGCAGGAGATTTACGGCTCATATTATCCCTCATCAGCTCCAGATGCAGCGTTTAGACTGAACCTCTTCTACTTCTGCTGCTGAGATGAGAAGAACACATCTTTACAACTGTCTGGGTCTCAAAAGAGTCTGCGTTTGAGATAGATGTCCTTATTTCAGCCAAAACGCTCGCTCGCTCTGTCTGGATGTGTTTAAATCTGCTGTGAGTTTGTGTTTTTGTCACCTATCACACATGCGCACTTCAATAAGCCGACAGGAAGCAGGTTAATGCGTTTACATGCAGCGCGAAATCAGGGTAAGAGGAAGAAAACTCCCTGAGTCGACCGGTTTATGCTTACGCCGTTTATGACCTTACTCCGATAAAAGAAAACGGGTTACTGTGTTTACATGACCATGATCATTGTCGGCTTATTAGGCTTAATCGGCGTAAGAACGTGAATGTAAACGCACCCAGTGTTAGCATGTTAAGGTGTTTGATTAGGGTTGGAGCTAAACGCTGCAGCACATTGGCCCTATAGGGCAAGATTTTAATAGTCCTGCTTTAGAGAATTAGTCATTTTACTAAAATGGCCAGCATTTTTTAGTCTCTTTCAGCCATGTGAAACACAAACGTCAAAATGATGATTAATGTCAACTGCCCTTTTGGTAAAAACACCCTACAACAAGTGAGTTGTAATAAAAAAGAACCTCTAATAACAAACCCAACAGAAACAACATTTGCCTACACATCTTCAGAAGATAAAACAAAACACAGCTAGAGAAATATAATTATTCTGGTTATTATAGCACGCTCAAACATCAGAGGACACTCACGCCTCTGCGGTGGGACCCACGGCTCGATAGTTGGCTGTGGTGCTGATGAGCTCAGTCTCCTCGTAGTCTTTATTAACACCATCCCGTCGTTCTCGAGCACGGTCGCGGTACTTCTCCGCCAGCTCGCGCTCTCTCTCCATCTCCTGCTGCCGCAGCTTAGCGTAGTAACTTCAAACAGAAGCGTAAGAACAGAGACAAATTATCACATTACTACTGAATTTTTACAACACATTTTACATGCATTTCAGTGCTTCGGCAATGATGAATGGGGATATATATATATATATATACTAGGATGTTCAAGGACATGAACTTCACATTTGCTAGCACAAGTGGGCGTCTGAGGTGATTACCTCAGTATGGAAACAGCAAGTTTGACAACAAGGTTTGAGTGTGTGGAAATCTGTGGAAATGTATGAGTGAGAATGGGTTTAACAAGAAGATTCTTGAGTAAAAATCAGGGAAGAGTGATTGAAATGGATGTTATGAACTTGTTTGAGAAAGCACTGAAGGAGAGGTGATCTAATTGAGATGGTACATGTACTGTAAACTGAAGGAAGGGTTTATTTATTTCATTATCTTTACAACTGTTTTAATTATCCTTGTTTTTAATTTAATTCATACACATGGTATTCTTTTTTCTCATGCATATGTTACCACTATTTTAATTAATTTCTATGTAGAGCACTTTGAATTGCCATTGGGTATGAAATGTGCTATACCAGAGGTACTCTACAGGCGGCCCGCGGGCCGCATCCGGCCCGTCGGTATTAATTTTGTGGCCCGCATCATGCTGAAGATGAATGCAATTATAAAAATAAAAAAATAAAAAATAAAATCAACTCAAATGTTGCACGAATATTAGACAGTTATACTTATAGGCTATGATAATACCACGGACGCTGCGGAAAATCCACATGTCGGGCAGGTTAAGTAGGCTAATAAAAAAAGAACACTTGTTTTCAGTTTTCAGCTCATTTCACGATCAAAGACCATAATAGGAGAAAGATCGAGCTTGAGCGGAATCAGCACATTTTAGTCTCTTTCTCTCTTTTTATGAAGACAGCTGTGTGTTTAACTTCTGGATGCGACACTGAACATTTAAGTTAATAATATTAAAAAAAAAAATGTCATTATCATGAGGTGCGGCGCTCCTCCAAACAAGTTCACGGAATGGAAATGCATGACGGAAAGCAAATCGTGTTTTCTTTATTTTACAATTGCACAATGCAAGTAAACACTTTGCAGTTTTGAACAATGTATTTCTCTTATTATCTGTATGACCAAAATGACAGATTTTATTTGTTTTCTTTGCTCGTTCGCGCGGCCGCCTCGCGCTCGCACATATTCCAGCACTGCAAACATCGCAGTCAGTTCATTATCAAAATAAAATAGCCAACCTAATATATAAGAAGTTACACAGCTCAGTTTAAGTCAGTAATAGCCAACATTTCGTGCCATTCAGCGTGAGCACTGCACCACTGTGGTGTTTCCAAGTAGAGACCTGCGCGGGACGGATTTTATGTTATACCTTCTCTTAACCTTCTCCCGCTCTCGCCCGCAACATTCATGTTTTGTCCCGCTCCCGTCCGCATAAAAGTATAAATAGTTTTTCTCTGTACGTCCATGACACTATTTCAAGTAATTTAATGTAAAAGCAAGCGTGTGCATGCGTGGGTTGGCGTGGCAGAATACGGGCAAAGGGTGCTCCCTTCATAATTCCAAAAAAGATATCTCAGTTTATTGCAATCTCACAAAGCTCTGTTATCAATAGAAATGACTGCACAATGAATCTTCCAAAATGTCAACACTTTCTTTGCGATAATCAGACGATTTGTCAGCATATAGAATTCAGCACTGCGCAAAAAACTACTTTGAGTGGATTCTATCTTAAATACATCTGTTTGGCCATAACGTTCCAGAAATAAACACATATTGGTTACATTGCACAGTGCAGCAAAAACGTGTTATACTCTGCGTGCGCCTGTAAATCTTTTTTTATTTCGTTTTAGTTGTTCTTTTTGGTTTTGTGCAATAGATGAATAACAATTTATTTGTTTCTAGATGTTTTATTTTTAGATATTTCTATTTTGCGGGAGTCCCGCAAATAGTTTTATTCACCCGCAATCCGCACACACACCTTACCGCCCGCGCTCAGCCAAATCTAGTTAAACACATTTATTTCACACTGGTTTTAGTTTTCTTTTTTAATCATTACTATGAATTTTATAATTAAATGAAAAGATATATGGATTTTTGTATACATTTTTATTAATTTACATTAGTAAGCTATAGGACATCGTCTTTCAATCCAGCTCAGACATTTATCTGTAGCTTACTTTGTTGTAGCCATTAAACAATGTGTTTTTTCCTTCATATTTATGTTTAAATATTATAATATTATTTTTACATTTCATCTGATTATGATAAGTGAAAAGATGCGAGTGGGTCAGAAACGATTTTGGAGGTTATATTTAGTTTAATATTAAGTTTTGTTTTGTAGAAAGCATTCTTTCGTTTTGTTTAAATTGTATCTTAATTTTAAAAAAGGTTTCTAAAGCCAATTGCCTGGATTTAATAAATAAAAAGCAAATAGCAGACTATAATCGCGAGGTGAAGTCGTGGGAGTGATTGCGTGGGAGTGATTGTCTCATAAATAAACCGAAACTCAGCAGCTACTCGTCTCACAGACATGAGAAATAGAAAGCTTGAAATGTCCAGTTTTAAACGAAATGATTCGAAGATATTTAATTAAGCAAAGTGCAGTGTTGACGCGAGCAGCTCTTCACACAGAGCGTTTCTGTTTATAATGCTGCGCTCCATCACTGCTCGAGCTGTGAGTTTAACACACATTTTTACACTAATCCTGACTTGTGCAACTTTGTAGCCTACACATTTGTTTCTTAGTTGTTGTATCAGTTCTTACTTTGCTTGTGTGTACAATTTTTATATATTTTAATATTTTCAATACTCTGTTTGAGTATGAGCTCTTTTTTGCATTAATATTGCAAAAAATTGTTAATCCACTTTTTATTCCAGAATTAAATTTACATTTTCATGTTCAGTATTAATTTAAATAGGACAAATACTAGCAAGACTTACATAGCAAGATAAACTGCATTTCTAAAGTAAAAACTGTAAATATTGTTTTAAATAAAGTCGTACGATGCAAATTTGTGGCCCTTCACATTTTGTATGATTTAAATGTGGCCCCCTTGGCCTTTGAACTTGAGTACCCCTGTGCTATACAAATAAACGTGCCTTGCCATTACTGTATAAATACTGTATTCTGTGTTGCATGCAAGTAATAGCTAAAAAAACTAACAAAATTACTTATGAAATAAAATTATGTGCAATTATTGAGGGGTTTAGTGTGGATTTTAAAGTTAACCAAATTGTCATACCGTGTCAGGACTAGGGTTGTGCGATATTGACAAAATAATATCTCGATATTTTCAAGGATTTTGTTGATAACGAATATATTAGTTACATTATATTAGTGTTTATTATGTTGGTACTTTGGCAGGTTTAGGCCTGCCATGGACAGCCTAAAGTTTTTGATATTCTTCATAATTTGTGCAGTGGTCAGATCACGAGTGACAGAAATTAAACTTGCCAAGTTTTAAATTATTTATACCTTTATAAGGGCATTTTTTTCTTCCCTAATTAAATGTAGCCAATATGCATTCACGTTAAGCTACTACATTCAATAAATAAATTAAATTCTAATAAAAAGACACAATAGGGCTGTTACCAATCAAATGAAACCAGTATCAACTAAATCTTTGCACTGGTACAGAAGCAGTGTTGGGTGTAATTAGTTACTTAGTAATTACAATTAGTTACTGTAATTGAATAACTTTTCTCTTGAATGAGTAATTCAAGGGATTACTCTTATTTTTTCTGTGATTTAATTACGGTTACTTCTGATGTAATTGAACTATATATAATTATATATAATACAATAGTGGAATTAACATTAACATTTAAAGTCCAACTTTAAAATGCATGTTATGTATCCTTTTCACATATGTAATACTTTGGTAGTCATTTATGTAGTTTTATATTATTTATTTGAATTAATTAAGAGCCGTTTCATGTCTAACCTAATGCATGATAATTCATTCACTGATCCTCAACTCACCTTTTTTTCTTGCGCCTGCGAGCCGCAGGATCCTCATCCTCATTATATTCTCGTGGCATCCTGGGAAATTCATCGAAACAAATGTATTTAACGGGAGTGTTATTATGGAAATGTGCAGTGCACATACGATCACAGAAAAATCTTCAAAAGCGACGTACTCATGGTGGCGTGTTTTGGAGGGTGGAGCTGAGGACGGGGTCGATCTCGGGGTCATCAGAAGCTTCCTGAAGTCATCATTGGTCAGCTTGGATCTGAGGATCACAAACAAATTTCATTGAGCCACAAGACAGGACTTAAGAACGAATATAGTATCATCACTGAACAGTCAAGAACGAGTATGAAATGGACTGCCACAAAAACCATCATAACTGCAAGCAGCAGTTATCAGGACCAAGCACAACAAGCACACAAGGATGCTAGCACTACATCCATATTTTTTTACAGTCTATAGTTTTACTTTAAAATTGCGTAATAAAGCACAATAAAAAACTACTTAAATAATTACCATTACTTTACAACTTGTAAAAAATGATACTATTTAGAGCCAACTAGGGGTGTCCCCGAAGGATTTAGACACTCGAATCAGAATTGTTGAATCTTTCTATGCTCGACTGATAGTCGAATCATCTGTGTGTGTGTGTGTGTGTGTGTGTGTGTGTGTGTGTGTGTGTGTGTGTGTGTGTGTGTGTGTGTGAATGGGTTGGGAGCAGTGTTGCCACAGTTACAGTGTTACACAGATTACTCCTTTAAAAAGTAACTTAGTTACTTTACAGATTACTTGATTTTAAAAGTAACTAAGTTAGATTACAAGTTACTTTATCAGTTACATTCAGCAGTTGCCGACAACACCCCTGCCGCCTCAACGTAGAAATGACAACCGTTTTTGGCCAACACTCACTTTATTGGAAGTGCATTTTTAACAGTAACGTGAACAATGTATCTCCTGACTAGAGCCCTGCATTTATGCCCGAGCACGACGGCCCTTACATTTTTACACCCTTTTTTTAGGCTTCTCCATCGTTTTATATTTATTTTAATAATTAAAAGGAACAATGAGATGGGCTGCGCTGGTGGAAACAACACGAGACCATGATAACTTACGCGACAAGACATGACATGTCAAGACATGGCTCGCACAGGGTTATAGAGTCCGTTTATTTACTGAAGCTGCTAGAGTTATAGGCTTTTTACAACTGGTTCCTTCATTCATTCTCTCTGACCAGGTATCTATCTGATTGCGAAATGATCAGGAGTAGGCCTAAATGCCTTCCGAAAGTCTTTCGAGACGTATTTAATTCCAATCACTCGAACAAACCAATTCAGAAGGTGGTCCGAAAGCATTTCAGACGAAACAAATGTAAATGTATCTGGTTGTTTAAACCACATGTGTAAATTTTACTCCTGGCAAATGATTAAAAAATAAACATATGAGAGCGTGTTATGGGCTATGTTGTAGACAGATATATATGATGGTGCTACTGCAACAACATCGCTGCAAATGAGTAACGCAAGCAAACGCAAATGGCCGTAAATGAATTTTAAAATAAGTCACAAAAATAAATCACACAAAACACAATCATCTTCAATAAAAATTAATGAGACTAAACTATCTTACCAGTGCTTCTAGGTCGCTCTCTCATATATTGCGATCTTTGAATTTGAAATGAGCTGCTGAATAAAATGCATCTTGACTCTTTTGCTTTGATGTGATCTCCGTTAAATGAGCATACTATGCCGCGGGAATTGAAGATCGAATAATATTCATTTTGCGGAAGTGTAAGGTAAGACAACCTGCATGTTCTTTTTTTTTTATTGTTTAGATTGTGTAGTTTTGTTTTTTTGAGCGCCGTTGCGAGCAGTAGGCTAGTCTATATCAGCCTCCCTCAGCTCGTCAAAAATGCCTTGGTGGTATAATAACTACTTTGTTTTTAATGTCAAAGTAGTTATAGCCTATTTCGTTTTGTTTCTTTATTAAGTTAATTTAGAAAAATGTTTAGAGCAATTTTTTGTTTGTTAAATTAAAGTTTTAATTTTTTTATATGATGACCAAGCGGCCAGCGGCCTCAAACCAACTCTTGACTTGTCTTGCCTATATAAACTTTAATTTAACACAAAAAATTGCTCTAAACATTTTTCTAAATAAGCTTAATAAAGAAACGAAATGAAATATAACTACTTTGACAAAACTGAACTATTTTAATGGCTGCAACAAGGTAAAATAAATAAATGAATAAATAACACGGGCTCCAGCGAGACTCGGGCTGAGAATTTTGATAAGCTGTCGGTTTTTACTAAGGAAAATGACTAAAATAGTAACTCACAGTGACTTGGATAAGTAACTTTAATCTGATTACTGGGTTGAAAATAGTAACGCGTTAGATTACTCGTTACTGGAATAAAGTAGTCAGATTAGAGTAACGCGTTGTAACAGTTTTACTGTTACTTTTGTCCCATTAGCTTGTGGTACATGCAATATTTGATTATGCCACTAGGGAGTGCTCTAGCCACTGAACTACCTGTTAGCATAAATAGGAGAAGAGAAGAAGCAGGAGGTAGGAAGGATGTGTTTATCCCAAGGGGGTAATCTAGCGCTCGGAAAGCGTTCCACCCCTAGGGGCTGCCATTGCTAACCATCCCATTGACTCCCATTCATTTTTGAGTCACTTTGACAGTGAATAACTTTACATCTGAGACGTTTAAAGACTCCATTTGTCCATTGTTTATTTCTAAAGAAACACGACAATGCATAAAAGGCTCCATTACCTTGTATCTTACACTATCGCCCCGCAGAAGCTGTTTTTGTAAAAATAGGCTAACGATTGCGTCATAACCAACGCGACTCTGTCGCACAGTTGAGAAATTACCGTATAGACCTGAGGAGATGCTCGCAGGCAATCTTTTACTGTCTATGAGGCAGTCGGGGGGACGTGGAGACATGTCCTGGAGACTAGTCTGATAAAGTCAAGGGAGAAGAATGGGGAGAAGCCCATAGTGAGCCAAAAGCAACGGGAGAAAATATTTAAACAACGTGATTCAGATTTCGCTTTCCACATCTACCAAAAGACTCACAGCTGTCAGACAGGAGGCTCACGTCACATCGACGTCCTCAAGCTCAGTCTGAGCCTGCGCAGTTCGCTCAGCCATCAGGAAGTGAGTGCCCCTAGGTTGACTTCATTATTTCGCCGTAGACGTCAATGGGGTCGCTGTGTCCATTTCTTTTACTGTCTATGGTTTATCCACATGGTGATACCTTCTCAGAAGACTAGCTTGTGTTTGTACCCGGTTTTGAGGAACTTCTAGTTCTTGAACTCAAATAGGGTTCCTTGAGTAAGCATGAGGAAACCGCTCAACTAAATAAGAACTTGTACAAAGAACTATTGAGATTCAACAATGCCCTGAACATCCAGTGTTCCCTGTATGAGATACTTCAGCTTATCTACAGCTACTAGGAGTCCCGGTCACTGGCTGATGTGGTTTCATCAGTAATGATCTCAAGTACTGTTCCATCTCACTAACAAAGACTGAGCTCTTAGTGGCCAAGGTGCTACTATAAAAGACAGAACTTTTTGGGCATTCATTTGCATCTGGACATTAATGTGTTGTGTATCTGAGGGTATGGTGATTGGAAAATAAATGACTCATTGAAACGTAGAAGTCTCTGGTCCCTTAATTGTTTATGTAACAACTAGAGTGCTTTTAAAGGCCGATGTTACAGCGTTACTAATTATATACACGCAAGCTCAATTTTGATTTGACTTACAGAATAGCTGCCGATGAGTGTATCTTGTAGCACAGGGTGAAATCAGTATGTACATTGATGAGTTGAGGGAAATATAACATAAATTGAATTAATATAAAACCTTGAAATGGAGCTCTGTGGCACGGCAGGATTTAAACAACTTCCTGAGTCACCGCGGACAGGCACCGAATGCTGCCGCCGGTGTGTGAAAGGTTCAGCGGCCTTAAAGGGGTCGCACACCGGACGCTAAGATGATCCTCGTTTCATAACACCTGCGAAGATTCGACCGTGAGATCGGTGGTCAAATCCAGCTCCGCATATTGATGCAACGAATATTCGGGGTCACCCCTAGAACCACCACAAGGGGTGGAAAGTGGGGTGTATTTTGAGCTATTTCAGTTGCCGTAGTTTGCTGATCTCAAGCAATGCTGGAAAACGTAGCTTTCCAGTGAGCGCCGGCAGTAACAAAACCTGTGTGTATAGTAAATGACACGAAGAACATTTCCATCTGCGCATCTCGTCGGGCATGGTCATAAATTGCGTAAGAAAGGACATGGAAACGTGTATATTTTGAAAATCGACCACGACCGCTCTGCTGCCGTGTAACATCGCAGCTTCATCAATTTACTGCTTTTTTTTTTAAAATAAGGCTTGACTATATTCTAATTTATTTAACAGCAGTTTTCTAATAGGTGATGAGAGTCACACTCGCTGGCTTGGTGCGTTAAGAAAAGTTTTGTGATATTCACTGCTGCTGTTGCTTAAATATAATAAAACTAAAGACTTTTCGGAGATATGAAGGATGCAATACTACTCTATAGGTACTCGAGATTGACATGAGATTGACTGAAACTGAGTGCTTCACCCCTCCAAGTGAAATAAAGAAAGAGTATTGCAATACAAAAAAAAAAGTTGTTTTTTTTCCTTAGCCTCTTGCTGTTAAGAATAGAATAGCAAAAAACTGATGCGACAAGCCGAAAACCGTGAGAGTAAAAGAAATGGACAGAGCGTTCCCATAGACTCCAACAGCGGAAAATGAGGCCAATCAGAGCCACTTCCTGATGGCTGAGCGACCTGCGCCGGCTCAGACTGAGCTTGAGGACGTAGATGTGACGTGAGCCTCCTGTCTGACAGCTGTAGGTCTTCTAGTAGTTGTGGAAAGTGAAATCTGAATCACGTTGTTTAAATGTTTTCTCCCGTTGCTTTTGTCTCACTATCGGCTTCTCCCCATTCTTCTCCCTTGACTTTATCAGACTTTATGTCTCCACGTCCCCCCGACTGCCTCATAGACAGTAAAAGATTGCTTCTGAGCATCTCCTCAGGTCTATACGGTAATTTCTCAACTGTGCGACAGAGTCGCGTTGGTTATGACGCAATCGTTAGCCTATTTTTACAACAAACAGCTTCTGCGGGGCGATAGTGTAAGATACAAGGTAATGGAGCCTTTTATGCATTGTCGTGTTTCTTTAGAAATAAACAATGGACAAATGGAGTCTTTAAACGCCTCTGATGTAAAGTTATTCACTGTCAAAGTGACTCAAAAATGAATGGGAGTCAATGGGATGCTAACAGCAGGTGATGGCTTGGTTAGCAATGGCAGCCCCTAGGGGTGGAACGCTTTCCGAGCGCTAGATTACCCCCTTGTTAAAAACCGAGGTATGTATTAAACTGTGGACTAACTGTATTGTTGCATCCCTAGTATTTACTGTATTAAGTGATGGTGAGGAGCACTTACTGTAGCGCTGACCGATGATCTTCGACCTCATGGCCATCAGGAGCCAGAGGATTGGAGTAAACATCAGCTGAAACAGACGGACACGGGAGGATTAGCACACATCAGCGAGAAGAAAGAGTCAAAAAACACTTACAACGAGCCAAATCAAAGAGACAAAAGGGCTTGCCATACAACACACCTCATGCCATCATGAAACTGTAGTGAGTATTAGGGGTTACACCGACTAGTCGACTTTAATGCTCGATTGTGAATGTCATGACGCTTTAAGCTTGACGTCGACTAGTCGCTGACCTATAGAGGGCGCAACAGGATACGCAATTTCCTGACGCAGGCTCTGTTTTGAACAGTTAAAAATGACAAATAAATGCATACTCCGTGAGCTCTCCACAAGACATGTTTGAGTATACCATCTGGATGCTCAAAATTGATCGGGAGAATGCAGGCTTAATGTACAGTACTCGTAAGTTAATCATCACGCTAAACTAATGTGTGCTGCATTGCAACGCACACACACAGCCGATCGCACATCACGCGGAGATCGCGCGTCTCACACAAAACCATTCACTAGCATATGGAGCTAGAAATATGACAAAATGATCTGAATTTGAATTGGATAAATCTGAATTATCAACAAGTGTAATCTAACAAAATTGAATATTATGTTGAATTTTACGTAGTTCTGAATTTGAATTTTTAAATGTTGAATATAGAGCATTTGAAATTGAACACATCTGAAATGTTTTTATGTTGAACATTTTCAAACAGCAGATATTTTTTTCTGAATTAACAGACTGGAAATATTCAGTTTAAAAAACAGATTCAAGATTTCAGATGAAGAAGAAATTCAGATCATCAAATTTAATATTCTAACATTCAAACCCATAGACCATAAAAAAAATATGGACGACTCGACATCATCCGTTTCCGCTTGCCATAGTTGAAGCTTTCAGGCGGCCTGCGCGGCGCGTACATCTTGGGACCGAGTCTGCGCAGTAGCGATTTTGGGACCGGAGTTGCGGAGTAGAGAGCAGGAAGTAGAGCAGGAAGTACAGCCGCGATATCAAAAGCCCGCCCACACTCTCGCAGATGCAGAACAATTAATTATGTTGGTGTGAAATAAACAGTTATGGAAATGTAGAAATTAAAGCTCCAATCTGCTCCCAAAAATCCCCAAAAAAGTCTGTTAGTGCCTCAGTGACTTCACTCAGAGAAGACGATCTCAGCTGTCAATCATGACGTCACCCCCACCGTTTTTTAAAGCATCAAATAACTAACTAAAACTAAACTTATTTTAAAACGAACACTTGAAATGAAATCATCGTGATGATAACTGCCTTCAATGACATAAACTAACTTTGGGGGGGGAAAAATATTTTAAGTGTAATTTTATTGTTCAGTTTGCCTCGCGTCCATTAGAAAACACGGAGGGGCGGCTATACTGGGATCGGTCACCAGGGGGCGATCGAGGCGCGAAAGCTTCAGTATCTGAGAGGGAGACTGCAGGCTTGTTCAAACCGCAGAAATTCAGATCACACAGAAAGTAGGCCGGAGGTCATCATCAGGGAAGAGTAAAGGATGTCAGAAAAGTCAAACGGAGCACCATCTGATCATTTCAGTTCCTATATGTAATGGAATAAATAGAGAAGATCAAACAGCCCTTTTATACTTTTGTTTAGTTTAGATTAATGCACGGAAAATGAGATTTTGGTTAGATTTCTCATTTTTCTTGCGTGTTTTACAAATCGCTGATTAGTGAAGAAAATCTCAGCATTTGACATCATCTGTCGTTCTCCATGGCTGAATCCAAAATCAGGATTTTTAATTTTTAAGTGAATGAGGGCTAATCCCTCATTCGCTATTCCCTACTTCATTCCACTAATAGTTAACTTGATCGAGTGAATGAAAACGAGTGTGTGAAGTCGTGGAGTGTACATCGGCTGTATAGCTGTTGTGGTGTGGGGCTGAATGAGTGCACCCGAACATGTCCATGGTTTCGGACAATGGCTGTCCCCTCAAATAATGCCCTATTTGAGAGTATAGGGGGCGATCTCGGATTCAGCCCAGGTCTTCTAACTGTTACGTCGTGTGTTAGATGGGTATAATGTCACTGATAGGCGATGCACACACACGGGCTGTATCCTGGTTAAAATGGATGATTTCTCTGAATTATTTAAACATCCTTGGAAACATTTGTGATAATGCACAAAACAACAAAATATAGAAATTTTTTCTAGTTCTCTTTGGATATTCTAATCCAAAATGTGATGATGCTTTAATCTGTTCTTCAATGTATTTAATGTTTAAATAATTCCCATGTGAAAATAGATTATTACGGCCACTGTTTAACGTGTAATCTAATTGGTGTACATACTTATGCCATTACATTTTTGTTGTTATTATTATAAACCTGTCTTGTGTGCTATTTAAATGTTTGTATACAAATCAGTTGCCAATTCAACCTTTAATATAGTAATGCAAAAACTGATAGGGTTCCCTGTATAATTTACAGTATCATCTGGGAGGTTACAGTCATTAAAAAACTGGGAAGAGACAGGATATTTTTAATATAACTATGTGTTCGGCTGAAAGAGGAAAGTCAAGTACACCTAGGATGGCTTGAGGGTGAGTAAATCATGGGCTAATGTTCATATTTGGTGAACTAAGCACTCAAACATGAAGCAGTTTTCCCATCCGTCCCTCGACTGTTGTAAACGATGAAGGTTTGGCTGCCAGAGCTTTGCTGTATTTGTGTAAATGCGGTTCGTATTTGCATAAAGACAATCCTCATGTATATAACTCTCATATTTATTTAACTTCTCAAATCTGCACATTGTCTGCACAGACCAACGCGTTATCCAAACGGCACAGGCGCGTTCACAAAATATGACAAACAGCGTGACGTTATATATTTCCACACGATTAGAAGATATATGACGTGATTATTTCATCCGCACACAACATAAAGTTATTAATACTTACATTCGCGTTCAGGCATGGTGTAATTAAACCAGTCGCTCTAAAACGCGACTTAATGTTGATAGTAGGTCTGCTGACGTCACACTTCCGCTTGTTTTTTTCCGTCGCGTGAGCGCCGCCTGTTGAACTGGAGGAGAGCCTCTCAGTTAAAGGGACAGTAGCCCCCCCATATGTAATTTAATCAACATTTCATTTTAATCGATATCAAGTTGTTCCACACCTGTATGAGCTTCTTTCTTCTGTTGAACACAAAAGAAGCTATTTCAGCACCCATTGACTTGAATTGTAGGAAAAATACTATTGGATTACCCGCCGACATTCTTCAAAATATCTTCTTTTTGAAAACAATCCAAATTATGCAGAACAAAACCTACAAAAATGAAATGCTAAACTGAAAGTTGACCGTTTAACGTTTGACCATTTATTTACTTTTGAATAGTTTGCTATTTATTTTTCCTTTGGCGCAACATGCTACCCACCATAGATTAGTTTTGGGTCTCGCGTCTCTCAACTTTCTCTTCACAATATCCCACAGATTCTCTATGGGGTTCAGGTCAGGAGAGTTGGCAGGCCAATTGAGCACAGTAATACCATGGTCAGTAAACCTTTTACCAGTGGTTTTGGCACTGTGAGCAGGTGCCAGGTCGTGCTGAAAAACCAAATCTTCATCTCCATAAAGCTTTTCAGCAGATGGAAGCATGAAGTGCTCCAAAATATCCTGATAGCGAGCTGCACTGACCCTGCCCTTGATAAAACACAGTGGACCTTATATATATACAGGTACTTCTGTATAGGTTATACAGGTTAAAAGTGGGGAGAAAACAAAATTTTCAGTTTAGCATTTTCATTTTTTATTTCCCTCAACATTCGTTTTATTTATTCAATTATTTATCATCACGCAAATATTTAATTATTTATATATTTATTAATTTTTTATTTATGCAGGATTATGTGGATTTATGTATGTATTTATTTGCATGACAGGCTAACATAAAAACAGGCTAAAGGTTTTTTGTTGTTGTTGTTTTTTTAGAGAAAATACATTTTAACTCACACTATCCAGTTCGGTAGGTGTCAGTGCCCGTAGATGAGGCCTGTTTGCTGTTTTACACACACACACACACACACACACACACACACACACACACACACACACACACACACACACACACACACACACACACACACACACACACACACACACACACACACACACACACACACACACACACACACACACACAGCAGCAGCAGCAGCAGCAGAAGAAGACTTTCAGACAGGAGTATGTAATCAAAATCAAAATCAAAAAGAAACTGCAGAGTATGTTATAATGAAGTGTACACTGTAAAAAAAACTAGATGTTCAATAAGTTATGACAACATGTGTTTTACATAGTTTTACAGTTTTTTTGGATTGCTTACACACTAAAATTAAAAGTAGTACACTATTAGCAAAACCTTACACTCAAGAAGAAAAACATCAGCCCATATTTGCACAACTAAGCACATTGTCAAGCTCACACTTGACACACTAGAGCTGAGGATGTAGGAGAAGTAAGAAGAGCTGAGGATGTAAGAAGAGAATTATATATTTAAAAATATATTTAAAAATGACTAATTTAGATAAAAGGAAATAGATAGAAAGTATGTTGCGATCTTGGTCCACACTCCTAATCAGCAGGTGGCGGTAATGCACCTTGAAGTTGTATGCCAACCGCCAAAAAAATAATAATAAGAAGAAGAAGAAGAAGACTTCCGGTCGTTGAAGGTGACAGAAATGGCGGCGGCAGTGGTTCGTGGAATCGGCTCAAACCTGTCGAAGAATCTGCGTGAGGTCCGCCTGCATTTGTGCCAGAAATCAGCGGCCAGCCAGGGAACCAGGTGCGGTCCTGCCCGCTTTTACTGCTGGATGCTTTGGCTAGAGAGTGACTGTCCTTTTAAAGCTGCGCGGGTCACTTACACAGTAACGTTACTCATGTAACTTAACTTATATTACAAATAGGCTACTGTTCGAAATCCAGAAGCTAAATGACAAACCGATCAGCTTTCATAGTAACGTTAATCCATAGTTCGCAGCATTAGTTAGGTTAATAGCATAGGCTAATAATAGTCGTTATTTATATGCTTTTGAAAGATGTCTCTTTTGCTCACCAAGGCTGTAAAGTTATTTATTTGCTCAGAAAATACTTTTTAATATTATAATATTATTACACTTTTAAATAGCTATTTTTTCTCTTTTAATATAATTTAAAGTGTTTTTTTTATTGGAATCAAAATATTTAGCATCATTACTTCAGTCTTACGTGATCCTTTAGAAATCATTCTAATATGATGATTTGCGGCTCAATTATTAATAGCGTATCTTATTTTTGTTGTCTATATTATGTTGAAAACCATTTTTGCAGGCTTAATATTTTCGTGGAAACCGTAATACATTCTTGTCATTTAACGTTACATTTTTGGATTATTTGATGAATAGAAAGGTAACGTTAAGGAACAGCATTTGTTTAAAATAGAAATCTTAATATAAAACTTGCCTAAAACTTTTAAATTGTAGTGTATTAAAGTCCCCACACACTACAAAAGGAAAACAAATCAACATTGAAAAGAATAATAAATATTTAGTGAGTATCAAATCGGCATATAAGAATGATTTCTGAAGGATCATGTGACACTGAATACTGGAGATAAATTCATATATATATATATATATATATATATATATATATATATATATATATATATATATATATATATATATATATATATAATTATTAAAATAATATATATTAAAAAAATAAATGTTTAAAATCAGAAAACAATTTTTTAATGTATTATAATATTTTACAATATTACTGTTTTTACTGTTGTTGTTTTTTTTTATCAAATAACTACAGCCTTGTTGAGCAGAAGATACTTCTTTCAAAAATATGAAAAATATTAATGTTTCCAAACTTTATATGTATATGAACTTTGGTAGATTCACCAAATTAAACAAATTAAAAATTTTAGAATTTGTGTTGTTGCAGCACCTCTGTTCACCCTCTCTAAATTCGCTGTTTTCGTTTGGGTTTCTTGAAAACCCGCCTTCCAAAAAGCATGGTCTGCTCTGATTGGTCAGATACTGTGTTATTTAGATAATTTACACAGACTGTTTAATGAACTACTAGAGACATGAATGAGTTTAACCTGCTGTTACAAATACAGAATCAATGTTTTGATGTTTTTAACATAAAACATTGCAGGGCTCGACATTAACGCTTGTCCGGGACAAGTTGATTTTTTGAAGGGACAAGTGAAAGAATTTTACTTGCCCGACGGACAAGAGCCTGAAAACAAAAAATAACTAGTAAATCACCAAAATGCACAAATGATTGTGCATTAATTTAGTGTAAGTGGCGATCGATAGTGGTGGATAATAATATATGATGAACTGACGATAATAAGGTCACGCTGTTGACGCTCGTGCAGCCTCTCGAGGAGAAATTACAACTCTAGAGCGTTTAAGCTGTTTCCTGAATACCATCACGACTGAAAATGACACTGCACTTCATATGACAGTTCCATAAACAATTAATTAACATTCACTTAGTCACTTACATTTTAGATGCAATATTGAGTGCTTTTGTTCGATTTCAGCAGCGAAAATCGTTCACACACAGCAGAACCGTAACGCGTCTTACAGCAACAGTGTGTTACTGACCGATTCAGTGTTTGAATGAATCGTTTGAATGAACGACTCAATGGCTGACTCATTAAGACGGCCACCTGCTACCACCTACTGGAGGTTTAGTTTCATGTTTAAACATACTTTCCTGATTGAACACTGGTGAGAATATTGCTTCAGAATAAATTATAGTTACAACACACAAGCAAAATTAAAAAAATATATAGACTTTTTTCCGGACAAGCACATTTTTTACTCGGACGAGTGAATGAACGATTCACTTGTCCGAAGGACAAGCACATGAACATGCTTAAAGTCAAGCACTGCATTGGATATTGATATTTTAAAGCTAGAGTCCATAACTTTTTTTGGTTCAAAATGATCCAAAATCAAATTTTGATCTTTTTACCTTAAAGAGTAAAGAGATCAAAAGACACTAAAGACGTCGTTACAGAGCCCATCTCACTACAGCGGCTCTACAATCATTTTATGAAGACACGAGAATAGTTTTAGTGCGCAAAAAATAATGACTTGTATAGTGATGGCTGATTTCAAAACAAAGATTCGAACCGTTGTGAATCAATTCATGATTCGGATCGCCAAAGTCACGTGATTTCAGTTTCACATGCGCAGGGCCGGCTCTAGCTCTTTGGTTGCCCTAGGCGAGATGAAGTTTTGTGCCCCCCACCCCTCCCCACTCACTTTTATCGTCTCTAATTCAGCACATTCAGTCTGTTTTCCTAGGCCGACCCCTAACCGAGAAGCACTCATTATTAAATATGTTCGAAGCTTTATTTCCACTTTTCAAACATTTTATCACTTTTTATTGAAAATAAATGCCTTTCCGATCTGATATGTGATGGGAAAAGGGAATAGAGCGAGTGTGGCAAAAGGCGGGATCGAACCTCTGATCGACCTGCATCTAATCTTGATGCCATGCGTCTTACCACTACACTACAGCCCCCGTTAAGAATTTGGTGAACACAGCATATTTGTCTTTAATGTAAATAATATGGCATCTTTCATTAGGCTGCTCCAGTAAAAAATAAACACAAAAAAACGAGAGGCCGTATTTATTTCCTTCCGACGCCCACGTAGAGAGCGTTATCCATATTTATAACGAACTGGACTTTTGATATTTAAATGACATCCATGTAGGTTATTGTAGATTATTGTCAGTGAAGTTATGTTTGCAATACGTATAGTAATTATGTAGAAAACTAGCAAGTGATATAGCTTGGTGACAATATTAATAATATTTATAAAATAAATATTAGTTGATAAGATTGATACTAAGTAATTTTATTTTGTTTGACAACTTGGCTGAGATAAGAAGACTAACCTCTATACTGGGCTTTCTTTCAATTTTCTTCCTTTCTTTCTTTCTCTTTTTCCGTCCCTGTACATACGCGGGTTTAGACCATAGACCGTAAAAAAAACGTTTAGACGCCTCATTTTTGATGAACGCGCAAGATGAGCACTTGCCTGACCTAAAGCCTGAACTAATAATCAATAATCACCATCAATTCAATCTAATAATCAGGTTGATAAGTAATTAAAGGTGTGGCTGAGGGGGCGCCCTATGATGATCATGTTTAATGAACATTATGTTGTATTTCGCTTGTTCCGATTCTATGCTTAATGGGAAGTAATGGGCGACACTAGAGCGCGCTCGCGCCCCTAACACAATTGTCGCCCTAGGCAACCGCCTAGCTCGCCTATAGCAAACGCCGGCCCTGCACATGCGATCCAAATCATGAATCAATCAAAACGACGGTGGGGGCGGTGTGTGATGTAACCGACTATTGCAGCAAGCCTACTGTATACATAAAGATCGAGTTCGGCTAGTAGGCTGTCGCATGTGAAGATGCTGCAGGTGGTGGATCATTTATAAATGCACAACTTACATAAAATAATTCCACAAATAACTGCAATTGCAGGTTTCAAACAGAGATGTGACAAAGAGATACTTTAAATATTCGATTAAAACCATCAATAGGTCAACCATCAATAGCAAGTCAATGTTAATAAGTGAGTTATTGAAATTCAACCGATTCATTCATGAATGAAGCGTTTGACTTAATGAGTGAGTCATTGAATCGTTCATTCAACAGATTCGTTTGAGAAGTTGATACCTTCAGTTAGTACTGGGCGGTATAGCGGTTCATACCGAATACTGGTATTTGTTTTTGTTATGATATAAATTTTGATGATATCGCAATACTGGTATATGACGGTTAAACAACGTTCTGAATGCGGCGCAGCGACAAGGAAACTTGTCGAAAACAGCAACAAAATCCCAAGGCTGAATACAAAATCGCCCACTGAAGCATTATTCACTTTTCCCTACGGTATCACTAATCCAGTTCACTTGAAGGAGTGAGTGAAAACGAGTGTGTGAAGTCAGACAGCCGTTGTGTGTACATCAGCTGTACACTCGTTATTGCGGAGCAGTGTGAGACTGAATGAGTGCACTCAATAACGTCCACTATGGTGTCGGACAGCACTACAGATGGCCGTCCCTTCAAATAATGTTTATAAGGGGCGGTTTCGGATTCAGCCCTTCATTACAGCGGAGAACTCAAACTTCACGCGGCACACGCATGAGAGATTAACAACACTCCAACTACATCATATAGATCAGATTCAGAGCGGAGCGAGGGCGCTTATGTTTGTTTATGTATCCATTTAATATTATACTGTAGTGTTCTAAACATGAGTGTATGCGCATATATTTCATCACATCATCTTCAAATAAAATGTATGCAGGACACACACAACCGAACATCTGATAATGGCCGCGATGACACCATGCTACACAGAAGACGATGAAAGTTCATGAATAGACTGACAATTCAAAGAAGATTGGGCAAAAGCAACTGCTTTATTCTTTCTGTGTTAAACTGACGCGTGTCATTTGTTAGAGACTGTACTGCTCTTAAATGTATTGAAGATATCCTTAGACCTTTTAAATGTTCTTACACGTTCCTCCCTCACTTTGGTAGTTTGTTGTTATACAGGGTTAGATTTTTTTTTTAAATACTTAAGGTCCCCTCAACTCTTTTTTTCTCTTTGTGGTCATATTTTAATATTCACGTGTCTATTGAGTTTGTTGCAGGTCTGTGTTTTATTGGTTGTTGGTCTCACCACATCATCATTTTGGGGGCTTTATAAACCTGTATTAACTGTTGTGTGGACTTTTTCTACAATATTCACTCATGACAGTAAAATGTGCAGTCTAGTCTACTGCAGAAAAAATACCGTCAGAATCACAAAGATGGAAATGAGAAATGGAAATTCAGATCACAAACTCGTTGTAAAGCTACTAGCCTCAAATGCTATATCTGCTTGTTCCTTAGGTTGTTTGCTTCAAGATGAGACTATTTTTACATGTCTGTGAGCAAGTATGGCCAAATGGCACTGTAATATGTCACCGATGTCCAGATCAAAACACGTGATGCAGACAAATACTCTTATTATTGCTAGTTTTGATTGTCGATGTTAGCCACAATTTTTGATGATGTCATCACATATTGCTTCATGTGACAGAAAAGCTGAGAGCCTCAGCTCTTTATAGACATGTGGATCATGATTCTAGACCAATCAGAGCCCGAGATCTCCCTTTACAAAGTTGAGGAGGCGGAGCCTTCTTTTCGATTTCCTAGTGGCCAGTTGATGTCAATGCAGATGAGTAGGAGTTGTTAGACACTTTGGTCAGATAAATCTCAATAACTTTTATTTGCAAGGAGATATCAAGAACATTCTTTTTTCCCCTGTTTAATGCTAATTTATAGAATCAACAGAAGCTTCCAAAAAGCTTGGATCCCAAAATGATAAAAAAAATATAGATTTTTAAATAACAAATTAATTCAATATCAAAATATTTATTTTTTTATCTATGTTTATCATAAGATTGTGAATAGATACAATATAATATGTGCAATATTCCACCACTGTGTTAAAATGTAGAGTTTTTTTCTGTAAAATTAGACAATTTTTTATCAATTTACTCCAATGTAAGTGGGTAGGGCGCTCTTTTATATTCAGATATTCCTAATTTAAAAAAAAAAAAATGCAAAATGTGCTGCAGAGCTGAAGGGGTTAAGAAATGCATTTTAATGCGTGCACTGTAAATGTACAAACACACTACTCTCTACATCCTGTAGTGTATGTACACACTCTACTAGGTGTGTTAGTGTAAAGTGAGGGATGTACTTAATGTCAGGTCATATATCGTAAAACAACAATTATGATATTATTGTAGACGATATGGCAGTTACGACCCAATTTTATGTTATGACCAGCTCGTTTTAAGGCGCAACATAAGAGGTATCAAACACCAACGTTTAATCAATTTAAATTATATTTATTTGTATTAACAAATGTAACAATAACCACAAATAACAAACATAAGTCTAGGGAAAAATAAAGAAACAAAGATAAGAAAGGTACAAGAACGAAACTAAATGAAAGGCAAAGAGCCGCTCCCGTGAGAAACTATCCCACGGAGAGTGCTAACCCAAATAAAACTAAGAGCACTTAAATACTCTAATCTGCAAATGATCAATTAACAAGAGGGTGTGACTCAGGAACTCCCACAGTCTGCCACCAATGGGTAGAGAGAGAAACACTCAGGGTCGCTACACCTCCCACTCCAAAAAGAGGTTCCCTAAAGAACCAAGAAAAAAGGAAAACAAACAACATAGCAAATTAATAAATAGATATTTTACAAACACACGAAACATTAAGGCCGTTGATACTCATCCTAGCAATCCCGTTCCAGTTCACTCTCGGATCCCCTGGGCCCTATGGTTTCAAAGAGAGATAGAGAAAGGGAGAGAAAGAGAAATAGAAAAACATAGCCCATACTGAAACAACTTTTACACCCGGGAAAGAGCATCTGCAATCAAATGATCAACATGGATCTAGTTCCCAGTCTCATTCTAATGTTTTGCTAATCATGGTTTGTTTGATGTTGTTTCAGGGATTTTATCGAGCAGCATTATGTGACGTTAAAGAAGGCAAACCCTGAGTTTCCCATCCTGATCCGAGAGTGCTCTGGAGTTCAGCCCATGCTGTGGGGACGATATGGTAAGAAACACTTGAGAAAACATAACTAAAGCATATTCATACAAATGACCATAAATACATGAAACATCTCTCTCTCTCTGCCGTAGGTTTGGGTAAAGAACACAGTGTTTCTCTGGACAACATGAATGCCGACCAAGTGGCTAAAGTGCTTGAAACAATAGTAAATGCAAAAGCTTAAGTAAGCCTCCTAATGTAAAATGTTGTAAATGTTATTTGTGTCACAAATGGAAAATAAATGTATATTCTAAAGTCCTTGAATAGTTTTTTTTTTCTGGTGGACATTCGTATGGGTGCTTCTGCCATATGACTAGATGATAAGTGTGTGAAATTCTCATGTACCCAATATAGATATTTCCAATAAGATAAATGAGAAGTCATTGTTCATGCTAAACTTAAGATGTGTTTTGGTGGATCAGATCACGAGTAGACGAGGGAGACACATTCCCGTTTGCAGCTGGTGTTTTAATCCGTCTCTTTTGTCCACTTTCAGCCTCTTCTGTCCTGATTTCTTCGAGGGGAGGGTCTATGGGCGGTGTTTTTCAGATCTTTAGCTCTAAAGGATGAAATAAGCTCATGTAATTGACACATGAACACGAGCGGAGACGACGGAGAAACACACGGAGAGCATCAGCTTTAGTTTCTGCTCTGACAGACTCAAGACCAGCCGAACGCTGTGAGTGTGTGTTAGAAATCAGGAATGGAGAGAGAACATTGAGCTCGGGACGTTTCTCATCTTCAAACCAAACTTGGGTCTCCAGCCGAGAGTTTAAACCCCGTCTGGCTAGCGCTCGTCCCATAATGTTAAGCATTAGGTCAGTAGAGGAGAGTAGGGCGTCTTTTAGAGGCTGTTCCAGTGCGTTTGACCACATGAGCGTTTACACTACGAAAGCAATCCGGACCAATGAGTTTCAGCTCACTCTGGAAGTGGACCGAAGTGGACAAGCTCAAAACGTTTCAGACCCGTTTACAGCTGTATTTAGCATTGTCCACTTGTGATCCATTCACACAAAACGCATCTTAAAGGGAACAGTTCACCCAAATAGCTTCTGACAGACAGCCATACACGTTGATTTACAGCGAAAGAGTAACCCTTGACCTGACGCGTGTCACTGATGAAGGTGGAAGTGCAAAGCAAAGGATAGAGCAAAACAAAACAGCAGGCATGAATTAAAGTCTAAAAACAAGAAATTTTAAAGAGAAATGTGTGAGGATTTCGATATAAGAGAAGAGGGGTTTGAGATTGCTGCACAGCCTTATTTGTTCGAACTGCGAGAGGCGTAAAGCTTGCACTACTCCTACATCTGACGCCAGTAATCCCGTCAGGGGGGACTCTTCTGACACAAGTCGACTTGTGTAGGCAGACTGCCGGAAGCTAACTACTTCAGTAGTACTTCTTAGTTTTAAATATGGATATTTTTCTCACATAAACGCATCTCTTCAGAAGGCCTGATGGAGGGATGCACTTTTTTTGGTCTTCAAAATCTAATCCTCCATTCAATGCCATTATGAAGCTTGGAAGAGCCAGGATATTATTAATATAATTCTGATTGTGTTCGGCTGAAAGAGGAAAGTCATATACCCCTAGGATGACTTGAGGGTGAGTATATCATGGGCTAATTTACATTTTTGGGTGAACTAACCCTTTAATACCAGGTGTAAACAGGGCCATTAGCCATTGTGTGAGGCCTCCTGTGTGTGGGACACAACTCCATATTTGAAAATGTTTCCTCCTCATATAAACTGTCATGTGTACTCTATTTCCAGTGAACAGTATTTGTGAAATTAACATCATTCTGATATAATACTTCAACAGGATTAGTATACTTTAACTTGTATACAACATCCATACAGTCTGAATAATTTTTTTCTCCCAGTTTTCATATTTTAGCCACTGCGAAAGCTAACATTTTCAGTCAGAAAAGGCCAGAAAAACATTACTTTTCGGGTCCGAATCCACTTTTGCTAGTTTAACAATGGGAAAAGTAACCGGCGAGCAAGGCCCATGGTCTAAAAGGGACTCTTAATTAGTCTTGGGTGTGTTTTTTGGGCATAACATGCAAAAAAATAAAATAAATAAAATCAGTCATCTCCCAAAAACTGAACGCTTCTCCAGAGAGGAATCCTTTTATTTTTAATATTTGGCATGTGTGTGTGTGCTGCTGCTGTGCGTGTAATAATCAGAGTGTATGTGTGTTGTGTTCCCACATATAGGCTCATATTACCAACACACCCTTTAAATAACTCTCTCTCTGATGGGGAAACAAAAGCATTGCATTGATATTTAAACAACGTGGAGCTTGATGTGAAAATGAGCGTCGTCAAGCTGAAACTATAGCATTGCACCGGGTATATGATAGAGCACTATATGACTGAATGTTGTAGAGGTGTAATGGTAGAACCTCTTGTCAGGATTCAAGACATGATACTGAACTCACAATACAATATTATTGTGATACACCCAGACATATGCGGGGTAACAAAAAATGTACTGATGATTAAAATACTAAATTTGGTATTGCATTGGGGTGGACATTAAAAGGCTTGGACACGGGTCACACCAGAATAAAAATATTCATGATTCTGAAGCTTTTTTTATTTTCGACGAATATGCTTGCACTCTTTCACTGACTAGATATACGCTCACCTAAAAGATTAATAGGAACAGCTGTTCAATTTCTCATTAATGTAACCAATCACATGGCAGTTGCTTCAATGCATTTAGGGGTGTGGTCCTGGTCAAGACAATCTCCTGAACTCCAAACTGAATGTCAGAACGGGAAAGAAAAGGTGATTTAAGCAATTCTGAGCGTGGCATGGTTGTTGGTGCCAGACGGGTCGGTCTGAGTATTTCACAATCTGCTCAGTTACTGGGATTTTCACACGCAACCATTTCTAGGGTTTACAAAGAATGGTGTGAAAAGGGGAAAACATCCAGTATGCGGCAGTCCTGTGAGCGAAAATGCCTTGTTGATGCTCGAGGTCAGAGGAGAATGGGCCGACTGATTCAAGCTGATAGAAGAGCAACTTTGACTGAAATAACCACTCGTTACAACCGAGGTATGCAGCAAAGCATTTGTGAAGCCACAACACACACAACCTTGCGGCGGATGGGCTACAACAGCAGAAGACCCCACCGGGTACCACTCATCTCCTCTACAAATAGGAAAAAGAGGCGACAATTTGCACAAGCTCACCAAAATTGGACAGTGGAAGACTGGAAAAAGGTTGCCTGGTCTGAAGAGTCTCGATTTCTGTTGAGACATTCAGATGGTAGAGTCAGACTTTGGCGTAAACAGAATGAGAACATGGATCCATCATGCCTTGGTACCACTGTGCAGGCTAGGGATGGTGGTGTAATGGTGGGGGGGGGGAATGTTTTCTTGGCACACTTAAGGCTCCTTAGTGCCAATTGAGCAATTTAAATGCCTAATTGGCACTATTAAATGGTGTTTAAATGCCACGGCCTATACCTGAGCATTGTTTCTGACCATGTCCATCTCTTTAGGACCACCATGTACCCATCTTCTGATAGCTATTCCAGCAGGATAATGCACCATGTCACAAAGCTCAAACCATTTCAAATTGGTTTCTTGAACATGACAATGAGTTGACTGTACTAAAATGGCCGCCACAGTCCCCAGATCTCAACCCAATAGAGCATCTTTGGGATGTGGTGGAACGGGAGCTTCGTGCCCTGGATGTGCATCCCACAAATCTCAATCAACTGCAAGATGCTCTCCTATCAATATGGCCCAAAATTTCTAAAGAATGCTTTCAGCACCTTGTTGAATCAATGCCACGTAGAATTAAAGCAGTTCTGAAGGCGAAAGAGGGTCAAACACAGTATTAGTATGGTGTTCCTAATAATCCTTTAGGTGAGTGTATTTAAACTAACGTAGGCCACTTTTTACTGGTAAAACATTTGGCATTATCAGGACTCACAAATATCCCCCCATTGCAGTATTATGCATTATACAACATAAATCATGTAGTAGCTAGTTTAATGTAGAACTCCCTTATTTTGTTGTTTTTCCTCACATTGTAATTTTTATTTTGTGTGAAGTATCAAGATACATATTGTTGCAATTTTGTATTGCAATAGGCTTATATTGTGACACGATATATTGTCACGCCCCTATTATGTATGAAAGGTATAAACTAACCCAAAAATGTAACTCAATCTGATGTTTCACAACCCTAACAGATCATGTCGACTATTTAGTCCTCCCGTCTTCGTCATGGTGGGGTTGGACTGCGAAAGAAAAAGGAGGGGTTGATTTTTAATGTCACAGAAAACTCTACTTTTTTTGTTCTTTGGCAGTCTTTAAATCGCGCCGCACGTATTATAGTAGGCTATACGCAGTCAACAACCTTTTGGATTAAATATATTATTTATTTATTTTTAAACGCCGCGTTTATCGGTATTTCTGTTCGGTAAACAGCACATATGACCCATTTGGCGTTCTATAGGTGAGACCACGGTTGATTGTACGGTAGGTCTGTTTGCTGGTCAGTCGCGGACGGCTGGGCTTTGGCACGGGCTTTATGCAGGAATCCCAACGCCACGTCGCGCTGACATCAGCCAGACTCTAAGCAAGCAAAGCCCGACGATTTATCTCGCCTTCTCAACACTGATGAGCGCGCAGCTCGGGTTGATCTTTTTTAGGGTGGATGGCATTGTTCGTGCTCGTCGGACTCTTCCTCAATCTACAAACTTCTGCGTCGTGCAGTGGTTTGAGATCGAGCCGAGAGGACGTCGCTGCAGCTTTCAGACCAAAGCAACCTCCGCATATCATCTTCATACTGACGGACGACCAGGGCTTCAATGACATCGGTTACCACAGTCGGGACGTCCGCAGCCCGACGCTCGATAAACTGGCGTCGGAGGGAGTGCGGCTGGAGAACTATTACGTGCAGCCGCTGTGCACCCCGTCCCGCAGCCAGCTCATCACAGGCAGGTCATTCACCTCATATTCACACTTATAACATCAATGAAATGAGAGGAGCACTGAAATCAGAATAGAAAGGGGTTAACCCAGAATAAATAAAATAAAAAAACGTCCCGTTGTAAAATCAAATTAAGCTTTACTGATGTTTATCGTATGTACCATAAACATTGCACATGCACCTGTGGAGCAGTCCTTAAAGGGATAGTTCACCCAAAAATGAAAATGTAATGTTTATCTGCTGACCCCCAGGGCATTCAGCATGGAGGTGTGTTTGTTTCTTCAGTAGTTCACAAATTAAGATTTTTAACTTCAACCATTGTGTGCCAGTCATATAGCCTAATCATGTGAATGGGTAACAATTCTATGAGTGCAAAACATGACACAAAAAAAACATGCTTAGAGAACATGCAGCGGATGGGAACACTAGGTGAGATTCGTCGGGATATGAGGTAAAATAAATAAATACTGTTGGGTTTCTCACAGAATCCGATCGGTTTGTGTCTTAAGACATCAATGTGTCGTCAGAATGAATGTTGTCTAAGCATGTTTTTTGTTTTGTTTGTTTTGCCCTCGTAGAATTGTTACCCATTCACATGCATTATTTCTGGCAGACTGCAACGGTTGGAGTTAAAAATCTTCATTTGTGTTCTACTGAAGAAACAAACACACCTACATGTTGGATGCACTGGGGTCAGCAGATAAACATCACATTTTCATTTTTCGGTGAACTAACCTTTTAAAGGGATAGCTCACCCAAAAATGAAATTTCCTCGCCCTCAAACCATCCTAAGTATATGACTTTTTTCTTTCAGACTAATACAATTGGACTCATTCTAATAAATATCCTGGCTCTTCCCAGCTTTATAATGGCAGCCCAAAATTTTAGGCTCGATATGGTAAATAGCCATGTTGGTATAGTTGGTATAATAGCTATGTTTCCAAAGTTATGAATATATATTTGCATAAAACATTTGTTTCCATCCAGTGAGTCAAATAATTTGTTTCCATAATCGTCACTTTCTGATAAACTACTGCAAAAAAATCACTAAGAAACATAGGAGAAGCCACCATATAAAATATTTTTCGTATATAATAAATAATTTGAGTCTTAGAGAAACGTATTGTCTTGCTTTCAGAGGCGATGCTGCTGTTTGGGAACGTAGTCATGTAGACAGTTCTAGGTGGGAAATATTCCCGAGCATCTTTGACAACTTCTGAATGACCAAAACAGCATTTCAGATGCTTTACAGTAAGGCTGTTACGTCACGAAACTCACATGATTTTCTTTTATGCGCATCGAGAAATTTATTCAGTAAATGCATTCCATCATAGTTTATGCGCATGTTTTCATATGAGATAGAACATTTATCCGACTCAAACAGACACATCAGTTTTATATGCAGATTTTTAGAATTAATGCACATCTTGGCGTTTCCATTCAGCATTTTTTAATGCGAAATCCTAAAATGCGCATAAAAATAGGTGGGTGGAAATATCCTAGCTAGTGTGTGTCAGGCAAAGGCATTTCCGCTGTCACTTCCACGTCTTGATCAATAGCTGCTTTTTCACTGTCGGGCCAGTGTGAGCCAGTCCTAAACACGCTGCCCTAAAACTGGCCCTTATGTTTACCTAAAAATGTTAATTCTGTCATAATTTGCTCATCAAGTTGTTGCAAACCTGTATGAATTTCATTCCTCTGCTGAACACAAAAATATTTAGAAGAATATGGGTAAGTTTCGGGGGAACTATCCATTTAACAACCGCCAAATGCAAATAAAAATCAACCCTTGCGAGTAATGCTGTCAAATCACTAGACAATTTGGTGGGTTAGAAATTTGCTACGTTCAGACAAATTTTTAGTATGTTATGTGACTTTTTCACACCACATTAAATGTAAAGATGCCATATGTTGTTATAGGAAACATGCTGAAAGTTGCTGCAGAAACAAGGTTTTGTTGTTTCAAAGTGCTAGATGAGCAGAATCAGCAATATAGAGCAGCTATAATGAAGATAACCTATGATAAGCTAAAAAAAAAATTTAACCAGCAGAGATAAATCCGCTCATACCAGCCTCCTACGGTGCTGCTGCTTCATCATGACGCTGTAGTTCAGCAGACGGGGCTACATAATGTAATGTTGTAAATAAGACAAAATCTGTATTGCAAACCCCCTTTTGTCCTGAAAGCTGACGTTTAAGAAGCATGAAAAATGGGCAAGCGTAAGGATTTGAGCGAGTGTCAAAGTAACATCCACATGGATGGAGGACCCAAGGTTTCCCAGCAGAACATTGGCCAAAGCATCACACTGCCTCCGCCGGCTCGCCTTCTTCCCATAGTGCATCCTGGGGCCATGTGTTCCTCAGGTTAGCCACACACACACACCCGGCCATCCACGTGATGTAAAAGAACATGTGATTCCTCAGACCACCTTCTTCCATTGCTCTGATGCTTTCGGTGGGGTCAGCATGGGCACCCTGAATGGTCCTATGCCGCCCCATACGCCACAAACTGAGATGCGCTGTGTATTCTGACACCTTTCTATCAGAACCAGTGTCAACTTCTTGAGTAATTTGAGCTCCAGTAGCTCGTCTGTTTGATTGGACCACACGGGCCAGCCTTCGCTCCCCACGTGCATCACTGAGCCTTGGCCGCCCATGACCCTGTGGCCGGTTCTCCACTGTTCCTCTTGGAGCACTTTTGATAGATACTGACCACTGCAGACCGGGAACAGCCCACAAGAGCTGCAGTTTTGGAGATGTTCTGACCCAGTCGTCTAGCCATCACAATCTGGCCCTTGTCAAACTTGCTCAAATCCTTACGCTTGCCCATTTTTTATGCTTATAAAACATCAGTTTTGAGGACAAAATGTTCACTTGCTGCCTAATATATCCCACCCACTAACAGGAGCCGTGATGAAGAGATCATCAGTGCTATTCACTTCACCTGTCAGTGGTCATAATGTTATGCCTGATTGATGTATATGAAGACATGTCCACTCAGCAATTTGGTACTGAGAGTACTGTATGCTTTTCCAGATATATGCCTTTCCCCAGGAACAAATTTACGTTTACACACTACTCATCTATTTCATCTGCAATAAGGTGCATGAGTAGCCTGGTTAAAACCAGAGCATTCTCAGTAGGAACTGAGTTATGGTCTGGCAAAGCTTCATAGACAAATCATTTCCAAAGGGGCGTCACCAACGGACAATGACGTGTGTGTGTGCCATACTGTCCACCGGCACTCCATCAACATTTCTGCCAAATTTGGAAACCCTAACAGCATCTCAGACCGACTGAAACATCTCGGATTGACGGTCGAATAGAAAACATCGAGCTCTGATCGCATTCGCCGTCGCTGTTAGGCATTTGTATTGCGATTAGAACGCGATTTGCCATGTCTTTGGAAAATTGTGTCTCACAAACTTTATTCAAATTCAGTCATTTCAGATGTGTTAGAACATTTTCAGACTTGAGAAAAAAGTTAGGCTGGTTATTTATTTACAATTATTTACAATTTTTACATGACTAGAAGATCTAGTGTGAGGAAATAAGCACAGAAAGGCCAGATCCAGAGGTGTGTGTGTGTGTGATCATCCTCCTCATCCTCCTCATCACAGTAGCCGGTGTAAACCACATCTGAGCCGAGTGTTGTTCTTTGCGCGGGTTTTAACAAAAAGGAAAAGTTAAATCGCTTAAAACAGACGTGATTGCAGATTCGAGCGAGTGACGTTCCACGGCGGCATCCATCATAAGCCCCGTTCACACTGCGATTCCGGCAAATACACGGATAATGCGACCCGGCATTTGTTCCCGGGCCGCTAGATTTGGTCCATTCTCACTGCCAGCGAAATGCCGTAATATGTGCGCTTTCACACACAACCCGTAACGGTCCCGGGTCGAGTTGACACGTGACATCCTGATGTGACGTATAACGGCGAGCGATCTCAGCTTCAGCGCGGATATTAAGGAGCTCCGTGGTCTCCACTTGTGTCCAGTTTGCGCTCATTTCTGCTTGTTTAATTTTAGTTTCTTTTGTATACGAACACTCTCTGCGTTTAAAACACCGACGAGCTCTTCTGGCACTGCAGGGTTGTGTTATTGAAAAAACAAGCTCTAGGAGTCGCACGATAACTACGTACACGTTGCGGCATTAGTTTCGGCTTTTGTTCACACAGCGCTCGTCCCGGGTCGAACCCCGTAATGTTACTAGGTCCCTGACCCGGGTTCAATTCGCTAATCAATCCCGGGACGTGGTTGCTTTCACACAGAAGGCGATCCGGCAATGTTCCGGGGATATTGCGGGTCCGACGTGCAGTGTGAAAGGGGCTTTAGTAATGTACAAAATCTGCTTCACCTCCGCTGCGCTGTCGTCATCGTGTGAAGCCCCAACGCTTCTGATTGGTGCCGCGATTTCAACGGATTATAAAGGGGCTTCAATGGGCTGTTTGCCAGACTATTGCAGAGCAAATCTAAATTTGCCAGAAGTTGTCTGGGTGTTCTCAGGCTAGTGCATGAGCAATCAGACGGCTAAAGCTGCCTTTATTAAATGATAAGAAAAGTCACTTTGAAACTGATGGAATGTTCAATAATCCAATTGCCCGATGCTGTTCAGTTTTCATCTGAACCTTATCTTAAGGTTTTAAAAGGTCAAGTCTTTCTTGTTTTATTCTACAGATGGTGTCTGATGCCTGATCGGTATATATAATATTATGTTTTTTTAAAGGTTGATATATATTTTCTTTGATACTTTTTTCCTCCTTTTTTGGGCTAGTATAAGTTCTGAATGGCCGGTAAAAATTTAGTAGTCAATTTGGCCGGTGAGCGAAAAGTTAATTTCAAAGCCTGTTCACAGCCCATTTAACTTCCTTTATTTGACATTGTAAAAATTTAAAGGAAGTGTATGTAAGATTGTGGCCAAAACTGGTCCTGCAATCCCTTTCAGATGACTGTAGAGCGGCGTATCCCCCTCCCCCTGACTCGAGGTTGCCAGATTGGCTGCAGGATCAGCAGAACGTTTGTAGATCTGCAGCTGTGCTAACTAGAGCAGATCTGGCAACCCGAAACAGCTGACTTCATGATTGGTCGATAGGTGGAGGGCGGAGCTTCAGGCCAAAACACAACATGACATCATCAACATCAGTTGAGCAGCAACAACAACTTTATAATGACAATATCCTGGCCGGACTACTGTTGTCAGTGATAGAAGTATTTGAAATGAACATGATTTCTTACTGTCTAGAGACATATCAGGGCCATTTTATGATTCTTTGATATACATTTCTTACATACAGTTCCTTTAAGGTAGATTGGTAAAAAAAAAAGGGAGGCTTCAGAAAGTAAACAGGGTCAGTTTTGAGTTCATGTTGACTTTCAAATCAGTTTATTGTTTCAAATCTTTTTTTTTCTCTGTCTGAGTGTCACGAATGTATTTGTTTTCCTTTAGATATCAAATTCACACTGGCCTCCAGCATTCCATCATCAGACCACGCCAACCCAACTGCCTCCCTCTGGATGCGATCACACTGCCTCAACGTTTGCAGGAAGCTGGATACTCCACACACATGGTGGGGAAGTGGCATTTGGGCTTCTATCGGAAAAACTGTTTGCCCACACGTCGTGGATTTCACACCTACTTCGGCTCATTGACTGGCAGTGTGGACTATTATACATATGGCTCATGTGACGGCAAGTCCTTGTGTGGCTTTGACCTCCACGATGGTGAGTCAGTGGCATGGGGAAGAGGGGGGAAGTACTCAACTCACCTCTACACCCAGAGAGTGCGCAAAATCTTAGCAACGCACGACTCAAGCAGTCAGCCTCTTTTTATCTTCCTTTCCCTTCAGGCAGTGCATACACCTCTAAACCCACCCAAAGAGTACATCTATCCATTCCGCCGCATGGGCAACGTTCCCCGCAGGAAATACGCAGCCATGGTTTCTATCGTCGATGAGGCGGTCCGGAACATAACTTACGCACTGCGCAAATATGGCTTCTACCGCAATAGCGTCGTCATCTTCTCCACTGACAATGGAGCTCAGCCACTCACAGGAGGCAGTAACTGGCCCCTACGAGGGTGCAAAGGAACGTATTGGGAAGGTGGTATTAGAGGAGTGGGTTTCGTGCACAGTCCCTTAATACGCAATCGACGGAGGGTCAGCAGAGCCCTTATACACATTACTGACTGGTATCCAACCCTTGTTGGACTTGCCGGGGGGAATGTGTCCCAACATCAGGGATTGGATGGCTTTGATGTTTGGCCTACTATAAGCGAAGGGAAAGAATCCCCACGACTAGAAATTCTTCACAACATTGACCCTCTCCAACGGCGCAGTCGTGGCTCGCTTAAGGAGGGCCATGGATTGTGGGACACAACCGTGCAAGCGGCCATTAGAGTAGGTGACTGGAAGCTTTTGACGGGCGATCCTGGCAATGGGGATTGGGTGCCGCCCCAGGTTCTCACACACTTCCCTAGCAGCTGGTGGAACCTGGAGCGACAGTTTGGGGAAAAAAGGAAATCAGTTTGGCTCTTCAATGTTACAGGCGACCCTTGTGAACGGCATGACCTTGCAGTGCACAGGCCTGATGTTGTCAAGGAGCTACTGACACGTCTAGCATTATACAATCGCACCGCGATTCCTGTTCGCTACCCGCCAGATGATACCCGTGCTGACCCTAGTTTGAATGGAGGTGCATGGAGACCTTGGGTGGGTGAAGGTGAAGAAGAGGAAAACTGGGATGGAATTTATTACAAGAGAGGAAAGAATCGCAAAAGGAAATGTAGGCTCTGCAAATCACAATCTTTCTTCAAGAAGTTTAATTTAAAGATCATGTCAAATCTGATATAGGATTCTTCTGTGATTTAAAGGGGACCTATTATGCCTTAGTTTGTGAAGTTTGAGCTCAAAATACCCCACAGATCATTTATTATACCATGTTGTAAATGCCCATTTTTGATTGGAAGGAAAAAGATGCTGTTTTTGTGCATGTCTCTTTAAATGCAAATGAGTTGCTGCTCCGCCCCCCTCCCATCCAGAAGAGGGCGGAGCCTGTACAGCTCCTGCCTCAGATACTCAATCAAAACCAGATCATCTCTATCACACTCATGTGACTGCCGTTCTTAGTCATCTGCATGCGTTTCAAAGACATATCAGTCTAAACTTCTGATATATGGTTTTCTGAGCACACACAATCAAAGCACACACACACAGAAAGCTGTGTGACGGACTGAACATGCCATGAGTATTAAACTTTCACGTCTTATTGCGCTTAAACTATCAAATACACACGGTTATGTCACAAACACAGACAGTTCACATAAACACAGTCAGTTATTTCTGTGAATGTAAACAGCAGGGAAAGAAATCACGTGTGTATTAGATTTGTGTATTAAAGTGACAGCAGCGTAATGTAAAGTACCTACTGCTATGTGATGTTAATATGAATCAAACATCAAGAGAAAAACAGAAAATCTCTCACTGCTGACTGAATAACTTTAATAAGAACTCATTTCTTACTTGAATGTACAGCTCACTCAGGGGAGGAGCTACGCTTAAAGGGCGGAGCCTGTGAGACGTTGTGGGCGAGGCTTCTGGAACTGATGTTTGGAGAGACTGCTTATGATTATGGGGATTGTAAAAAAGGAGTGGATGGACCATATTACCATTTTTAGGCTGTTGTTTAAACACTCATCTGTGTTCAAACGCCTAATAAAAGGGAATTTTGCATAATAGGTCCCCTTTAACATCACTTACAATCATTTAACTTACATGTTTAAAACCCATAATATCTTAAACGAGATGTGTAGATAATGCTTTGACAAGCTAAGCTCGTTAGAAAACTTGCGTTGTCAAGATGAGTGTTGTCTGCCTGACAAATCTTATTTTTTCTTTAATGGTTGCTCAGTAGTTGCAATCTGTCAGCTTTGTATTGAAGAACAAAGGCACATTGCTCAATTTCATGCTAAGATAATAGACTCAGCTGTTTAGGAGAACTTTTTTAAAGTAGTTGTTTTTCAGTGCAGTCAGAGCTTTGAGAATCTCTCTTGTCTCCTTCCCACAGTGTTATTCTCTCACAAACACAATGGGTCCCTTTTGCAAGTTTCGTGCAGTTTTCAGTCACAATATCGGTTTCTCCTGCTGCTCTGTCTCTCTCTCAACCCATGCACAGAAACACCCATTCTTATTCATATATACCCAACAAATACATGCATAGATGAGATTTATGTGATCTCTCTCACACTTGGGCATAGGCCTATTTTTATTGTACAGTTTTTAACATTTGTTCGCCAGTTAATCCATAAAGACAGCCTCTTCAAACTACAAAATAGAAGCTTGTTGTGCCTTCATGGACTTATAGAGTATAGTTTCAGATGTTATAATAATAAATCTAGCCAACAAGTTGTCGGTCTGAGCAACCGCACTCATGGAAGTTGATGAAATGACTTTTATTATGGCTTTGTTCTTCGATATTACTGTTGAGGCAGAGCAGTTTTAGTTTACAGATGTTCTTGATTCACAACAGACATAGCTCAACAGATGCCTTTACTTTGTCACCATTTCTTGTCTCATCCTCCCCCCGAAAAGTTGGTTTCAATAATTTTGTGTAGAGCAAGTCAAAAAATATGCATATTTTTCAATTTATGTGAGCTTATAAATAATGCATGTATACTAATTATAAGAACTGTATTGACAGATGCTGTTTTCAAGAGTTATAGCTATTTGATGCAACTTACTCCAATTTTCTTTTAAATGTTTTGAGAAAACAAAAGCTCAAATAAATGCAATGTTGAATGCTTTGTATTAACGGCCCACATTATTGTCATCAAGATGACTGATGATGCATTGGACTTTTTTCCATCAAAGCAAACAGTCGTTAAACTATTTTCACCTCTGTGATGCAAGAGCTTGCGATGGCGCAATACTGTTGATAAACTTTGGAGCAAGTCAAGTATTTTGTACTTTATACAATACAAAATAAGCAGGAAAATAACTAGTCAGACCAGTTTGAAACACCCAGGCCTGAAGTTATCTCTGGAGTAGTTTCAAGACATGCCCCTAAGGACTTGTTCTCCTTCCGGTCAGTGGTGATCTACATTGATCTGGTAAAGGTATGGACACTGACAGATTTCAAGACTTCATTAAGTGCCCGACTCCCGTCATGCATTTGCATGTATATGGATTTTTCTTATATGCTATAAAGACATATCCTCTATAGCACAGATGCAAAAAAAACAGTGGATGCAGCCACAAAGGTCTGGCCCAATACCATTTTGGGACCCACTTGAGTAGAACATCTGGAACCGTGGGACCTTTTTGAAGCGTTCCACAAATCACCTTCAACAAATTGCCCAGAAATGGAAGCACAAAACGAAACAACCAACTTCTCTTTGGTGAATGGAAAAACACAAGAGTGCTGATGTGATCCTCCTTCCATTCAGCCAATGGAGATCAAGTGACGGATAATGGACTGTTCCAGTTCCTGCTTCAGTGTGAGACTGCAACAAGTGAGTAGAATTTATTCTGTGGTTTTGAGCAGATGTGATCAGATTTTATCTATTGACCTGAGACATGTTTTGCATTTGATTTTGAAATATGTCCCATCATTTTCCACAGAAACATGGACGAGTGGATGTATCCGATGGCCTCAGTTGGTATTATTCAGTAAACAAAAATGGAAATTGGTACTGCCCTTTGTGGAAAAAGTACACCTGTGAATACTTAATAATAATCAACTTTAATCAACTTTAACAAGAATATGTGGTACTTAACTGAATGTAATGTTTTAAGACACTTATTTGTATGTTATTAACAATTAAATGAAAATGTATTATAGTTTACATTTATATTAAAGACAGTTATTTTAAATTAAAGAGTGCTTTATTCACCCACTTATTAAGGAGTTGAGTACATCTTTAAATGTAATTTCATACGAAGCCCTTAAGGGCTATAAAAATATGATCTCGGGAGAACGCAAAAAATTTACACAAAGTTTCTCTGGGGAATGCAAACATTTTATGCAAGGGCTATAAAAATATGATCTCATCCCATCTCATAAAAAAAATGAGATTGGAGGAAAAATAATACGTTAATGCTTTTCTGTTCTCTTGCAAATATTTTGAGTTCTCGGGGGAATGCAATGTTACACAAAGTTTTTCTGAGGACCGCAAAAAATGTACGCAAAGTTTCTCAGGGGAACGCAAACATTTTTTGCAGAGTTTCCCCGGGGAATGCAAATATTTTATGCTAAGTTTCTCGGGGGAAACAAATATTTTACGCAAAAATTTTCAGGGGAATGCACACATTTTATGCAAAGTTTCTCAAAACATTGTTTGCAAAGTTTCTCTTGGGAACGCAAACAATTTAAACTAAGTTTCTCGGATGAACACAAACAATTTACAAAAAGTTTCTCTGGGGAATGTAAACAATTTATGCAAAGTTTCTCAGGGAAAAAACATTTTACGCAACGTTTTTCAGATGAAATCAAACAATTTACGTAATCAAACAATTTTAAAGTTTCTCAAAACATTGTTTGCAAAGTTTCTCTTGGGAACGCAAACAATTTAAACTAAGTTTCTCGGGGGAATGCAAACAATTTACGCAAAGTTTCTCTGGGGAAGCAAATGTTTTACGAAAAGGTTCTCGGGAGAAACAAATATTTTACGCAAAAAAATGTGGGGGGAATGCACACATTTTATGCAAAGTTTCTCAAAATATTTTTTGCAAAGTTTCTCGGGGAAACGCAAACATTATACGCAAAGTTTCTCTTGGAAATGCAAACAATTTAAGCAAAGTTTCTCGGATGAACACAAACAATTTATGCAAAGTTTCTCTGGGGAATGCAAACAATTTATGCAAAGTTTCTCTGGGGAATGCAAACATTTTATGCAAAGTTTCTCGGGGGAACGCAAACAATTTATGCAAAGTTTTTTGGGGGAAAGAAAACATTTTACGCAAAGTTTCTCGGGGGAAACAATTATTTTACGCAAAGTTTTTTGGGGGAACAAACATTTTACGCAGTTTCTCGGGGGAAACAAATATTTTATGCAGAGTTTCTCGGGGGAACATAAACAATTTACGCAAAGTTTCTCGGGGGAATGCAAAAATTTTACACACAGTTTCTCGGATAAACGCAAACCATTTACACAAAATTTATCAGGGGAACGCAAACATTTTATGCAAAGTTTCTTTGTCACAAATACAATGTTTTTCAGAGGAAAGGTTACGTAAAGTTTCTCGGGGGAACGCAAACATTTAATGCAACGTTTTTCATGGGGACGCAAAACATTTTACGCATTGTTTCTCTGGGGAGCACATATATTTTAGTTTTTCTTTCTACGACAAATGCAAAGATTTCATGAACATTTTGCGCCAAAGTAAAGTTGCAACGAACGTAAAGTTTCTCGGGGAATGCAAAAATTTGCAAGAAAACTCGAGCATTGCCAATACATTTTTTCTCCCATCTCGTTTTTTAAATATTGTCTTATTGTATGTAGATAATTGTTTTTGAAATATGGCTACCAATAAGTGTACTGCCGAATGAGCTTACAAGCATTTATGGTGAACTTAAAATATAGCCTATTTTATTTATATTGAAATCACCATGTCATGTATTTAAATATATTTGGAATTACATATTTGGATTGACAAAGTTGCAATTTAGTAGCCAATATATTGGCTTATATACGATTACGTTATATGTATTTTAGTAGGTTAGTCAGCTCATCAAAATAAGTGTATTAAAGCAAACACAAAACATTAAAACTAAATTTGAAATTAAAATTAAAAAACTAATTTGATATTATTACAAAACATGTAAGCAAATGTGCATTGTGTTAAGAAATGAAAGTGAAGTCTTTAAGTACTCTTAAGTGTTATTTTATTTCATAATATTATACTATCTGCAAGTACCTGCAATAGTAAAGCACCTACTATTGGTTGGTTGTTCCCAAGAGCCTCTCTATTTTTTATCACTTTGTGGACATTGCGGGGGTAAATCCTCCTCCACTAGCATTTGGCTGCAAAGCAAAACAAGAAGGCAAAAAACAGAGTCCAAGGAACTGTAGTTTTGAAGTTTGTTGAATTGATGCCTCCTTTTTCTCCTTCTGCTTCTTACAAATGGACACTCTTGTCATGCATGCCCTAAACCAAAGCCCATCGCACACTAGTCTTTAATTGCTAGCATGATGACAATAATTACACCTGGACTGTACTATAATTGTGTTTTAGCCATATGTTCATGTCAAAACCTATTTATACCTTGTTTATAATGTTTTAAAAAAGCATGTGTTTGTGTATAGATTAAAAAAAAAAAAAAAACAGATGTGTTCTGGTGTCATATCAAGTGTTAACCACTTTCTGTCCTTTAGACATCACCAATGATGCTTGACACATAGTGGCTTTTGTTGGTGCAGCAACTAGTCTTCAATTTCCAAACATTTGAAACCATATATAATTGCACTTGATCTGATCAGACTGGAGTACAAGGTTATGAGATGCGAGAGTGAGTCTGAGGCCCAAACATTATCAGAAATGGCTTTCTAAAGTTTAGGAGCCAAATGTGAAAACGCTCTCCCTCCTTTAGTTGACCTAGATTTCCTAATAGGTAACCAGATGATAAAATTCTTATATGATCAAATATTCTCGACCTAGTAAGAACTCTAGCAGCTCATTTTGGACTAATTGTAGCTTTTTTATTGAGGAAGCAGGAAAGCTAGCTAGTAATCCATTACAGTAATCCATTCTAGAGGTCATGAATGCATGAACTTTTCTGTATCAGAAACAAATAACATGTTCCGTAGCTTAGCGATGTTTTTGGGGTGAAAGAAGGCTGTTTTTGTAACATATGAAATTTGATTTTTCAAAGTCAAGTTTCTGTCCAATATAACACCCAGATCTTTAACTGAGGATGAAGGAACAGCACATTCTTCTAGATGTGAATTGTATTTTAAGAGATTCTGTGTACAGGGTTTTGGTCCAATAAGTAATACCACAGTCTTATCAGAATTCAAGAGAACAAAATGACTGGTTATACAATATTTTATATATTTAGCACACTCTGTCAACCTGGATAATTTTGAGATTTCATCTGGTCATGATGAAATATAACTGCATCATCAGAATAACAGAGGAAACTAATCCCATGTTTTCGAATAATATTACCAATGGGCAGCATGAATTTTGAAAATAGGAAAGGGCCTAACACAGAGCCTTGGGGCATGCCATAATTATCTGCCATTAACTTGGATATTTCCCATTTAAATAAACAAAAATTGTAAAGGTCAGATTGTTCCAATCAAACTCACCTTAATGCCTGTCCCTATATACCAGTGTAATTTTGCATTCATTCTAAGAGCATGTCATGCAGAGTCCTGCAACGGGTCGGGTACCCGCGGGTATCCGCGGGTACCCGCATAAAAGTGGCTAAAACGGGTGGATTGTGACATTTATAAAATTCACGGGCGGGGATGCGGGCGGATAATTAACTCTGTGCGGGCGGGTAGTAGCGCGGATGGCCGGATGAAAAATATGTGCAATATTTCTGTGGCAAAGTGAACGAGAGAGCGAGCGAGCGAGACCGGGGCGTGATTGTGAATGAGCGTCACCTGCGAGCCACACCGACTCCTCTGAGGGAGCTCGGAAGCATATAAGGACGAGAGATCACCAGACCTGGATTTGAGGTTGAGTTGTGTTTATGTTTTATTATGTGTGTGCGCTTGGCAGATGTCCATGAGGGCTGCCCACGTTACTTTCGTTTTGTTTGGTTAAAGTCTTTTAAATGTTTGCCGGTTCCTGCCTCCTTCTTCCCCCATCGAACACATTGTAGGCTATTACAATTTCTATGTCCGAATTACCATTACACACACACACGCAACAACGATATGCAATTTGACCCATCACGTCACCACCACTGCGACATTGAAACTTTTGTTGATGCCTCTCGTAGCGCAGATGGAGCGAGCGTTGCAGGAGTAGCAATGGATGAAGTAAAAGTAAAGTTGGTGAGTGGAGTAGCTATATGAAATTGTTGACAATGAGTCTTTAAAGGCACTTTTGCCTGTTTCATTAGCCCATTCATGACGCTGTTGATGTTGAGAGAGTGTAGGATAAAAAATAAAGCATGTTTTAATTTGAATGTTTTAGCGTGTGTGATTTATCGCGGGCACGGGTCGGGTAACGGGCCAAATATTAACGGGTCTGGGCGGGTGCGGATTTAATTTTGATATTTTCACGGGTCACGGGTCGGATCTGGTGCTAAACCTTGCGGGTACGGGCGGGGGCGGGTCTCCAAAAATGGACCCGTGCAGGACTCTGATGTCATGAACTATAGTGTCGAACGCAGCACTAAGATCATGTAAAATTAGTATTGTGATTCAGCAAAAAATAAATTACTGAAGAATAGTTTGCAGTTTCATCAGCAGAAGTCCGCTTCAAGTCTCAGAAAGAGTCTGTAGGCTGCGCTCCCTCTCTCACCGTCTCGGACATACAATTGTCCAACAGTTATACAGTCTTCAAGGTCTATCCGCGTCATTACTGTAAGGTGGATGATTCCGATTGGCTCAGAGAAAATGAACAGTCATGGTATATTTCCACACATTGTCAGTAAGTCAGATGCGCGTGTCCATAGATCACATGTTGACGCTTTCACCCCTGAGTTAGGCCCGTAGTGACCTTCCAAATCTGGAGCAGGGACCAGCTTACCCAGAACAACAAGTCCACCCATCTCTTAGGATATCCATTCTCAACACAGATCTGTAACACAGAATACTGTGCACACACACAGACACACACTCTCTGAGGTTGGAGCTGATTGAGCTCCAGTTGTAACTAGAATGTTTCCTAAAACACACTGATAACATGTGCGCTCTCTCAGTGAGAGGTACAGACAATAGTACAGGCAATATTCATATTGACTCTTTAGTGTTTCAGTAAAAGGAAATATAAAATATAATAAATGAAAGACAAATCCATATTTCATATCTGGAAGCCGGGCTAAGTGAGCAAACACTGTTACTACACTTCTGTCATGTTAGGGGTGTGTGAAACCTCCAAAATCCACACACACGACACCTTGTTTCTATCAAGTGTTTAGGTACACACACACATCTCTAGGCCAGAGCCTCAGTCACTCCACAGAGACCAAACACACACTTTAAAAAACAAGAAACTAAAAGCAAAATAACTGAAAAGAATCATTATAACAATATAGGAAGATAAATATTAATAATTTAGGTTATGATTATGAATTTAATTAGGATATTTACAGGTATATTGAAGCAGCAGTGGATTCCAAAATCCACCCTTTCTGTGCTATGATGGGCCATGTATCCTGACTGAAATTTTTCATAGACAACCAAATTTTGCCTATATCTTCAAAAGTATTCTGTACTTGCAGGGTAGAAGAATAATGGTAGATTTATTTATTTTTTCTCTAAATATCTATATTGATTATTAGATAAAGAGCATGTGCTGTTGACCCATCTGAGAGGAAATACAAGAGAAGCCATTATTTATGTATCATTGATAGACTAAATTGTTTCATATCTTCATGTAATGTTGTTTACCTCTGCAATGCATTGGCCAAATGTAAAACCCTATATGCGGATGAATAAACACTGCATCTTTTTCTGCAGCGAAGGGGAAAGGTAGCAGGCAATAACAAACTCAATAAACTCACCAGGGGTCTGTACCACAAACTCAGGGTTACAGGATTAGTTTCGAGTTGACAAAACCAAACCAAACCAATCAGGCTTTGTTGGTCCCATGATGCTGATCATCAGCTTTCTCTGTCAACTCAGGCTTTGATCCTGAGCCAATCACAGCCAATCACGTGCCTTTCAACACAGAATGTGTCATTCACTTCTCGCTAGAGAGCCAATGTGATTCAAAACTCTTTCGCTGAAAATTAAGAAATTGAAGTTGTTACAACCCCTGGCTCAAGGGAAGCAACAAAAACATGGGACACACGCAAACCAAATCTTAAAGCTCAAAAAATACGTTTATTAACTAATTTAAGGTAACAAAATAATAGAAGGAAAACAATGAAATATGATAATGGTTCTGTGTCCGTCAGTAACATCAGTGTGTAGAGCAAAATGCATGGATGGAAGTGAAATATGATGTTGGATAAATGCAGAAAACAAACATAACATAATCAAAGTCCAAAACAAAGTCCAAAACCAAAGATCCTCAAAGTTCCCAGATCCACAAATCCCACTTAGCTCAGCTGGAGATCTCTTTTTAAAGGAGCATCTGAAGCACTGGTCACAGGTGTATCCAGTAGACTGCTAATTTGTGGAAACGGGTGCCAAACAGCAATACTCAAGACAAACAGCAGAGGGCGTCACAAAGTATATTAAGAATTTAAATGCATTTACACATAAGATAATAAATATTGTAATAAAAATGAAGAAAATATATTGCTATCGGTGCAAGTGAAAGTTTTGAAATCATATAGATATATAGCTCTGGAAACATTTCAGATACCACTTAACATTGAGAAATCAGAGTTTTCCAGAGCTGTATATACAAGTGCTGGTCATATAGCACTTGATATCATCAAAAAGTTAATTTATTTCATTAATTCCATTCAAAAAGGGAAACCTGTATATTATATTCATTCATTACACACAGAGTGATATATTTCAAATGTTTATTTATTTTAATTTTAATGATTATAATTGACAACTAAGAAAAATCCCATTCAGTATCTCAGAAAATTTGAATATTGTGAAAAGGTCAGATAATTAACTCAAAACACCTGCAAAGATCTTTAAATGGTCTCTCAGTCTAGTTCTGTAGGCTACACAATCATGGGGAAGACTGATGACTTGACAGTTGTCCAAAAGACGACCATTGACACCTTGCACAAGGAAGACAAGACACAAATGGTCATCGCAAAAGAGGCTGGCTGTTCACAGAGCTCTGTGTCCAAGCACATTAAAAAAAAGGTGAAGGGAAGGAAAAGATGTGGTAGAAAAAAGTGTGCAAGCAATAGGGATAACAGCACTCTAAAGAGGATTGTGAAACAAAACCCATTCAAAAATGTGGGGGAAATTCACAAAGAGTGGACTGCAGCTGTAGTCAGTGCTTCAAGAACCACTACGCACAGATGTATTCAAGACATGGGTTTCAGCTTCGTATTCCTTGTGTTAAGCCACTCTTGAACAACAGACAGCGTCAGAAGCATCTCGCCTGGGCTGGGTCCCAAAAAGGACTGCTGAGTGGTCCAAAGTTATGATCTTTCATGAAAGTAAATTTAGCATTTCCTTTGGAAATCAGGGTTCCAGAGTCTGGAGGAAGAGAGGAGAGGCACACAATCCACGTTGCTTGAGGTCCAGTGTAAAGTTTCCACAGTCAGTGATGGTTTGGGGTGCCATGTCATCTGCCGGTGTTGGTCCACTGTGTTTTCTGAGGTCCAAGGTCAACGCAGCCGTATAACAGGCAGTTTTAGAGCACTTCATGCTTCCTGCTGCTGACCAACTTTATGGAGATGAAGATTTCATTTTCCAACAGGACTTGGCACCTGCACACAGTGCCAAAGCAACCAGTACCTGGCTTAAGGACCATGGTATCCCTGCTCTTAATTGGCCAGCAAACTCGCCTGATCTTAACCCCATTGAAAATCTATGAGGTATTGTGAAGAGGAAGATTCGATATGCCAGACCCAACAATGCAGAAGAGCTGAAGGCCACTATCAGAGCAACCTGTACTCTCATAACACCTGAGCCGAGCCACAGACTGATCGACTCCATGCCACGCCGCACTGCTGCAGCAATTCAGGCAAAATGAGCCCCAGCTAAGTATTGAGTGCTGTACATGCTCATACTTTTCATATTCATACTTCTCAGTTGGCTAAGATTTCTAAAAATCCTTTCTTTGTATTGGTCTTAAGTAATATTCTAATTTTCTGACATACTGAATTTGGGATTTTCCTTAGTTGTCAGTTATAATCATCAAAATTAAAATAAATAAATATTTGAAATCATTCTGTGTGTTATGAATGAATACAATATACAAGTTTAAATTTTTGAATGAAATTAGTGAAATAAATCAACTTTTTGATGATATTATAATAATATGACCAGCATATGCAAGAGACTTGAACATGTAAGGTCACATTTGTAAAGCTTTATCTATTTATTCTTCAGCATATTGCATATTGTGTTTATTAATATTAATTTAAATTAAATGCTGAATCATTTCTAAACTAAAACTGCTTGTGTGTAATCGGTTAAAGTTGTATTAATTATATGTAGCATTATATAAATCAGTTATCATATAGTGACCTATAATTTGAAGAAAGAGACATGAAGAAAGACATGTCACTTTGCACGCAGCTGATTGGTCCAATTTCAGTCTGAGATCTTTTATCCATATAAGGTAATAACATAACCTGTGGAGCTTAAGATACAAAAGCCAAGCCACTTTCATGGTACCTAAAACACAGGATTGGCTCAATCTAAACTCAAATGAACCTGGCTAGCCGGTAAAACTGGCTTCGTACAGGCCCCAGAATTATAGAACATTCCTACGAAGGTATAGTATTAAAAAGTATTATTTTACAATAAATTACTGTAGTCTATTACGGTTCATTTACAGTGATATTAATGCATATTGGGTCATTTTCTTCTGAATTACTGTTAATTAACAGCAAAATGATGCTAGGGATCTTGGACCTTGCACATATGTATTACATGTCTGATCTAGCAGAAGTGTGACAAATGAAAAACATTTTGAGTTAACTACACTATTATTAGAATTATTTCAGCATATAGATTTACCAATATCTATTTTTGAATTCATAATTGTTTGTAGATGGATATTTCACAGTAGTAAAGCAGCTGCTGTGATTTATATTTGACATGTCAAGTCAGCTTTATTTATACAGCGCTTTTACAATGCCGATTGTGTCAAAGCAGCTTCAGTGTTAAACAGGACAATATTGCAACAAAATTAGATTTGGCTGTTCAGTCGCTCTGGAGAGAACAGTGATGTTATCAGCTTATTTTAATTTATCATAGAGCGACAATGTTGGCGGATCAGTATTATAGTTGATAAAATAAATTTAGTCATTAACTTTATTTGTATAGTTAGTTGAATAACTTAGATGATAGTTTTAGTGTCCCCAACTGGGCAAACCAAGCCAAAGGTGACAGTAAGGAACCCAAACTCCATCAGGACATGATGGAGAAAAATAGAGAAACCAGACTCAGTTCTCCTCTGGCCTATTAACACACAGAGTATGATTATTAAACAGTGCATGATTATTAAAAGAAAGGTGTGACATCATCTAACACAAGATTTTTTCCGCATCGTGCACAGACATCAACAACACACAACGATGGTGACACTCAAAAAATAATTAATAAAAAAATTAATTCGGATCATCACAAAATAAACAAACACACACTGCTAAAAGCAAAGCATAAATAAGTTCAGCTGTACAGAACAAACCAACTTCACAGCATAAACTATTCATGCCGCACTGAATGCTGGGTACCTGAAGAGCACATATGCACGGTAGAAATACAGCATAATATTTCAATGTGCATTTAAAAAAATTTTTTTTTTTTGAAAAAGTATATTTTATTCATGTTATGCTATGTCTTCTGTAGAGACACCAGGAAAAATAAAATAAAATGACATGTAATGTTTTATTTATTTATTTATTTATTTATTTATTTATTTATTTATTTATTTATTTATTTATTTATTTATTTATTTATTTATTTATTTATTTATTTATTTATTTATTTATTTTCACCAATCAATTTTTAGGTTTTAGGATTTTCTTTAACCAATTTTTCTTTTTTTACAATGATTTATTTAACTGTTTTATTTCTCTCTTTTTTCCTTTTTCTTTTTTACTTTATTATGCAGTGTGTGGGTGAAATGGCTTTTCCCATTCAATACAATGTATACACTGTATCTAATTTGCATATTCATTTGTTCTTGGAGAAATGTTTTATGAAAAAAAAGTGTAAAGATGGGGGTAATAGTTGGCTACATTTTCATAATATTTCATATGAATATTTATGTGTGATTTCTTTCCCTATTCACTTGTTGAGTCTCCCAGAATGCCTGATAAACATGCTTTAAGTTGGTCCTGGTGAAACCTTAACACAAATGGTATCTCTGGAAAGCCCTGAATGTGCTCTTCAAACTGTGACATGGTGTCAGGTAAACTCAGTCAAATATAATGTCCTCTAACCACGCTGACAGAGGGACAGAGGAGGTTCAGGACAGGTGTCATTTTGCGGTTGTCCTGCAGGTGCCTGCACGAGACTGTCTTTGGCATATTCACTCGAAACAGCTCGAGTTCGCTTCGAGGGTTTTGTGATACATTTTAATCCTAAAATGACTAGTACGTTCGTTTCTCGTATATTTTCGGAGACACGATCTTCTTTAGTGTGTACTCAGCCGGGAATAAAATAAAAATATCGCCATGATATTATACTAACTCTTAAATATGCTACACATTTCAGTTGTCAATGCGGCACATTTAAATTAAGTCATTACAAATCACCTGTTACATGCTTTATTGTAGGCTTAACTATTTTTTTAAACGGATTATCTACTGTATTTGTTATCTGCTAAATTAGGCAACTAAATATAGGCTAAATGTAATAAAATCATGCATTTAGACAATTAAAAGCTTTGCAATTTTAAAAATATGTATATTTCTCCTGGTGAGGAGGAAACAATACAGTGTTGTTCTCATACATATTTAAAGAAGCTTGTTTTTGTTTTTTGTTTGTGTTTTTATTGAGTATAGGTTATTGCTCAAATATGGATGGAGGTGCGCGCGCAATATCGAAGGAAACGAGGGTAATGCCTTGTGTTTACAAGTACAAATTTTAAAATATATATTTTTAACATAGCTCAATGTTAACAAATGCAACAAAAAACAAAACAAAAGACAACACACACACACACACACACACACACAAAACACCTCTCTGCCACGAGACATCTGCTTTTCCCCCGGACTGCGTTCTGTAGGCTGCACTCATTTCGATCTAAAGGTCCACAGGTGTACAACTGGTAACGACATCATTTACAGCGTAGCCACAAAAATAGCATATTTTATATTTTCATCAATTCTGGAATACATATTTGTTATTATACACTCTAAAAAATGCTGGGTTAAAAACCACCCAAGTTGGGTTGAAAATGCACCAACCCAACAATTGGGTTGTTTTTACCCAATGGTTGAGTTGTTCTTACCCAGCAATTGGGTTGTCTTAAGCAACATTTAACCCAACCACTGGGTTAAAACAACTTAACCACTGGGTTAAAACAACTCAACCATTGGGTTAAAACAACTCAATTGTTGGGTTGGTGCATTTTCAACCCAACTTGGGTTGTTTTTAACCCAGCATTTTTTAGAGTGTATAGTGGCCTATTTATAAGTATCCTATTACTGGACAGCTGATCACACTTATCCTACATTTTCTGTTAAACCAAAAAGAGAAAAAGACATTGAAACCAGTTTGATATATATATATATATATATATATATATATATATATATATATATATATATATATATATATATATATATATATATATATATATATATATATATATAATTATTATTTTTACTTATATCCAGTTTAAGAAATAGGCCTACATAATTGACCTGTTTAGAGTGTGTTGACGCTGTTGTATAGCTGAGCTCCAGGAAATCAGTTAGGTGGCTTTAAGAGTTACAGATTTGATAACCAAAAGGCGGGAAATAAAGAACCCTAAACTCTAGCACATCGATCTAAATATCACATACATAAAAGCAAGTGGAATAACCCTCCTTGGCCTGCTTTAAAAAGGAATGTAAAAATGATTTAGCATCCATAAACTACTTATCCAAAGATAACCAATCCCTGGGTGATTTGTATGAAGTCATATGAGTCCCTTTCCTTCTAAGATTATGTAAATGCTTTTTTTCCTCCTTGCAAATTCCCCACCTTAAGTGTTTAAAGATATATTGTTTCTTTGTTTCCTCATTGTTGTTGTTGTTTTCTGTACTAAACATGGAGTTTTTGTTTGTTTTACATATGTAAGCATAGCTGCACGGATGTGTAGAAACAAGTGTATTTATGTAACATGTCATTTGTGTGTATGTTCATATGCATATTATTGTTCCCTGTTTAAGTTTGTAAATTTGATATTGTTCAAAATAAAAATTAAAACATAAAAAAGAAAAACCGTAAAAAAGACCTTAATAGGCTACATGTAAAGACAAAAACACAACAACAACAACAAAACAAAAAGTGTGCACAATCGTGTAACCCAAAGGCTCAGGTGTAGGACAAAAGAGACAGCTGACGCAAAAACAAAAACCCCACACTGATATAACTGATCCAATTACTGCAACGTTTATTTGACATCAACCATTGAAAATCATGGCAGTCTTTCACAGAGTTTCCATCAGTTGCTTTCTCAGAGTCAGCACGTCGATGAAGACGACACCCTTTTTGTCGAAAGCTCTTCCAATTTCAATCACAAGGAAGTCACACTTGGTTGTGAAATGTTTCCCACACATCTAAATCCTTTCAGATCCATCCGAACCCCTTTTCTCCTGATGGACTGACGAACATCGTTTGCATTATTATTTCCTCAAAGTCTTGTTTTGGATGAGAGAAAACATGTTTAGCTATTTACTGCCTTATGGATGATAAATATTATGCTTTCTGTTTGTACGCTTTTAGACCTTAACCTATAGGCCTATCTTAGAGTTGAGTGTCGATGATAAACTATGAGTCGAGCATTTCTCCTCAATGGGAAATGACTCCATTTTGAAGAAATAGGCTAGCTGTTATCTTATGCTGAGAGATATTCTGATAGGCCTAATGTGTGTAGCCTACATAGTAACTAATTAAGTTTACGATATAGGCCTAAAGGCTACTACAAAACGATTTGTCTAAACTGCAAAAAAAACAAAACAAAAAAACAAAAAAAACAACAACGAATGTATCAAGCAAAATAAATATTTATTTGTTATCTTATCAATAGCTACCTTTTTTCTAATCTATTTTTTTTTAAAATAAATTAAGGTGGCTACTCATAGGTACAAATCACACTCATATTTGCAGATGTGTCTCTCAAAAGGTTACCATCAGTTTTTGGTTTTATATATATATATTATTGATCTCAATACGAACGATTCATGAAGACATTATTATAAAGCTCTCACATAATTATTTTATTGGCCTATCTTTATAAATCGTTTGATATCGTTCTTATAAAATGTATTTTATATCTTTATGAGGGTTTCATTCGCATCCCTTTTTCTCTTTTTGTAATATTTTATGGCCGTCTGTTTTATATGATAGGAGACTTGATAGAAGACATCCTGAAGTATAATTTGCTATATTAGTTTTATCTCTGTTCAATTTCTCCTTGAAAACATCGACGTTACCTTACAGTACATTGATTTTTGTGTTTTTTTAGAGTGATATTTAAACACGCTTTGTATGGAGATACCGGTAGTCTAGAAATATTCATGGCTGAAAACTCAGAATTGAGCTATAGCCTAGACATCAACGCTTTCTCACTGTCGCGTATTATATAGGCTATATTAAACACACACACACACACACACACACACACACACACACACACACACACACACACACACACACACACACACACACACACACACACACACACACACACACAAACACACACACACACACACACACACACACACACACACACACACACACACACACACACACACACACACACACACACACACACACACACACACACACCGCAGGCTGGATGAGTCCCCGGTCAAATGTAGGCTCTCTAAATATTCTGTAAAAATCAGACATTTGCCATTATCAGAACTATCAAATACATTCGCTATATTCAGCATTAGCCTATATGTATTTAATGTAGCTACTATCATAAGCCTGTCTGTTAAAGGCTCATAAAAGCATTGAAATACGCGTTTTTATAATATCTAACGTATTAAGAATATATGTGACTGCATATAATCAGTGTGGTCTAAATATGTAGGACTGGATTTTAACGCACATCCCATAAAATCAAAAATGACGGAAATGTAAATGATTATATTATGGCCATGATCTTTGCCTTCTTCGCACTGTTCCTTGTTTTAAATCATATGATAATGCCGTGTGTGCCTATTGTATATTGTATAACCTACTTTAAATATACTGCAATGTTTAGTAAGAGATATAAACTGGTAGTTTTGTTTTGGCCAAATCTTATTATTAAGGTTTACAAAATATAGGCCTACAAATAAAATGAATTATTTATGTCTTATTTAATTGTAAAAACTATATCACAGATCTGCCAACATTGTCGCTCTATGATACATTAAAATAAGCTGATAGCATCACTGTTTTCTCCAGAGCGACTGTACAGACACATTTATATTTTGTTATAAATATAAATATTTTGACACTGTGAAGCTGCTTTGAAACAGTCGGCATTGTAAACGCGCTGTATAAATAAAGATTATTGATTGATTGATATTAAAACAGTGACAAAGTTGTATTGCCGCATGTCGTTAAATCATAAAATGTTGATTTACCAATATTTCTATTTGAGCTATACTTTTTTGAGTAAAATGATAATGGAACGGATAATTATGACTTAAAGTTATGATAATTATTTTCTCCAGCCATGGTGTTGCCAATAAAAATAAAGACAAACACAAACAAACAAACAAACAAACAAAAACATAAATGAACCACAAACAATAAAAAATAAGAAGAATAAAAGAAGAATAACTTGTTTTTAAGCAAAATCCAATGGTGGTGCGCACAGGGTTTGATTAATTCTTCTTTAGGCCTATATTCTTTAAACAATAATTGACCTTACAAACCCAGATGAAAAAAGACGTACTATTAGCTAAATATAGGCTATTAAAATGCATTATAGTAGCCTATATGAATTGTACTAAAAACATACTCAAGAACATTTTAATGCATTCAATAGTATGCCCTAGCCTACGGGAATAGCCATACTTTCTGGTTAAATACAATGTTATCCGTAAATTATAAGATCATTCATATTGTAGGCTTATTTAAAATGGCTATAGTCAATTTAGCGACATGTATACCTTTAATGCACATTTTCACACAGGAGCATTTTTACATTTCCCCATTACAAGCATAATTGCAGTAGATAATGAGCCCGATCTCACGAAAATGTGTATAATGCACTTTATGGCGTATTATACGCACGAACCCCCATCCCATCCCACCCCACCATCACCCCATCCCACCCAAGAACGTGTCATATGCACGAGAAAAACTGCGTTGCATATGCACGCCAAAACTCATTTTGGCGTATACATTCCACGAGATTGCACACTCGTATTTAATGTGTTCGTGTTGGGATAACAGTATAACAAGTAATTTCATTCTTTCATGGGCCGCTCATTTATATTGTAGGCTACTTTAAAATGGCTATAGTCAATTTAGGCAACATGTAAAGCAGATTTTCACACAGGAGAATTCTTACATTTTCCCAATTACCAGCATCTTTGCGGTAGATAATAGTATAAGAAGTAATTGCATTCTTTCATGGGCTGCTGTGAACTGGAGCATCAGTTTCGATACCGTGGGAGGGTGATGATCATGATCATAAAAGTGACGTCAGCCTCGCAACCTTTAGCATTCATTCACCCAGGCTGGAGAGGGTTCAGAGAATCCGGCCAGGTAGACGAGCCGTCAGGTTATAGGGGGAAAAACTGGGTCTGAGGAGCCGAGATCAATCGTGCGGGTGCATATTATGCACTGGAGTCATCAGGCGGGAAAATGTATGTGAGTTACCTCTTAGAGAAGGACACCAGCATGTACCCAAATTCCGTGAGACACCCAAGCCTGAACCTGAACCCTCAGAATTTTGTGTCGGCACCTCCACAGTATCCGGACTTCACGGGATACCATCACGTGCCCGGGATAGCCAACGACCCTCACCACAGCCAGGCCGGAGCGTGGAACCCGGCCTACCCTCCTCCGAGAGAGGAGTGGGCAACTTATGGACCGGGACCGGGAGCTTCGGCCCCGAACACGGCTCAGCTGGGCTTCAGTCCTCCAGAGTTCTCCTCCGTCCAAGCGTCAGGCCTTCTCCCGTCGTCCATCAGCTCGTCGGTCGGGCAGCTGTCGCCGAACTCTCAGAGACGGAACCCGTACGACTGGATGCGTCGGAGCGCGCCGCCGTCAAACTCAGGTGCATATCCAACGCAATTATTGCGCTTTGAAAACTAGTGCTCCATGATTATTATCATATCGGGTTCACCACTTTAAATAAGTTCGAAACTCGGTGCCAGCTTTAGGGCTTCTGTATTCAGGCGTTTGTCATGCTAATACTAGTGATTTGTGTGAGTCTCTGTGCTTTGATGTCACGCTTTGTTCTCTTTTATGTCTGGATGCCGAGAAGTCTGTTGAATACACGGATGCGCACGTGTACTTAACATAAAACAGGCTTACAGTTCATTCGCTAACACTTTATTTCACATGCAATTACTAATAACTATTGCATGCAACTAACACTAAAGCTAACCCCTAATGTTGACCTTATACACTGTGGATTTTTTTTTTATTATTGAAATTCAAAATTTAAGTTAATACAATGAACATTTTTGAGAATCAAATGTTATTAAAATATTTCGTACGCATATTGGGTTATTGTTTTTCTGATGATGCATTGAAACATGCCAAATTGTGCTATTTTTATGATTTATCACATTTTTTATGTGGTTCAGATACAATAATATTTTGAGTTTTTATTTATTAAACCAGTTTCCTTCATTGTATCAACTCAAATTTACTTCATTGTATCAACTCAAATTTTTTATTTTAATAAACTCAAAATTTTAAGGCGACCAGGTAACTTAATTTTGTACGATAAAAATAAACAACAATATATATTTTTTACAGTGTAGTTAGTACATATTTAAGTATTTATGTAACAGACACCTTAAAATGAAGGGTTACACTTTATTGGGTTACAGTGTAATTATATATTTAAGTGCTGCGTAATAATAATTACCTCCATTTACTTACTGTGGGGTTAGTAAGTTGCATGTAATTATCCATAATTTACTGTTATACTATGGTAAGTACATGTAACAAGGACACTGTAAAATAGAGCGTTACCAAATAAAGTGTAACCCTATTATTTTAAGGTTTCTGTGTTTATACATTTAAGTAATATTAAGTGTACTTTGGAGAAGAGTTTAGTTTGATTTAGGGTAAGATATTATGTAATTATGCATAGTTATTACTACAATAACTGCATGTAACATAAGGATAGGGTAAACTGAAATAGCAAATGTATAAAAAAACAATACATATAAATAAAAATAGATATAGTCATGTAATAATTAATGGGATTATACAGTTAATTAGATAAAGCAATTGTATTCCAGCTCACAGCGGTTTACACTTCAATTCGGCGGGACTCGCTGATTATGTAAAATTGAAAATGGAATAAAAATTGCGAACATTTCATATGTGTGCATGTACAGTTGGACCCTAATATTTCCATCAGATAATATAAACAATGAGATTTGGAATAATCTCAGTATTGCAAAAAGAACGTAAATATTTCAGCATATTGTTAATGAAAATATCCCTGTCAGCGCAGGGAGCAACAAAGAAATCAGAAAAGCTGGAAATAAAGTTGAGCATTTAGTTGGACGTACAAGTGGGGGACAATGTCTGTGTGAACATTCATAGTCTATAATTCATACACTGTAAAAAAATAAAAAAAAATAAAAAATTCTGGTCTTCATTTGAAAATGTTCTAGTGACTGATCACATCTAAATTTTTTAGTGTGCGGAATTGAATTTCTGTGAATTACCAATTTACAGATATTCAGTTTGGCCAAATGAAATATTTTAATGTGATCAGTCACTAGAACATTCTCAAATGAAGACCTGATTTTTTTATTTTATTTTTTTACAGTGTATGAAAAACATGGATATTTATGGAAATACCATAAAATCTGAATCTTCACTGTTTTTTAAAGTTCAATCAGTATGGAGGTTAAATTAATTTAAACTTAAATGACATTAAACTGACTTACATTAGATGACATTAATCATGAATCATAGTCATTATGTACATTTACATAATGACTTACATTAGATTACATTAAACTGACAGTTTATTCTTGTATAACATAAAAATATGAAAATTGCTTAACTTATTTTGATGAGTCAAAGAACTGTAAAACATGGTCTTATTGATCATATCATTTTTTTAAAGTGTTGCGGCAGAGAGATTTTTTAATGTCTATACTTTAACATACATCTCAGTAACCAACTCAAAACCCAAATGATGTCTTATTTGCTCAAAATCACATTAAAGTTCGCTAGCTTAGAAGTAATAATGAAATAACTGGCTTTCAAAATGGAGGACTGTAAGTGTTGCCTGGCTGAGTTAATGATAACTGGAGATTATGGTCTCTAGTGAGATTTTCGATGAAGATGCTGTATGGTTGAGAAGCCTAATTATCTGAGTTCCTCCCTCTGTGGCTGTTGCCCTAGACAGGCGGTGTCCTTCCCTTTCGCCGTGAATGTTTTAATATTTAACCCGCTGGCCACTTAAGTCCCCTCTTGCCACTGACAGGGTAAACTTAGTTTGAAATATAGAGACACGATTCCAAAGACCTTCATAACATGGACATCTTGGTGTTTTATATATGTGTGCTCTTAACGATTGGCTTGATTAAGGGAGCAAACACTAGGTTCCCATAGTTACTTTTTAATAGAGAAGATAAACACACAACTCAAAAAGAGCCTCATTATCATTAATTATAGTCAATTTGATTTATTTAGCATTTCTCACAAAACATGTTGTTTCGAAATCGTCCCTTATTGTCCAGGAGATGTTTAAGATAAAAAGGGACATTGATTTTATTTTTACCTGATCATCAGTTAATAATGATTTTTTTTGTGGTGTTTTTCTTTTAGGAGGAAAGACCAGAACAAAAGACAAATACCGGGTAGTGTACACGGACCATCAGCGTCTGGAGCTGGAGAAAGAGTTTCATTACAGTCGTTACATCACAATAAGAAGAAAAGCAGAGCTGGCGACATCGCTCAGTCTGTCGGAGAGACAGGTTAGCTGCTTTAATACAGAAATATGACAACATATGAGCACTATCATGCACACCTAACTAGATTATGCATATGCCGTGTGTGGGGTGACGCATTTCAAGTCACGCGAGTTGCGTAATCAGATTACTTTTTCAAGTAACTATTAGTAACACATTACTTTTTCACATTACTCTTCTCATTTCATTAAAAACAGTGAAATGCAAACTCAGAATATTATGTGAATCTGGAATAATTAAATGTTAAATAGCACAAATATACTTTATGTATTTAATCTCACTTTATAGACTAAATGTGAGCAGGCATTTACTCATTTCACTTGCACAAAAAACACACTCAAAAAAATTATACGTTGGATTTACTTAAATTTTTTATGTCAACTGGTTTTACGTAACTGGGTTATGTTTATTTTAATTAACATTGTTTATTTAAGAAAAACTTACGTTTTTTACCTAAGGTTATTTCAATGCCATTTAGTTGAATCAGGTTAACATCTAGCCTAGAAATCTAGACGCACCCTAGCGGCAGCAAATCTAATCTGCCCGCGAGTGTCGTCTAGCAACTCTCAATACCCTTCTGAGCTGTAATTGCCTAACTCTGGCCGGCCCAATCACATCGTGTCTAGAGTCGGTGGGCGGGGCCATAATTACGACGGCCGAGTTGCGTTTGCGTGCTTCTAGTAAACACAGAAACTGGCGAACGGCGGTCTTTCGAATCAGCTTTGACCGCGACTCTGGAAGACTTGGAGTTAAGCTTTTCTCTGAGAAAAGAACAAAGAACGGCACTGAAGTCATTCTTAAAAAGGGAAGATGTGTTCAGAGTTTAGCCGACCGGTTACGGCGAATGTTTAATCGGTCAGCGAGCTCTGCTTCACCTTCGTTGCTCTGGTTGGTGTAGCGCTATCCTATCGCGTGCAGAGGGAGTTTGAAAGACAACCGTTTATCCGCCCCTCGGATTGAGCCGTCAATGGGGAGTTTCCAGACCAAACATCTCTATGTGGGTCTGGCTTGTCAGGCTAGTTAACATTCTTAAATGTCCAAAACTATTAAGTTCAATTATTCATAAAGAGTAACCCAGTGTAATTAAAATGTACAAATGTTATCTAACAAGAAAACCTTTTACAAAACCTTATAACTTGCCAGAAGTTGGTTTTGTTACATCCATGGCATACCCAGTAGTTTTTTTTATTTATTATTATAACATCTTTAATTGTTATTAGCAGGTCTTGAACCTGAGCTCATGCTCTACACTTCACCACAATGGTAACCTCTAAAAACACTAACATAACACACACTTTTAAATACCAACATTAAACATTTACTCTCCGAATTCAGCCCCTTTGCAAAGCATGATGGGAAGTGTATGTCCTGTTGGTTTGGGTTACTTGATTGAATCATGTAATTTGAAAATAAAAACATCAAGTTATGTCAAAGAGTAACGGTTTTAAGTCAATATAACATGAAGCAATTACATCTGAACCAGAAACCTGATATAATGGCGTTAAATCGAGATGAGTTACGTCAATAAAGTGAACAGCATCATGCAATCATGTTTTTGAGTGCAGATTCAGTATACCTCAAAATGAATAAAAACTGAAATATAAATGCTTAATATTACAAAAATCAATCGGGAATAATTAAATGTTAAATAACACAAATATAGTTTATGTATTTAATCCCACTTTATTGACTAAATGAGAGCAGGCATTTACTCATCTCACTAGCACAAAAACAGATTCAATATTCCTCAAAATGAATAAAAACTGTGAAATGCAAATGCTGAATCTAATGCAAATCATAATTAAACGTTAAATAATACAAATATAGTTTATGTATTTAATCTCACTTTATTATTGTCTTTGCTGCTGAACTTCGACTATGCAATTCAATTTAACATTACACATCGCGTTCTCATGTCCAAGGCGTCAATACAAAACAGTGAAGCTAGTCAACATAACACAGCCTACAGGTCAATAAAGTTCACTTCAAGAATGAAAAAAGTGCCGTCGATGTGTTTTGCTGGAAGAACTGCACATACTGACAAAAAAGTGCAAGCTACATTAGCTATATCTTTCCATAAACACGGACTTTATACAGAAAGAAAAATACTGCAAAATGTCTCCCACACTCTTCCAGCCTAGGGTGAAGTCATTATACATTAAAAACGTTTTGAGACGAATGGAAACCAACGTGAATGGCAAAACAGGATTTTGAACAACTCTGAAATCTATTTTGTAACAACTAATGTTTAAATTCTTATTCTATTCAACGTTAATAGCATGACCAATGTGCAGCGCCGCTGCATGTCAATATAGATGCTTTTCACCCAGGGTGGCCAGTCAGGTGTCAGGGGTGTCAGTGCCACTCTGGAGACTCTTCTGCCACTGCGCAGGTCCACCATCCGATCTGGATCCGGCCGAGATCTGTTAGTAAACCTCGGGATAAACAGAGAGACTAACATTAGTGTAGATGTCGTTCTTCTTATGATGTGTCGAGTACATCAGGTGTTATGGGAAGTGTTCCTGGCTGACCTAGTTAATGCAGCCTAACAATCAGTCAATTGATCTGAATAATGAAAGTTAAAAATGTTTGTGTGTATGCCATAGTAAAGAGATGTGTTTTTAGTCTAGATTTAAACTGACAGAGTGTGTCTGCTTCCCGAACACTGCTAGGAAGACTGTTCCAGAGTTTAGGAGCTAAATAGGAAAGGATCAACCGCCTGCAGTTGATTTAGATATTCTAGGTATTATCAACTGGCCAGAGTTTAGAGACCGCAATAGACGTGATGGAGTATAATGTGTTAAAGGGATAGTTCACCCAAAAATTAGCCTGTGATGTTTATCTGCTGACCCCCAGTGTGTCCAACATGTAGGTGTGTTTGTTTCTTCAGGAGATCACAAATGAAGATTTTTAACTCCAACTGTTTCATTCTGCCAGTCATATAATCATGTGAATGGGTAACAATTTTCTGAGAGAGAAAAAAAAAAAAAAACATGCTTAGACAACGTACACAAAGAGGCCTGTGGCTCATGACGACACACTGATATCTTAAGACACAAAACGATCAGTTTGTGTGAGAAATCGAGCTGTATTTATATCATTTTTACCTCAAATACAAACACTATATCCAACAGCCTGGAACGCGCTTCACTTCTCTTCTAAGGTCAAAAATACACACTCTGGCGTTGTGTACGAGATTCACTTCTGCCGTTGGTGTAAACTACGCCAGATAGTGTATACCGGAAGTGATGTCTTTACATGTACACGCACCAGAGTGTGTACCTTACCGGAAGTGATGTCTTTACATGTACACGCACCAGAGTGTGTACCTTACCGGAAGTGAAGCGCGTTCCAGGCTGTTGGATTTGAGGTAAAAAATGATATACTGTAAATACGGCTCGATTTCTCACACAAACTGATCGTTTTGTGTCTTAAGATATCAATGTGTCGTCATGAGCCCCGGGGCTCTTTGTGGATGTTGTCTAAGCATGTTTTTTTTTTGTTTTTTTGCTCTCATAGAACTGTTAACCTTACCCATTCACATGCATTATGACCTACACACTGCAACGGTTGAGTTAAAAATCTTCATTTGTGTTCTCCATAAGAAACAAACACACCTACATGTTGGATGCACTGGGGTCAGCAGATAAACATCACAGGCTCATTTTTGGGTGAACTAACCCTTTAAGAGCTTGCTCAAGTACCGGGGAGCTAATCCATTTCGTTTTTTGTAGAAGCAAGATTTTAAAATGTATGCGATGTTTAATAGGGAGCCAGTGCAGTGTTGACAGAACTGGACTAATATGATCATACTTCCTGGTTCTGGTAAGAACTCGAGCGGCTGTGTTTTGGTCCAGCTGGAGTTTGTTTATTAAGCGAGCAGGGCAACCACCCAGTAGAGCATTACAATAATCTAGCCTTGAGCTCATGAACGCATGTACTAACTGTTCAGCATTTTGCGTTGAAAGCATGTGCCGTAATTTAGATATATTTTTAAGATGGCAGAATGCGGTTTTACAGATTCTAGAAACGTGGCTTTAAAATGAAAGATTGGTATCAGAGAGCACACCCAGGTTCCTCACTGACGACGAGGGCTTGACAGAGCAGTCATCAAGAGTTAGACAGTATTCTCGGTTACTAGGTTCTAGGTTGTGGAGTTTTTCTGTCCAATAATAAAAAAAAAAGTCTGAATTAAGTTGCAGGAAATTACGATTCATCCATTTTTTTAAGCAAGGCAATGCCTCGTAACGGATGAATCACGTTTTCTTTTACATCACGTGGATGGCCGGGTGTGTGTGTGTGGCTTACCTGAGGAACACATGGCCCCAGGATGCACTATGGGAAGAAGGCGAGCTGGCGGAGGCAGTGTGATGCTTCGGGCAATGTTCTGCTGGGAAACCTTGGGTCCTCCATCCATGTGGATGTTACTTTGACACGCTCCACCTACCTAAGCATTGCTGAGACCATGTTCAGCCTTTCATGGAAACGGTATTCTGGTGGCTGTGGCTCTTCCAGCAGGATAATGCTCCTGACACAAAGCACAAATGCTTCAGGAATGGTTTGAGGAGCACACCGACCAGTTTGAGGCGTCGACTTGTCCTCCAGATTCCCCAGATCTCAATCCAATCGAGCATCTGTGGGATGAGCTGAACAAACAAGTCCGAACCATGGAGGCCCCACCTCACAACTTACAGGACTTAAATGATCTGCTGCTATAATCTTAGTGCCAGATACCACAACACACATCTTTGGGCTGTTTTGTCAGTAAAAGGGGGACCAACACAAAATTAGCTCGTAATGTAATATCTGATCAGTGTATCGAAATATCAGCATGACAGGACTTCACATAACAGTTCACACAACAAAGAAGTTAATGTTCGGTGACTTTAATTTTAGTCTTAGAACATTGTTTTCGACCAACGAAAAAGTTACTAACAAATCCCCAGCAGAACCATCCCCGATTCCAAGCAACACAGTGTTTTGTGACTAAATTAGTTGTTACGCGCTTTTAACAAATCGTTTGACTGAATGATGGTGGGCCCTCAACTGTTTTTTTGAAACGGCCCTACGAATTGTAACTTTCTTAGGCCCCGATCACACAGAACACGTTTTTGCAGCGAGAGGCACCTTTTTTGAATGGATTTCAGTTGGCAGAGGCCGTGCTGTTTATGCGCCCTGGGCGCCTCGTGTTTTTGAAGGAGCGCTCCGAGCGCATGAAGTTGAAAAAAAGTCCACTCTGAGCAGAAAAACGCCCGATGTCATCGCGTTTATTTTCTTTTGTCCAATCGAATAAATGGAGAGGCGGGTCTTCCATTGTGTTGACCATTACATTGATTTGACTGACAGGACAGCTGATTCGGGGGTTGCCTAGAAACATTTATAAAAACCTGCAGTGGACTGCTCTTTTCTGAATGAAAAAAGGCTTGCCAAAAAAGGCAGTACAGTGCACCTCGCGTTTTCGAACCTTAAAAACGTGTTCTGTATGATCGGCGACTAAGGGAGTATCCCTAGCCTGGATGGCAGCCGAACACAGCCCCGCCCACAACATTTGAGCTCAGGCGGTTCGGTCTGGACTCGATCCATAGAGGAGTAATTATCTCCGAACAGAAACTGTTCGGACCAATGAAATCAGGGCGGGCTTTAGACGATGACGGACAGATGATCAACAGTAACGTAATCATCACGTCATCAAAGGCGCTTGGGTTAAATGTTCGAATCCTAAACGGAGAGCTTGTTTGTATCTGCATCACCTTCACTATTTCTCTCAGAAATGATGATCCTGTTGGGTAATTACTCTGTGTATCATTAAACTCTTTTTTTTAAAACACCGGCAAAGACTGTTTATTCCAGCGCGCGTGCAGACAGGGTTGCCAAGTTTTTACAACAAAAGCTACCAACTATTAGCCCTAAACAATAGCTTCTCAGGGGGGTTCTCCGGAAACAAAATGGTGTTTGAGGGGTAAAATGTGTGTTATTTTGGCAAGCTTGCCTGCTAAAATTGGCATTCCTGGGTCTATATATCACATAATTGAGGTTGCTTCAACACACGGAAAAAACGCAAACTTGGCAATACAGTGCAGTTGAGCTCTGTTGACATATGTGTCGCTCCGCTGCTCTGATTGGTTGTCGGTCTGTCCAATCGAGATCTTTCCTGGTTTGGTTGAACCACGCCCCATAATCACAGCCCAATGGAGCAGTTTCATACAGACTTCATACTAAGTATGACCACGTCAGGCTAGAGTATTGCAATATTGTAATGCATTACTTACAATAAAAAAATAGGAATTTTCCCCAGCACTACTAATATGTAAGAAACAGAAGATATTTTTTTTATTTCTCACACCACAACTTTTACCTCAATAACTCTTGAGGGATGTTTTTTCATTATGACTCATGGCTTGTTGTTGACAGGTGAAGATCTGGTTCCAGAACCGGCGTGCTAAAGAGAGGAAAGTCAATAAAAAGAAGATGCAGCAGCCGCAGCCAGCCTCCACAACCACATCCACGCCACCCGGATCAGCGCTCGCCGGCAACGTTCCCATGGTGACGAGTAGCAGCGGCGGCCTGGTATCACCGCCCATGCCAATGACTATCAAAGAAGAGTACTGAAGAGTGCAAAGAAGACTTTGACTGTTAATATTTTTATACTGTAACAGAGCCCTTTCACACTTATACACGCATGGTACTTTAAAATCAACTCATCTGTGATGCAATGAAAAAGAAACTGTGACAAACGTGACAAAGACTGCCTGCTGCATGGGGTTTTATTAAAAAAAATACAAATAAAAATAGCCAACAAACATTCCAAAGTAATGAAGCAACATAAATCTGAAAGGCTGTGTAATATTTCTCTGGTCGTGTTGGTTTTCTTTATTTTAGTACTTTATTACTGCTGTTATTTTGTTCATCATTGTAAACTTTAAGATGTTTTGAGATTCTGAATTAAAATAATTGTGTATTTCTAAAGTAAGTTGTATTAATAAAATAAATGTTTATTGTGGCAAATTGATTCATTTCATCAGCAGCGTTTCCGTTGATTCGTGAGCTGAATGCTTCTTTATGCAATATATGACATTGTTAAATTGTGCCTTCTCGCAGATATCAAACATAGAGCTAACCTACACCCAAGTGCCAAATAACACCCTATATAAACCGATTGTGCTGTTCACATCAAGCACTGATTTGTCACTTTTATTGAAGTGTTTTATATATATACATATATATATATATATATATATATATATATATATATATATATATATATATATATATATATATATATATATATATATATATATATATATATATATTTGCAAGGATCACTGAGAAAATTTCATATGTTTGCTCGTGTCTTAGATCAGCTTGATGTTTGGTCCTGTTCACAGCTGGTGTTAAGATGTGTTTTGGTGGATCAGATCACGAGTAGACGAGGGAGACACATTCCCGTTTCCAGCTGGTGTTTTAATCCGTCTCTTTTGTCCACTTTCAGCCTCTTCTGTCCTGATTTCTTCGAGGGGAGGGTCTATGGGCGGTGTTTTTCAGATCTTTAGCTCTAAAGGATGAAATAAGCTCATGTAATTGACACATGAACACGAGCGGAGACGACGGAGAAACACACGGAGAGCATCAGCTTTAGTTTCTGCTATGACAGACTCAAGACCAGCCGAACGCTGTGAGTGTGTGTTAGAAATCAGGAATGGAGAGAGAACATTGAGCTCGGGACGTTTCTCATCTTCAAACCAAACTTGGGTCTCCAGCCGAGAGTTTAAATCCCGTCTGGCTAGCGCTCGTCCCATAATGTTAAGCATTAGGTCAGTAGAGGAGAGTAGGGCGTCTTTTAGAGGCTGTTCCAGTGCGTTTGACCACATGAGCGTTTACACTACGAAAGCAATCCGGACCAATGAGTTTCAGCTCACTCTGGAAGTGGACCAAAGTGGACAAGCTCAAAGTGTTTCAGACCCGTTTACAGCTGCACTTTCAGAAAAAAGGTACAGTGGAGGTACAATTTAGTTCCTTGGAGAACAAAATGTATAACTGTACCTTTTAAGGTACACAATAGGGGACAATTATACCATTGTTTGAGTTCGGTCCGTAAGCCGCTGTCCTGCAGAGTTTGGTTTTAACCCTGAAAGACAACTATAGAAGCTCTTATTGAGAATTTTACAGACTTCTTATGGAGAACAGGTTTAGCTTTTGATGTTTTATTGAAAACGTTTGGTCACGATTATGGTGATCAGTGTTTCCTTTAGTTGGTTAGTTTGAGGGGGGGGGGGGGATCTGTCACAGATATCAAGAGTCAGCACATGAATCTCAACAATGGTGACACAATTATTGCTGCAATGTATGCTGGGAGCCGTGAGTTTTATACTGTGGAGGCTTAGTAGGGTTAGAGCTAAACTCTTCAGCACAGCGGCTCTCTACGACCGAACTTGCGTACCTCTGACTGAAGATCCTTTCACACTGCGATTCCGGCAAATACATGGATAATGCGACCTGGCATTTGTTCCCGGGCCGCTAGATTTGGTCCATTCACACTGCCAGCGAAATACCGTAATATGTGCGCTTTCACACACAACGCTTAATGGTCCCGGGTCGAGTTGACACGTGACATCCTGATGTGACGTATAACGGCGAGCGATCTCAGCTTCAGCGCGGATAGTAAGGAGCTCCGTGGTCTCGACTTGTGTCCAGTTTGCGCTCATTTCTGCTTGTTTAATTTTAGTTTCTTTTGTATACGAACACTCTCTGCGTTTTAAACACCGACGAGCTCTTCTGGCACTGCAGGGTTGTGTTATTGAAAAAACAAGCTCTAGGAGTCGCACGAAAACTACGTACACGTTGCGGCATTAGTTTCGGCTTTTGTTCACACAGGGCTCGTCCCGGGTCGAACCCCGCAATATTACTAGGTCCCTGACCCGGGTTCAATTCGCTAATCAATCCCGGGACGTGGTTGCTTTCACACAGAAGGCGACCCGGCAATGTTCCGGGGATATTGCGGGTCCGACGTGCAGTGTGAAAGGGGCTTTAGAGGTACAAAAATGTACCCTTAAAGGGTTAGTTCACCGAAAAATGTCTGTCATTAACTCCTCTCCCTAATGTCGTTCCACACCCGTAAGACCTCCGTTCATCTTCACACACAGTTTAAGATATTTTATATTTAGTCTGAGAGCGTATGCAAGTGTATGCACACTATACTGTCCATGTCCAGAAAGGGAATAAAAACATCATCACAGTAGTCCATATGAGACATCAGTGGGTTAATTAGAGTCTCTTGAAGCATCCAAAATACATTTGGGTCCAAAAATAACAAAAACTACGACTTTATTCAGCTTTTCGGATCGCCAATGTCACGTGATTTCAGCAGTTTGACAAGCGATCCGAATCATGAATCAATACGCTGATTCATAACCTTTTGAATCTTTATTTGAGGATTGAACACAAACGCGGAAGAGAAGACAATGCTGAATAAAGTCGTAGTTTTAACACCAGGTGTAAACAGGGCCGTAGAAGAAGATCTGTCTGTGAACGAGTGTGAGCTGTTTGCACAGTGTAACGGCATCGCTGGATAAGAGTCGAGCGCACACCGAACTGTGAGCTATTTCATTGTCAAGCACACTCTGGACTCTCTTATCAATGGTGTGACAGAGAAGCTCAGCTTGACTGGCATAAAATATCTCCTCTGCGGCGTCGCTGCAACAGGACCTGTTTTATGACCACGCTAACAAAGCCAGGGTGTGGCGTCCAAAGGCCGAGGCGAAAGGGACTGTTGAGCAAACAATATGCATCTGTCTGCGGACGTCCATATGTCCACACTCAACCTAACGACTGGTATCAGTGAATTTCATCTTAATGAAAGAAGACACCTTTTCATTGTGATCTATATCTCTTCTTGTTTTTAGATATCCATCTCTGAATCATCACACAGGGGCCCAAATCTAATCTAAAACCATCATATCCTTGAGTTCCTGATTATACATTACGTGATACAAACGAGACAAACGTTGTGGCATAACACTCTAATGACAAGTCGTCTTATTTAATAAAAGTGATAAAGATGATTCGGTAAATCTTGTTACCTTACATTGTTCTATTTTCTTTATCATTACTCTATGTCTGGTAAGGGGAGAAGTGTATAAACAAGCTTGCCGATAGCTCCCTCATCGGTCATAAACTTTATTGGGGGCATGTTGTAAAAATATTCTCACCACAGTAACAAAAGCTTGTTGATATTCAGTCTTCTACATGTGACGTATAAGGCAAACCTTTGCTATACACTATGTTATATCTAATAACTACAAGTTTCACTTTAGTTGGTAGCGCATTTTATAATGTAGTTACAATATTAATAACAGTAAATGAATTATGCATAATTACATGCACCTAACACTCAACCAAACCTCTATCCTAACCCTATAGTAATATATCAGTACTTAAATATATAATTACACTATGATATGGACACATAAAATAAAGTGTAAACCCTTTGAAGCCTATTTTAAGGTGTATTTGTTAAAGTGAAATTACTGAGTACTGAGTAATAATAATTAATAACATTACTATAGGGTTAGGATCCGGGTTAGATGCATGTAATTATTCAGTTATTAGTAACTATATGTAACATTTAACAATGACAGGTACACTTTATTTTAAGGTGTCTTTGTTACACTGTAATTATACATTTAAGTACTGAGTAATATTAATTAACTTTGTGTACTTACTATAGGGTTAGGTTTGGTTTGTTTAAGGGTTAGTTGCATGTAATTATGCATTATTTATAGTTATTACTTCAATAAATGTGTAACAAATGCATTACACTCTAAAAAATGCTGGGTTAAATCAACCCAAGTTGGGTTGGAAATGGACAAACCCCGAAATTGGGTCGTTTGAACCCAGTGAATGGACCCATTCAAACAACCCAATTTCAGGGTTTGTCCATTTCCAACCCAACTTGAGTTGTTTTTAACCCAGCATTATTATTTTTTAGAGTGTATGAAATGTGCTACCAAATAAAGTGTAAATTGTAGTTATTACTGTAGACTGAAAAAAACAACCTTTGGCAAGTTTTTGCACGCATATATTTAACAAAATTTCCCATAAGGAATTAAGTAAACTCTACTTAACGAAGTGAAGTCAAATTAACAAAGAAAAAAAGCAAATGTAACTCGGCCAGTAAAAGGTTGAGTGATATCTATTCAATTGAAGTTTCCTTTGCAATACATTTTACTCTCAAAAATATAACACTTATTAAAATAACCCCGTGGATGCTTTAGTTAGGAATATTTGAATAAATAACACAAGAGATATTGTGTAGATGCCATATCAGCATAATAGCAGTAATCGCACCTGAACACAGAGACCTCAATACACCGAACATAGTGACAGTGACATTTGATGGATCGTTTCCGAGTATCAGTGTGTCCTTTTGAGTAGAAAATCAACTCCAAATGTCACAAAATGGCAGCCTAACAACAAAAGCAATGATAAAACTGTCAAAATCTGGAAAACAGCCACAAATCAACCTCCTGAATTATTCAAACCCCAGTGCATGATGGGAACACCACTATTAGAAAAGTTGAGTAGTTTAACTTAATTTTATAACGTTGGTATTTACGCTTTAATTTCTACAAGCTCAAATTGAGTACTAATATAGGATTTACTTACTTTTTCAATTCTTGCCTGAACGAACGTCATCATGTAGAAATGACATGATTTTTTCTGTAGTATTTACTTCACCACATATGTGGTTATGTCATCTGATAAATAATAATAGTTACAATACATTATATTACTTATCTTTGTATGGACATCTTTTAAGAGTGCAATGCATTATAACCCCATATGAAGCTCGCATTAATAATGCATCATAAGGGTATTAATAATGCATTATTACATGCATAATTCAACTTTAAAATGTGTTGTATCATCTGATATTTAATAGTTACAATACATTATAACCCCTAATGAAGCCTGCATTTATAAAACATCATAAGGGTATTATTAATACATTATAATACATGCACTGTAAAAATTATTTAGAAAATAAGTTACCTGGTTGCCTTACAATTTTGAGTTCATTGAATGAAAATTTTTTGAGAATCGACCTCCTTTATTAGAATATTATTAAAAGATTTTGTAAGCATATTGGGTAGTTGTGTGTGTTTTATTTCTGATGACGCAGTGAAACATGCCAAATTGTGCTATTTTCATGATTTATCACATTTTTTATGTGGTTCAGATACAATAATATTTTGAGTTTCTATTTATTAAACAAATTTCCTTCATTGTATCAACTCAAATTTTTAATTTCAATGAACTCAAAATTGTAAGGCAACCAGGTTACTTACTTTTTTTAAGTCAAACCAACAAATACCAACAAAAGATTTGTACAGTGTGCATAATGCCTTATAAACAACCTTATAAAGTGTTGTATCATCTCATTAATAATGATAACAATAGTTACAATACATTATAATTTGTGTGTATAATAATGTTTGTGGTTACAACTTTTAAGAGTGCAATGCCTGAACTAACTTTTCCATGTACATTGTAAAAAATGTTATGTTTGATAAGTTATGACAACATGTGTTTTTACATTGTTTTAACTCATCAAAATAAGTTAAGAAATGTTAAGCTTTTTATATTAGTTATACAAGATTTAACTCATTTTTTAAAGTCAGTTTAACATAATCTAAGTTGAAGTAACTTAAATATCCAAGTCGATTGTACTTAAACATTACAGGCTGTGTCTTTTTTTACAGTGTAGAAATTATATACATTTTTAGTTCACTGTAAAAAAAAATGTGTTGGTTTTTGTTGGTTTAACTTAAAAAAGTAAGTAACCTGGTTGCCTTACGATTTTGAGTTTATTGAAATTAAGGAAATTTGTTTAATAAATAGAAACTGAAAATATTATTGTATCTGAACCACATAAAAAAATGTATAAATCATGAAAATAGCATAATTTGTCATGTTTCACTGCATCATCAGAAATAACACACACAATTACCCAATATGCTTACAAAATCTTTTAATAATATTTTAATAAAGGTTGTCGAATCTCAAAATTAACTCAAACTTTTAAGGCCACCAGGTTACTTTTTTTCTAAATAATTTTTTACAGTGTATTTACTATTTACTTACTACAAAATTATTTCTTCAGTGTAGAAACTACATGTAACGCGTATAAACGTCACTGTAAAATTATTATCATTAGAAAGTCCAATTAATGTCTTGATGGATCTAATAATAAAATCTGAATGTGTGTCTAAAGTAATCAGTTGAAAGAAGAACAACCCAGTTATTAATTAAAAAAGGCAATGCCATCGTACAAAATGTGTTAACTAAGTATAATGGAACTACTGATATATATATATAGTTCAAATGTTTGGAAACATTACTATTTGTAATGTTTTTGAAAGAACTCTTATGCTCATCAAGCCTGTATTTATTTGATCAAAAATACAGAGAAAAATATCATATTATGAAATATTATTACATTTTAAAATAATGATTTTCTATTTTAATATACTAAAAAAAAAAAAATGTATTTGCGTCATGCACAGCTGAATTTCATCAGCCATTACAGTGTCATATGATCCTTCAGAAATCATTCTGACGTTTATTATAGCTATAGTATTTTCCCCGCATCTTGTCCTGCTATTCAACGGGATGATCTATAAATAGTTCATTAGAGTGTAAGAAAAGAATACCCACGCCGATCTTCACTTAAAAGGCTAAACAAACTCATTACCTGTCTAGTATTACTTATACAGCTGCTTGTTTACGAGGCTATTGTATCATAAACTTCCAATTACAATAGTTATACCCACTAATAATCTCTATAATGGCGAGAATAATTCTACATAAACACTGGAGCAGTAAAGCAATGATTCTAGTGACTCTATAAATAGCAGATATGGTGAAGTGCCTATGACACCTTTTCACGGAGCCCAGAGGAATTTACTCGCACAAATACTTGAGTCGTCATAAACATAACTGGGCTTTTACTAATGCTACTGTAAAAAAATAGTGTTGGTTTAACTTTAGAAAGTAAGTAACCTGGTTGCCTTAAAATGGTGAGTTCATTGAAATTAAAAAATTGAGTTGATACAAAGAAGGAAATTGGATTAATGAATAGACACTTAAATTATTATTGTATCTGAACCACATAAAATTGTGATAAATCATAAAAATAGCACAATTTGGCATGTTTCACTGTGTCATCAGAAATAAAACACACACAATTATCCAATATGCTTACAAAATATTTTAACAATATTTGAATAAAGGTTGTCGATTCTCAAAAAAATGTTTTCAATGAACTCAAAATTTTAAGGCAACCAGGTAACTTATTTTTTAAATAATATTTTACAGTGTATTATTATTATTATTATTATTAAACAAAAAGCAAAAAAGCAAAAAAGCAAGGCCCCGTTATGAACCCTTAGAGGAAGGTGGCATTAATCATATTTTTAATCATATGAAGTCCAGCTGAGCATGAAATATTAAATTGCGTCATCATCGTGACATGATTTGATCTTGATGATTTGTGACCTTGCTTCCAGATATGATATTTCTGACAGAGGTCCGGGTGAATTTTCATAGGTGGCTCTGAGAGTCTCATCCTTCACCTTGATAATCAACCTTTGCCTCTGTCGATCATTCGGAGCATTTCAACATGACGATGTGTCGATGTCAAAACAAGTTCATGTTTGGCAATCCAAGATAGACGTGCGAGAAACAAAGCTCAGATCCTGAGAGGTGAAGTGTGAATGATTAACCCGCGCGGTAAACTTTAACGTCAATAAAAGAGCAGTGTGACTTCAACTGTCACTCTGAGCATCATTTACACATTTTCACTTTCACCACATCCACACACGTACACTTTCTATATTCATAATGCATCCTGAGGGTATTCTTTATGCATCATAATACATACATAATGCCTTATAAACAGCCTTCTGTCATCTGATAAATAATAATAGCTACAATACATTTTAATTCTTATCTATTTGGGGTTACAGCTTTTAAGAGTGCAATACATTATAACCAGTGTTGGGTGTGATTAGTTAGTGTAATTTAATTACAGTAACTTCTGATGTAATTGAACTAAATATAATTATATACAATACAACAGTGTAATTTAAATCAACATTTAAAGTCCAACTTTAAAATGCATGTTTTCTATATCCTTCTCACATTTGTAATACTTTGGTCAGTTAATAAGAATAATGCATGTAGTTTTATATTATGTATTTGAGACATTTCATGTCTATCCTTGAATTGCTTAACTGAAGGTTGATTTAGGTTTTAGAAAGTAATTAAAAAGTAATAAGTAATTGGTGAGAGTAATTTGTTCAGTAATCTAATTACATTATTGAAGGTGTAATTAGTAACTATTAATTCATTACTTTTTAGAGTAACTTACTCAACACTGATTATAACTCCAGATGACGTTTGCATTTATAATACATGCATAATGCAACTTTATAATATGTTGTATCATCTGATAAATAATCATAACAATAGTTGCATTACATTATATTACTTACCTATTTATGGTTATAACTTTTGTGAGTGCTATGCATTATAACTCCAGATGAAGCTTGCATTAATAATGCAACATAAGGGTATTATGCATAATGCCTTACAAACAACCTTATAATATGTTGTATCATCTCATTAATAATCATAACAATACTTACAATACATTATAATACTTACCTATTTATTGTTACACTTAAAGCTTTTAAGAGTACACTGAAAAAAACATTGGAGTGACATTTACTTAAAAAAAGCTAGGCAACTTTTTCCACACAGAAAGTGCTTGTAATCTTTACTCGGGCTATTTCAAAGTAATATTTACTTACTTGCAATTACCATTGCATCCAATTACAAAACCCAAGTGAACATTGCTGATATTTCTGAGTTTTGCATGATGCACCCAGAATGCATTGTGGCATGAAGCATGTCACCATTGTTGAGATTCTTAGGCTGAATCTTGATCTCTGTGTGTGAGAAAAGCTCGCAGGAGTTCAAAGTGCTTAGTGTACAGTCTGTTATAAAATGTATTCGACTCTTTTGGTTAAAACTGTGCTGGATCTTTTCTAGAATAAAGCAAGGTTAATAGTGTATTGCTCATACTCAGGTATAAGATCGGTGAATTAAGCCTCTACACAATGATCATAATCTGATCATCAAGCGGCCAAAAGCATCTGATCGTGTTTTCTCTGCTTTTCTTGCCATAGCAAACTCAGTTACAGCAGTGGAGAAACACTAACATTAAAAAGTCGACCAAACTGCCCAACTAAAGAAAACACTAATCGCCATAATGGTGACATTAAAAACTCTATTAATTCTCAATAAGAGCTTATGTAGCTTTAGCTATCGTTATTGTGATTAAACTCACGTTCAATTAAAAGTCAAAACTTATTGAGAATAAGTCAGCCATATAAAAGCAACTTCCCAAAATGACCGTCTCTGCCACCACTGAACAAGTGGGATCTTTGCGAAAAATCTGTGCGCATTTTCAAATGCACTTTGCTTTTCAGATTAAAATGTACTTAATATTTTAGGTGAATGTGCTGTGACTATAAAACATTAAATATTATTTGTAAATATATGATAAAATGTACTATTTTTTCTCAGTTAAGTTATTACATGAATAGACTGTGTAAATTTTACTTAAGATATATAGTTCCAACTCAAACTTGATTTTACAATGTAATAATAACATGAATTAATGTAATAGATTTTACCATAACACAAAGTCATTTTTTTTACCATAACACAAAGTCATTTTTTTTCAGTGTACAAAGCTTTATGACCCCAGAGGAAGCCTGCATTTATAATGCATCATATGGGTATTATTAATGCATCATAAGGGTATTGTTAATGCATCATAAGGGTATTATTGATGCATCAAAAGGGTATTATTAATGCATTATAAGAGTATTATTAATGCATCATAAGGGTATTATTAATGTATTATAAGGGTAATATTAATGCATTATAAGGGTAATATTAATGCATCATAAGGGTATTGTTAATGCATCATAAGGGTATTATTGATGCATCAAAAGGGTATTATTAATGCATTATAAGAGTATTATTAATGCATTATAAGGGTATTATTAATGCATTATAAGGGTAATATTAATGTATTATAAGGGTAATATTAATGCATTATAAGGGTAATATTAATGCATCATATGGGTATTATTAATGCATCATAAGGGTATTGTTAATGCATCATAAGGGTATTATTGATGCATCAAAAGGGTATTATTAATGCATTATAAGAGTATTATTAATGCATCATAAGGGTATTATTAATGTATTATAAGGGTAATATTAATGCATTATAAGGGTAATATTAATGCATCATAAGGGTATTATTAATGCATCTTAAGGGTATTATTAATGCATTATAAGGGTATTATTAATGCATCATAAGGGTATTATTAATGCATTATAAGGGTATTATTAATGCATTATAAGGGTAATATTAATGCATCATAAGGGTATTATTAATGCATCATAAGGGTATTATTAATGCATTATAAGGGTATTATTAATGCATTATAAGGGTATTATTAATGCATTATAAGGGTATTATTAATGCATCATGAGGGTATTTTTAATGCATTATAAGGGTATTACTAATGCAACATAAGGGTATTATTAATGCATTATAAGGGTATTATTAATGCATCATAAGGGTATTATTAATGCATCATAAGAGTATTATTAATGCACTATAAGGGTTTTCTTAATGCATCATAAGGGTATTATTAATGCATTATAAGGGTATTATTAATGCAACATAAGGGTATTATTAATGCATTATAAGGGTATTATTAATGCATTATAAGGGTATTATTAATGCCTTATAAGGGTATTATTAATGCACTATAAGGGTATTATTAATGTATCATAAGGGTATTATTAATTCACTATAAGGGTTTTCTTAATGCATCATAAGGGTATTATTAATGCATTATAAGGGTATTATTAATGCATCATAAGGGTATTATTAATGCATTATAAGGGTATTATTAATGCATTATAAGGGTATTATTAATGCACTATAAGGGTATTATTAATGTATCATAAGGGTATTATTAATGCATCATAAGGGTATTATTAATGCATTATAAGGGTATTATTAATGCATTATAAGGGTATTATTAATGCACTATAAGGGTATTATTAATGCATCATAAGGGTATTATTAATGCATCATAAGGGTATTATTAATGCATCATAAGGGTATTATTAATGCATTATAAGGGTATTATTAATGCATCATAAGGATATTATTAATGCACTATAAGGGTATTATTAATGCATCATAATGTCACGTACACACAAAGGAAATGGTGCGAGGACTCAAGTGCAGAAAATAATATATTTATTTATAACAAATAAAACAAACTCAAAACAAAACCCACGAGGGGGAAAAACACATAATAGAATAATAACATATAAACTTAAACAAACCAACAGAATCACGGGGAGGACGGAGGACGGAAGACGCAGACATTACACAAGGATCCAACACAGACTGACAAACACAAGGAGCTTATAAAGGGTACCAACAAGGCAGATAATGAGGGAGAACAGGTGGGGCAAATTAACCAATAACACTAATCAGATGACAAGGGGGAGGGATCTGACAATGACACATGCTCAACATAACAAACCCACATGTGCACACAAGACAGGACAGGCATGTGACATTACCCCCTCCTTAAGGAGCGGCTACCAGACGCTCCACTAGGGACGGGCGGGACAGACCAGGGCGGCACGGGAGGGACAGACCAGGGGGGCACGGGAGGGACAGACCAGGGGGGCACGGGAGGGACAGACCAGGGGGGCACGGGAGGGACTGACCAGGGGGGCACGGGAGGGACTGACCAGGGGGGCACGGGAGGGACAGGGGAAACAGACAAGGAAGGAACAGACAAGGGAGGGGTCAACAAGGGACACATGAGGAAAACAAAAAGTTCAGGCACCCAGGGCGGCGCGGGCAGGGCAGGGCGCCGGGGCGGCGCAGGGAGAGCAGGACGCCTCAGCGGCGCACGGAGAGCAGGACGCCTCAGCGGCGCACGGAGAGCAGGACGCCTCAGCGGCGCACGGAGAGCAGGACGCCTCAGCGGCGCACGGAGAGCAGGACGCCTCAGCGGCGCACGGAGAGCAGGACGCCTCAGCGGGGCACGGAGAGCAGGACGCCTCAGCGGCGCAGGGAGAGCAGGACGCCTCAGCGGCGCAGGGAGAGCAGGACGCCTCGGCGGCGCACGGAGAGCAGGACGCCTCGGCGGCGCACGGAGAGCAGGACGCCTCGGCGGCGCACGGAGAGCAGGACGCCTCGGCGGCGCACGGAGAGCAGGACGCCTCGGCGGCGCACGGAGAGCAGGACGCCTCGGCGGCGCACGGAGAGCAGGACGCCTCGGCGGCGCACGGAGAGCAGGAAGCCTCGGCGGCGCACGGAGAGCAGGACGCCTCGGCGGCGCACGGAGAGCAGGACGCCTGGGAGGCGCGGTGAGAGCTGGACGCCTGGGAGGCGCGGTGAGAGCTGGACGCCTGGGAGGCGCGGTGAGAGCTGGACGCCTGGGAGGCGCGGTGAGAGCTGGACGCCTGGGAGGCGCGGTGAGAGCTGGACTCCTGGGAGGCGCGGTGAGAGCTGGACGCCTGGGAGGCGCGGTGAGAGCTGGAAGCCTGGGAGGCGCGGTGAGAGCAGGACGCCTGGGAGTCATCTCCGGCCCAGCGGCGTCCACCGGAATGCGATCCACCAGCACAGGGACCACCGGAACACTATCCACCGGAACAGAGACCACCGGCATCGGGACCACCGGAACACGATCCACCGGAATAGAGACCACCGGAACACGATCTACCGGTACAGGGACCTCCGGAACACGATCCACCGGAATAGGGACCACCAGAACACGATCCACCGGAATAGGGACCACCGGAACACAGTCCACCGGCATAGGGACCACCGGAACACGATCCACCGGTACAGGGACCTCCGGAACACGATCCACCGGAATAGGGACCACCGGAACACAGTCCACCGGCATAGGGACCACCGGAACACGATCCACCGGTACAGGGACCACCGGAACACGATCCACCGGCACTGGTACCACTGGAATACGATCCGCCAGTATAGGGACCACCGGAACACGATCCGCCGGCACTGGGACCACCGGAATACGATCCGCCAGCATTGGGACCACCGGAACACGATCCGCTGGCACTGGGACCACCGGCACAGGGACCACCGGCACAGGCACGGAGGGAGACTTCCTTCTCCTCCTCCGTTTCAGGACCACTGGAACACGATCTACCGGCATCGGGACCACCGGAACACGATCCACCGGCATCGGGACCACCGGAACACGTTCCACCGGCAGCGGGACCACCGGAACACGATCCACCGGCAGCGGGACCACCGGAACACGATCCACCGGCAGCGGGACCACCGGAACACGATCCACCGGTAACGGGACCACCGGAACACGATCCACCAAAACAGGGACCACCGGAACACGATCCACCAGCAACGGGACCACCGGAACAGGGTGCGCTAGAACTGGGGCCACCGGAACTGGGACCACTGGAGTGGGGGCAGAGGAAGCCTTTCTCCTCCTACGCCTCGGGGCCACTGGAGCAGGGACCACCAATCTTGGGACTGCCAGGGCAGGGGCCATCTCCCTGGCAGCTCTCTCCTGCTGGCAGGCGATAGCTTCCACCATTGCCTCAAATGTGCCTCCGTCATATGCCCTTCTGAGCCACCACTCCATGGGCTCATCTAGGGCATAATTAAAAAGGTCCTTGAGTGCAGAGTCACTGAGCCTCAGCCCCTTGGCTGTCTCCAGGAACTTCTTTGCAAAATTCCTAATCTCCATTCCCTCCTGGTGAAGTAGGTGGAGGACTCGAAACCGTAGAATCCGCTCATAGTAAGGACAGGTGGTGAGCGATTCCGGGATCGAGTCCTCTCTCTGCTGAGTCCTCAACATGGTTGGATCCTTCTGTCACGTACACACAAAGGAAATGGTGCGAGGACTCAAGTGCAGAAAATAATATATTTATTTATAACAAATAAAACAAACTCAAAACAAAACCCACGAGGGGGAAAAACACATAATAGAATAATAACATATAAACTTAAACAAACCAACAGAATCACGGGGAGGACGGAGGACGGAAGACGCAGACATTACACAAGGATCCAACACAGACTGACAAACACAAGGAGCTTATAAAGGGTACCAACAAGGCAGATAATGAGGGAGAACAGGTGGGGCAAATTAACCAATAACACTAATCAGATGACAAGGGGGAGGGATCTGACAATGACACATGCTCAACATAACAAACCCACATGTGCACACAAGACAGGACAGGCATGTGACACATAAGGGTATTATTAATGCATCATAAGGGTATTATTAATGCATCATAAGGGTATTATTAATGCATTATAAGGGTATTATTAATGCATTATAAGGGTATTATTAATGCACTATAAGGGTATTATTAATGTATCATAAGGGTATTATTAATGCATTATAAGGGTATTATTAATGCATTATAAGGGTATTATTAATGCACTATAAGGGTATTATTAATGTATCATAAGGGTATTATTAATGCACTATAAGGGTTTTCTAAATGCATTATAATGCATGCATAATGCCTTACAAGCAGCTTTCAACTACGTTGTGTTATCTGATAAATAATAATAGTTATAATACATTATAATACTTATATATATGTGGTTACAAATTTTAAGAGTACAACACATTATAACTCCAGATGAAGCCTGGATTTATAATGCATCAAAAGGGTATTATTAATGCATTATAATGCATGCATAATGCCTTACAAACAACCTTATAACGTGTTGTATCATCTCACGAATAATCATAACAGCAGTATTAATACTTACCTATTAATTAAATGGAGTAAATCCTTGTTATTTAATTTAATCCGTTTTCATGAATAAAACATTATTTGCATTGTGACTGTATTGTACTTTTCCACACAGCTTTATGGGAAATGTCTTATAATCTCTTCCTGAAGGAGCAGACAGAGAGCACCAATATTATGAGCACATTATAAAGCGCTTTAGATGTTTAAACGAAGTCTTTGTTTTCGTCACTTCACTTTAAGCAGTAAAGGACACTCATAAGATGAGGTATGATCCTGTGCAGAAAATAAAAGATGCTATGGGATATATAATACATTAGGACTTAAGTGGAAATGTTTTTGTTTATTATGTGTTATAAATTCATTATTAATGAGAAGAAAATGCATAAAGTTCTTTATAAGGGGTTCTGCATGTTTAATAATGCATTATAAATAAAGCACCTAATATAAAGTGTGACCTAATAATAATATTCTTATATGAATATAATAATAGTCAGAGCCGAGTTACTCACTGAGACTTCATTAGTGACTTATTTCTGGGGAGGTATTAGGCTTATCTCATAACTTCATTAGAGCCTTGCATTAGCTGTCCACAGTCAGGCATTAGTTTGAGCAGAGACAGATGTTTTGCGGATGGCTTTAAACAGGAGATGAATGGTAACGCCTGCTGTATGACGCGCCATTGCACAAGTCTTCATGGGTTTTGCGGTTTCCAAGTAATGTGAGAATGTGAGCTTTAAAGGCACAATATGTAAGATTATTAGATTAAAATATCCAAAAACCACCAGAACAGTGTTATATATTTTGTTGACTTTTGTAACTTATATCACAAATGTTTCTAAGAATATTTAAATCCAGAGAAATTACTGATTTTAACCAGGACACGGACACTGCGTTACCCTTGATTTACGGTTTTAGAAACCCCAGAGCCTCTTTAATATCTGATGTGTTTTATTAGACACTGTTGGGATCATTGATGGACAGAAACTAATGATTGTTCTCCGGTTCTAGTGAGCTGAGCCCACGCAAACAAAATATTGGACAGATAGTGTTTTCATGATTTGTGCATATGAATTATCATTAAAAATATATATCTATATTAAAACCAATCTGAGGTGGGCTCTGTGTTGAAAGGTCTGATGAAGGGCTGTAGAATGCCCCAAACAATCACAAAAATGATGTTCTGCCGTTCCTCTGTGTGTTTGCTCAGCGCTCAGAGTGTGACTGTTGTTCACACTGCTAATAGTAAAGTGTTTCTCAGAATAAAACCGGAAACCGATGGTAACACAGATATGATGTCATCGACCGGCGACTCCCTCAGATGTCGCGGTTCCAGGTGATGTAGCCTACAAAACCTGCCCTGTGTCCTAATTCGCATACTATCCATACTAAATAGTACTCGAAAATAGAATCAGTACGTCCCAAATCGTAGTATGCTGAAAAGATTATTCCAAAGATACCCGGATGGTTTACTATTTCCGGTTAGACTTCGAAGTGCGGCTCGATGCACACTCTAACGGCTGATATTACCCACAACCCATTACGAGTTGGACAAGGATTCGATTAGAACTACAAACGCGGATGAAAAGGGTAAAAAAACTACAAACATGGCGGATGTGCGAGTCTGAAGGTTAAGTAGAGAAGTTTAGATAAAGGGGTTTGAGTGACCAACTATCAGTTTTAACCTGATGAAAATATATTTATTCAGTGCTGTCCACATTATATTTCACATGCAGCAGCATTGAGAACTTTTGTAATGACACGTTTGGTCATTAACTTTTAAATGCATCATTATATTTAAACTGCAAACACACGAGGAGAGTCTCTGCATTAAAGACACACACACACGGCAGATCAACGAGCGGCTACATTTCTCGTAGACGCTCGTTTTAAGCGTCAATTGTACATTTTCTTTACAAAAAGAGTACATAATTTTAGGACGTAGTATAAGTAGGCGAATTGGGACGCAGCAAATGAGAGGGTTCGAATCCTGCTCAGAGGGTTACATGTTCACTCGCAAAAACACATGCGTTTCCCGAGAAACTTTGCGCTTTTCTCGCAAAGTACAGGATAACATGTCCCTATAATATTTCTGCACCTATATCTAAATCGCCACGTTCTCGTTCTCCCGCTACGTGCAGTCAGTACACTCTGAAAAATGCTCTAGAAATTGGGTTGTTTGAACCCAGTGAATGGACCCATTCAAACAACCCAATTTCTGGGTTTGTCGATTTCCAACCCAACTTGGGTTGTTTTTAACCCAGCATTATTTAGAGTGAAATGATCCTGAAGAACCTGATTAGCTGCGTTCTGTGTGTTGGATTGTTTTATCAGCTGACCAATTGAGAATCTAAAGGTCAGAGGTGAACTCTTGGGTGAATTTGAAGCATGGTTGCGTGCTAAAGTGTCATGGCAGCTTTCTGATGAAGTTTGGTTCTGTGAAATCACATGCCCAAAAGTCACATGAGCTTGTTTATTATTTTGGATAGTGACATTTGACAGCAAACGTTAAACTTATTTGTTTTCATGTAGCAGATCGACAGATTGGTATTATCACCATCTTCAGCCTATTTAAACTACAAGCTATATGTCATCATCACCACCCTTTCCGTGAGGATACCGGATTAATTTGGGGAGGGGACAGGATTATCCAGAGGAAAATGATCTATCACTGGCAGCATGCTCTATAAGTTTGAGTCAAATTTGGGAACAGCGCCACCCAGTGGTCAAAACATATAACAGCATTCTTAAAAATAGTTTAAAGTCCCCATAAGATTTAAAATTTAAAAGTATTAGTATATGTAGTATATGTTAGCCATACTGTTATCTATAAGCTAATTTGCTCCAAAACAATGACAAAATTCACATTTAGAAGATATAATTGTGCAAAACTTACAGTTTCTCACTTTTGCCAAAATGGATCAATGATTTTGATGACATCACTCTGCACTTCATCTTCTCATCAGATTTTCTGTCCAATCACACGCTCTCTAGAATCGAAAGCCCCGCCCCCTTCATTATAAATAGACACTGATGCTGTGACTGAAACTGGTCGCTTGCTCACACATACTATTTTCTAGATGGTGAACAATACATAGTGCACTTTAGGTGATAGGGAACGATTCAGAAAGTGCACTATATTACATTTTCTTTATTAATTAGGAAAGTGTATATCTTGGTTTTATTAGTGAAATGTTCTAAATATTTTCTATACAACACCAAACCACACTTTTCTTAAAAAAAATATACACACTATTTTTAATTATGAGCTTAATTTATTTTGTGAAAATTACAAGACCCATGATTAATTGGTATATTGGTATATTGGTATATATATATATATATATATATATATATATATATATATATATATATATATATATATATATATATATATATATATATATATATATATATATATATATATATAAATAAATATATGTATAAAATAAATAATATTTATTATTATTATTAATAGTAGTGGTAGTAGTATTGTGTCTTGAAAGCATTTGGGCATCAATGACCATAAAGGGAGACAACAGATGAAAATGAGCAGGGTTGTCTAAATCTGGTGCATTTCACATATTGTTATCTATTATTAAAGGTGCTCTATGTAACATTTTTTAAGTAAAATATCCAAAAACCGCTAGGCCAGTGTTATGTATTTTGTTCAATTGAGTACTTACAATATCCCAAATGTTTCATATTGTTATGTTTTATTAATGTGTATTGTTATTGATTAAATAAATAAATACTCACCGACATCCCAAACTTGGCAGGATGGTCATAACTCAACTGTGATAGACAAATGACAAAATTATCAAATATTAGCTAAATTTTAAAACTGTCCACTAGAGGGAGCCACAGGATACGTTTTATCTTGACATCAACACAACAGTGTCTATGGATTTTTAAAATTTGGTCATGCTTTTGCTTCTGCTGTCCCGATGACAGCCGGCATGAGAGGCGGGTGCGCTAACAAAGAGCTGAAGATGTTTACAGGACAACCCTGAGTGTCAGAGGACAGGGAAGTCCACACAGCACAAACTTGGCAAGATGATGGTTCATGGTGCCAAATTCCAGCTATTACTCAAAGTGTGATGACATTACTCCAACTCTAGGTGGTGCTACGATAAGAACATTTATGTTTTCTTCGTTTGCTATGGAGTGCTGCAGCCGGCAGGGGTGGTGTATTTTAGCAGGACAAAAACCCGAAATTAGCATTTTAACACTTCTGATTGAATCCTCCTAAAAGTCAATTTTTTTTTTTTTTTGTTTATTTGTTTTATAGGTTTTTGGTTTAAAGTCTGAAATAAGATCTGTGACATGATATACACCAGTAATATTCCATTCGTGATTTATTTTAATGCTTTTATGTGTCTTAAAAAATACATTTTGTAGCAAAAGCCTCTCTGTGTTTGTAATCGCTCCTGCAAATTATTCTAACTCAACTTTAAGGGATAGTTTTTAAATAAAGGCTGAAGGAGTTGTCGGAAGCTTGATGGTGTATACGTTGAAGCTGACCATGGTGTACTTTGCTTATAGCCTAAGCTTTTTTATTTCTGGTGATTATATTTATGCTTAAAAGTGAATAAAAGTTGTGTTCATTTGTGAAAATTATCTTGATGGACAAAACATGCAAGTAACTTTAGCTGATTACAGAGCTTTTTTGTTATAATTCAAAAGCTTATGGAAAAAAAAATCCTTGTTGGAAATTGTTTGGCCTACAAATGTACGTTTTCCCTGCAGCACTATAGGGACCTTTCTTATTTAAAGTCATATAAATCAAGAATTAAAATAACTCATCCTTTCTTTCTTTCTTTCTTTCTTTCTTTCTTTCTTTCTTTCTTTCTTTCTTTCTTTCTTTCTTTCTTTCTTTCTTTCTTCCTTTCTTTCTCTCTTTCTTTCTTTCTTTCTTTCTTTCTTTCTTTCTTTCTTTCTTTCTTTCTTTGAAGAACCATGTTTCCCATGATCTTGCATAACCTTTATATATGAGGTAAAGTGTGATTTCTAGACCTGGAAATGTCATGTAAATGAATAATGGTCCATGGTCAGTCTATTATAAATACAGTTTTTAGCCAAGCTTTAATATTTGATTTAAATATAATGACATATTTTTTGTTAAAATCATTTTCCTTAAGCCTTATCCAGCAATTCACAAACAATTGGACATTTCCTGGGGCCTTTGAATATTGTTGTGGGCCGTAGGGTCAAACAGTCAACCTCCACTAATCAGCCATAACATTAACATTAAAGCTTTAAAACATTAAAACCACCTGCCTTGTGTAGGTCCACCTTTTACTGCCAAAACAGCTCTGATGAGTTGAGGCGAGAAGTTACACGACTACTGATTTATCCTGATCAGTTACTTGTCAAAACAATAGCAGAGTAACTCGAGAACTCGTGGGTTATGTTACTGTAAAACAAAAAGACATAATAATAGTTTGTGTCAACAAGCGTTTATTAATTCACAGCTCAATGTTTGCAACAGTTATGTCTCTTACATGTTTTGTAAAACAAAAATAACAGGTTTAATTTTGTATTTAACATAGGCAAAATAACACACTGTAGATTACAACATTATAATCTTAACAGATCCCAATAATTACCGTCCTATCTCCACAATGGCATGTCGTTGACTCTTATTAGTTATAATGTGTTTCCCTTAGTTCCCTTTCGGGGAACTCGAGCTGCGTCGAAACGCTGTGAGAACGCCTCTGCGTTAATGCGTCGTGAAGCGCCTGTAGAACCATTCCATCGGAAAAAAGATCGATCGTCAACGTGATGACGTCATCGACCGGAAGCTATAAAACGTCTGTGAAAACAAACAGGAACTAGCTTCTGAGCCTTCAGCAAGCGATCTGTGTGAACCTGTCTGTCTATTTGGTGTTTTTGTCTGTCTATTGAAGAGTTTTTCCACCCTTTTTGTTAAATATTTCATATATATTAACAAAACAAAGAGAAAATAAAATAGATAGAGAATTATGGCGAGTGAAAGCAGTTTTAAGAGTTGTGTTCATCCCTGCCCACGTTACATCACGAGTGGGGATACACACTCTCTTTGTGTAGCCTGCTTGGGAGCGCAGCATGCCCAGGCAGCCCTCGAGGGGGCTGCTTGCGAGCACTGTGAGCGTATGCCACTGAGAACGCTGCGCTCCCGCCGGGCACTCTTTGAGGAGGGTGCCTCGGCTCGTGTTCCCCGCGGCTCTGGTCCCGCTGCCGCCGAGGCGGAGCGGAGGCTGCAGTCGTGGGGATCACAATTGGATGTTGCAGAGGGGTTAGAGACGGGCGCTGCCTTATCTCTGCCCTCACCTGCACCATCCAGCAGCTCTTCTCGGGGCATGGAAGCACGCATGGCGGTTTCTTCCCCCCCGAGAGAGTCACCGGTGCTTCATCTGTCCAGCTCTGAGGAGGTGGACGTTGAAAGCATCGAGACTGAAGACTCGCCACTTCAGTCCACTGCATGCGAGGAGCTCGTTGAGGTTCTGACACGAGCGGTGGCCAGGCTTAACATCGACTGGCCAACCGAGAGATACGAGGCAGGAAGTAAACGTGCAAGTAAATTAGACGAGAGATTCCTGCCTTCTCGCGCTTCAGAGCCTCAGCGGCGGGGCTTGCCGTTCTTTCACGACTTGCACACTGAGGTGGCAAGATCGTGGAAGAGACCGGCATCATACCGCGTTTTCAGCCCACAGACTTCGGTCTATAGTAACATCGCTGGGCTGAAACAGTATGGGTATGGGGAGATGCCAAAGGTTGAAGAGACGCTCGCGAGCCATCTCTCGCCTTCCTCGGCATCGTCCCTTAAAGCCCCGTCTTTGCCCACCAGACCTCTAAAAACAACGTCGGCGTTGGTGGGCAAAGCGTACTCGGCAGCGGGTCAGGCGGCTGCATGCCTGCACACTATGGCAATCGTGCAGGCATACCAGGCTGACCTGCTGAGGGATCTGGACAGTAGCGATGCAGTGGGGGGAGATATTATTACGGAACTTCGTTCTTCTGCCGATTTAGCTCTCCGGGCCACCAAAGAGACGGCCAGATGTGTGGGCCGCTCTATGTCAGCCCTGGTGGCCACGGAGAGGCACTTATGGTTGAACCCCACTGACATCAAAGAGAGGGAGAAAGCTTTTCTGCTGGATGCGCCGCTTTCTCCTGGAGGCCTCTTCGGTGACGCAGTCCATACTGTCACCGAGAGGTTCCAGGAGTCCAAAAAGCAAGCTGCGGCGCTCAAGCAGTTTCTCCCTCTCAGGGTCCAGGTCCCTGGGGCTGCTGCTGACATCAAGCAGCCCAAGCCGAGTACGAGCGCCTCGCACAGGGCAAAACAAAAACAGAGCGTCGCCACCCGAACTCCCCCTCAGCGCGGGGACGAGGGGCGGCACTCTCAGACGAGGCCTTCGAGGGGCAGGGCTGATCTGAGGACAGTCCTGATCGCCAAGAAGGCCTCGTCGAAGCGTTCCTGACGCTAGAAGCGCCAGGACGCTGAGGGTGGTTCCCCCCGTAGGGAAACGGTGTTTACCCCTGCCTACGGTACCCGTTTTCCCTGCGGCACCCTTTGGGGGCCGCGCTGCCAACCCCGCCGCAATGCCGGGGCGCAGTCGGTCTCCGCGGGCCACCTGAGGGTGGGCCGCCCCCTCCTCGGAGGGCAGGAGAAACAAAAGGACGCTGAGGGTAGTCCCCTCCGAAGGGAAACGGTGTTTACCTCTGTCTACGGTACCCGTTGTCCTGCAGCGCCCTCTGGGGGCCGCGCGGCCAACCCCGCCGCAATGACGGGGCGCAGGCGGTCCCCGCGGGCCACTCGAGGGTGGTCTGCTCCCCCTTCGGGGGGCTCCCGAGCAGTCAAGTCAGTCGTTCCCTGCCGGTCCGCCGCTTCAGGGCACTGTGCTTGTTGCTCAAAGTACACCAGAGGCCAGCCTCGAGAGGCTGGTTCCCTTAGTAGATTCTCTAGACGAGTGGAAACGTCAATCGAATATATCTCATTGGGTCCTGCAGCGGTGTCCTACCTACAGAGGTGGGCCCGGAGCAGGCTCTGGTAATGGTACAGGAAGTACAGACACTCCTGCAAAAAGGGGCTATAGAGAGGGTTTCCCCTCCCAGCAGGGAGTCTGGGTTTTACAGCCGTTACTTCATCGTGCCAAAGAAGGATGGGGCTTACGCCCGACATTAGCTTCCTTTCGGTCTAGTACTGTCACCCCGCACATTTACCAAGTGTGTGGATGCAGAACTGGCGCCGTTGCGTCTACAGGGCATCCGCATACTGAGGTATATCGACGACTGGCTGATTCTAGCGAATACAGAGCAGATGGCGGTTCAGCATCGAGATGCTGTTCTCGCGCATATGTCGAAGTTGGGGTTGAGGCTGAACGCCAAGAAGAGTGTGCTTTCTCCGGCTTAGAGAACCACTTTTCTAGGTGTGAACTGGGACTCGGTAATAATGCGGGCGCAATTATCGCCAACACGCATAGCATCGATCCTGGCAGCAGTCAAAGAACAGAAGCTAGGCCGGGCCGTCACTGTGAAACAGTTCCAGAAACTGTTAGGTCTCATGGCAGCAGCGTCCAATGTAATACCTCTTGGCCTACTGTACATGAGGCCACTGCAGTGGTGGCTCAAAACAAAGGGATTCTCCCCGAGGGGAAATCCGCTCCGCACGATCACAGTCACGCGGCGATGCCTACGTGCTCTGGTCATGTGGGAAAACCCGGGGTTTCTATCTCAGCGTCCCGTGTTAGGGGCTCATGTTCGTCGCGTAACGCTAACGACAGATGCCTCTCTCACGGGCTGGGGGGGCGACCATGAGTGGTCGCTCATCCCAGGGTCTATGGCAGGAACATCAGCGGCACTGGCACGTAAATCGGCTAGAGATGCTCGCAGTGTTTCTTGCATTGAAACAGTTCCTGCCCGACCTCAGGGGCCACCATGTGCAGACAACACATCGGTGGTCGTCTATATAAATCACCAGGGGGGTCTGAGGTCCCGTCCGTTGGACAAATTGGCACATCGGATCCTCCTGTGGGCCCAAGGGAAATTGCTGTCAGTCAGAGCAGTATATCCCGGGGGTCCTGAATCAGGAAGCAGACAGCCTGTCGAGGCAGGGGCCGAGGCCCGGGGAATGGAGACTCCACCCAGAAGTGGTGGAGCTCCTATGGAAGGTATATGGGAGCTATTTGCTTCGGCGGAGAGTTCTCACTGCCCGCAGGGGTTTCTCTGACCCATCCAGCCCCGCTGGGGTTGGATGCCATGGTACAGGGGTGGCCGAGGCCACCTCTGTACGCCTTCCCCCCGATTGTCTTGCTTCCAGGAGTTCTGGAGAGGGTACGCCGGGACGGGGCCCAGGTACTTCTAGTGGCTCCGTACTGGCCGACCCGAGTATGGTTTTCGGACCTGATATCTTTCCTGGAAGGCTCTCCGATGGAGATTCCGCCCAGGAGGGATCTACTCTCTCAGGCGGGCGGGAGATTCCTGCACCCACGCCCAGAGATGTGGAAACTGTGGGCCTGGCCTCTGAGGGGGCTAGGCTCATAGAGGAAGGTCTCTCGGCCGAGGTCGTAGAGACCATCCTTCACTCCAGAGCTCCGTCTACGAGGAAACTGTACGCTCTGAAAGGGAAACTTTTCTCAGCATGGTGCAGAGAACGCCAGTGGGACCCAGTTAACTGCCCGGTTGGTACAGTGCTGGAGTTTCTGCAGGCAAGGTTCTCGGCAGGGTTGACCCCCTCCACAATAAAGGCGTACGTGGCGGCCTTGGGTGCCTTCCACGTCCCTTTGGGTGGAGTGTCTTGGGAAGACACCCTCTGATTACACGTTTCCTCCGTGGCACTTTAAGGTTGAGGCCTGTTATGCACTCAAGGGTCCCAGCATGGGACTTAGCCTGTGTTTTGCGGGGCTTGTCCGAGCCTCCGTTTGAACCCTTGGAGGAGGTGTCGGATAAGTTCCTCACCTCAGGACTATTCCTTTTGGCTATTTCATCTCTCAAAAGAATAAGAGATATTCAGTCCCTGTCTGTAGGGCCCTCATGTCTAGAGTTTGCGCCGGGGATTTCTACATCCCAGGCCGGGTTATGTCCCCAAGGTTCCTACGAGCCCACGGGGCCCCATTACTCTTCAAGCATTCTGTCCTCCTCCTTTCACAACGTCAGACCAGGAAGGATTAATCTGCTGTGCCCTGTTAGAGCACTAGATACTATGTCCACAGAGCTGCCCTGTGGAGGAAAACTGATCAGCTGTTTGTCTGTTTCGGGCCCCCTAAGAAGGGGCCCCAGTATCTAAGCAGAGGATGAGCAAGTGGGTGGTCGAGGCCATCTCACTTGCTTATGAGGCGGCCGGGCAGCAGTCTCCACTGGCTGTCCGGGCGCATTCAACCAGGGGTATGGCTGCTTCTAAAGCACTTTTGTCGGGGGCTTCCCTCCACGATATCTGTAACGCGGCCGGATGGTCGTCTCCTTTAACCTTCGTCAGGTTCTACGAACTAGACCTGGCATCTACTGTTGGGGCACAGGTACTCTCGTAACCGTGTGCGCTTCGGCTTCACACATACGAGACACTTGGTCCTATGGCGTTGTGGGTATAAGCGTTCTCACAGCGTTTCGACGCAGCTCGAGTTCCCCGAAAGGGAACGTCTCAGGTTACGTATGTAACCCTAGTTCCCTGAGGGAACGAGACGCTGCGTCGCTTTGCCATACTCCCGGCGTGTCCGTGATCACTTACTTCAGGCTTTATCAGAAGTTAGTTCCTGTTTGTTTTCACGGACGTTTTATAGCTTCCGGTCGATGACGTCATCACGCCGACGATCGATCTTTTTTCCGATGGAATGGTTCTACAGGCGCTTCACGACGCATTAACGCAGAGGCGTTCTCACAGCGTTTCGACGCAGCGTCTCGTTCCCTCAGGGAACTAGGGTTACATACGTAACCTGAGACGTTTTCCTGCTCTGTTTAGTTTTGGTTTCAACAATATTTTTTTCCATAGCATAGTATACCGATATTTAACATGATATTCATTTAGCATTAATGGGGAAGGAAATGCTTTCTACATATTCACATAATCAGTTATCTCTTTTAGCTCCCTCATTTGTTCTAATATACAGGTGCTGGTCATATAATTACAATATCATCACAAAAGTTGATTTATTTCACTAATCCCATTAAAAAAGTTAAACTTGTAAATTATATTCATTAATTACACACAGACCGATGTATTCCAAATGTTTATTTATTTTATTATTGATGATTATGACTGACAACTAAGGTAAATCCCAAATTCAGTATCTCAGAAAATTAGAATATTACTTAAGACCAATACAAAGAAAGGATTTTTAGAAATCTTAGCCAAATGAAAAATATGAATATGAAAAGTATGAGGATGTACAGCACTCAATTCTTAGTTGAGGCTCATTTTGCCTGAATTGCTGCAGCAGTGCGGCGTGGCATGGAGTCGATCAGTCTGTGCCTCGGCTCAGGTGTTATGAGAGTACAGGTTGCTCTGATAGTGGCCTTCAGCTCTTCTGCATTGTTGGGTCTGGCATATCACATCTTCCTCTTCACAATACTCCATAGATTTTCTATAGGGTTGAGGTCAGGCGAGTTTGCTGACCAATTAAGAACAGGGATACCGTGGTCCTTCAGGTACTGGTTGCTTTGGCCCTGTGTGCAGGTGTTGGAAAACTAAATCTGCATCTCCATAAAGTTGGTCAGCAGCAGAAAGCAGTAAATGCACTAAAACTGCCTTTTATACGGCTGCGTTGACCTTGGACCTCAGAAAACACAGTAGACCAAAACCAGCAGATGACATGGCACCCCAAACCATCACTGACTGTAGAAACTTTACACTGGACCTCAAGCAACGTGGATTGAGTGCCTCTGTTCCTCCAGACTCTAGCAAAATTTACTAGGTGGTGAGTAGTCACTCAGCAGTCATTTTTCTTTACGTTTACCCTGCTTGATCCCTCTCAGCCTCCCTCTCCCATCTCGCCTACCAAGTCTAATCTTTTCATGAGTTCTTCCTCCTTGGGTTCCGGGCAGTTCCTCAGCTCATCCACAGTTGGCAGGTTTGCCTTGGATCTTCCAGTCTCCAGCATTGCCTAGGTTTGAGGATTCCCGGTCAGCCACAGAGCCCCGGACTCCACCTTGGTCCTCAGACCCATCGGCTCCACCTTGGCCTTTCAGCTCCACCATGGCCCATCTTCCCACCAGGCTCCCTCAGACGTCACCCTAGCTCCACCATGGGAATCCGGTCTGCTGGTTACACCTCTGCCCTCCATCCCTTTGGCTCCACCATGCTACGCCTTCCCTCCGGCTCCAATGCGGCCCTCTGTCGCACTGGCTCCACTGCAGTCTTCTGGACCCCCACTACCGCCTTGGTCCCATGATTTATTTATTTGTTGTTTATTTGAATAGGGACAGATACAAAGTCGACAAAGATTATTACATAAAGAATAATCCGTTGCGTGTATCACAGTGTTTTTAGCCAGGGCTAATTCGCAACACCTGTCCCTAGAAAGGCTTTTAACAGATTAAAACAATGAAGAAATAACCAAAAAAACAAACAAACAAACAAAAAAAAAAACCCAAAAAAAAAAAAAAAAAAAAAAAAAAAAAAAAAACATAAATAAATAAATAAAAAATGTCCAAAAACCAGTTAGCTCCAAGAAAGATAAATGTATCAGATAAGCACATGTCTTTAAACTTACACAGGTCACATTTCATATACTCCCCTCATATGGTATGATTACACTTCTGCTGCTGTAATAACCAAGTTTTTGTAACTTTTTTAAAGGCGGACAGTTGAGTTAAAATTTTTATATGTGTTGGAAGCCGATTCCACAGATTAGCTCCTTTCACAGAAAAAACATTTTGGGCAAAAGACGTTTTACAAAAGGGAACTTTACAGTCGCCACATGTAGCAGCTCTTGTTGATCGAGAAAATTCTAATCTGTTGACAAATTTACACAATGGCTCAGGTGCTAGTCCAGTCAAACATTTAAAAAACAACGTTATGCGTCTAAGATTGACAAAATTAACAAAATTTAAGAGTTTATGTTTACTTAAAATGTAACAATGGTGAAATCGAATAGGCTTGTTATATAAAATTTTTAGGGCACGGTTATAAAGCCTCTCAATAGGCTTTAGAGTAGTTTGGCTAGTCAGGGACCAAACAGTGGTACAGTATGACAGGTGAGACAGGATCATAGCGTTCAGAAACACATGTGCACATTCAAATGTCAAATGGCTCCTGATCATTCTGAAACAGTTCATGCTTGTTTTCATTTTTCTTGAAATCTTCTTAATATGACTTTTAAAATTTAGCTGAGAATCTAAAATTACTCCTAAATATTTTTCTTGTTCTACCTGATCAATAAGTTCACCATTTATTTTTATGTTAAGATCATTTGTTATCCGTGTTCTTTTTATAGACAAACACATAGATTTCGTTTTCCTCAGATTAAGTGTTAAACATGATTTTTTAAGCCAATTAGATACTTTCTCAAGACTTTTAGTCAGTGTATTGCCAATAACAACAGGGCTTTTACCGGACACATAAACCACTGTGTCATCGGCATACATCTGAAGGCCAACATCAGGACACACTTCTCTCAGCCCCCCAGGCTTCTCCCACCTTCTACGCCGCCTTGGAACATCATGCTGGCTTGGGTTATTATCTGGCCCCTTCTGCTCCTGGCTCCACCCTCCCTCCGCTCCCTCATGGACTGTTTTGTTTGCCCTGGACTATGTTTGTTTGGCCTCACATCTTAACTTTACTTTGCTTAGGGCCTCCAAAATAGTAAACCCACCCTGGGTGGTGGACAGGGTCATTATGGGCACTCTGACCGGTCTGCCACTACACAGCCCCATATACAGCTAACTGAAATGCCCATTGTGATCTGAAGCCTTTCTATCATGGGCAGCATTAAGTTTTTCAACCATTTGAGCTACAGTAACTCGTCTGCATGATCAGACCAGACATGCTTTCGCTCCCTTCGCTTAATGTTGTGGCAGATCCTCAGTAGCCAATGAAACTTCCATGTAGCACATTACATGAAAATTGTTTTAAAATACAGCGCAAAATTTAATTCTGAGGAAGGAAAAACAGGATAAAGCAATATTAATATGACCTATACCTATTGTGAATCAAAGACAGTTCCAGATTTAGCAACTGTTTTGTCGAAATACTACATGTGTCAGGGTTTTGCCCTGGCAGCCCTGTCTGTTTTGTCTTTGTTTAATGTTTCTATGTTTGTTTTGTGTCTTAGTACTTGGATCTGTCTCTCTCTGTGTTTGTCATGTGTTTCTCTTGTCCTACCTCCTTGTTTGCCGTTACCACGCCCCCTTGTTTAGTCTGGTCTAGTCCTACGCTGCGTCCCAATTCGCCTACTTATACTACGTCCTAATAGTATGTACTCTTTTTGTGAAGAAAAAGTATATACTTTTGAGTGTGTAGCAGAAAAGTATGCAAGCTTCGGGACATACTACTTCGCCATCTTTAATGGACTCCGTCGCTTAGTTACGTGCATCCCGTCACCGTTTATCTGCCCTGTCAATCATCGTCAGATTCGTCACAGTTCAAATCCTTCACATTCAGTTTAATCTCCTACCGTATCGGAGAGAAATGTAGCCGCTCGTTGATCTGCCATTTGTGTGTCTTTAATGCAGAGACTCTCCTCATGTATTTACAGTTTAAATATAATGATGCATTTAAAAGTTAATGGCCAAACGTGTCATTTCAAAAGTTCTCAATGCTGCTGCGGGTGAAATATAATGTGACAACACTGAATAAATATATTTTTGTCAGGTTAAATATTGATAGATGGTCACTCAAACCCCTTTATCTAAACTTCTCTACTTAACCGTCGAACTCGCACATCCGTCATGTTTGTAGTTTTTTGACGCTTTTTATCCGCGTTTGTAGTTCTAATCGAATCCTCGTCCAACTCGCAATGGGTTGTGGGCAATATCAGCCGTTAGAGTGCCCATCGATCCATACTGTGAATTCGGACCGGAAATAGTAAACCATCCGGGAATCTTTGGAATACTCTTTTCAACATACTACGATTTGGGACATACTAATTCTATTTTCGAGTACTATTTAGGATGGATAGTATGCGAATTGGGACGCAGGGCTAGTTTCACTAATTGTGCTCACCTGTTCCTCATGTGCTCTGGTCCCTTTATATTGTGCTACCTTCCCTCATGTCTTTGCTGGTTCGTTGTGTATGTTTGTGAGCGTTTGCTTGTGCGTACATGTCTCTAGCTCCTTGTCTAGCTTAGTCTAGCCTTTTCTAGTTTTAGTGTCTCCTGTTTTTCTAGCTTTGCATTTATTTTCAGTTTTTTCTTTGTTCCTGAGTTTTTGAGTCTAGTGAAGTTTCTGTCTTTATTTTGCTTGCTTTCTCCAGGTTTTATTTTGGTATTTTTCTTCTAGCCTTATTGTTTAGTTATCTTGGTTTTGATAGCTTGCCTCTTTTATTTTTCCTGTTTTCTACTTATTTTTTAGTTCAGTCTTTTTATAGAGATTGATTTGTTTTATTTATTTTTTCATGTTTTCTAGCTCCAGTTATTATTTTAAGTTTGTTTAATTTAGTCATAGTTCTTAGTTTGTCTGTTTCTTGTTGTCTTGTCTAGAGTCTTGTTGTGTGTGTGTGTGTGTCCTTTGTTGTTTTCTGTCCAGTGTTTTTCCCTGGCCGCTGTCTCCACTGCCTGTCAGCCAAGACTCCTGCTTCTGTGAGAACATCAAGCCTCAGGTTCCTGCCTGGATTGGTCCACCATCGCCCAGCCTGGTGTTGCCTCACAAGCTGTCGTCTAGTTCATTGGCTCCCTGGACTGGTCTCAGTGGTCATCCTCCCCTACCTGTCGTCGTGGTGTCTGTCCCCTGCCCTGGTGTTTGGACTGTCACTCATCCACTACCCTCTTGTGTCTTGTTGTTCTGTCTTATTAATAAACTGTCCTTGTTGATTCACTCTGCATCTGGGTCCTCCACTTCCTGATCCCTGACAACATGTTGCTAACTGTTGCCATCTTTAGTTTTTTTAGTGAAAGCTTAATTTGTGTAAATGTATGTTTATGTTCGGTCTGACTCTTAACTGGATGGCTAAAGTACTCCCTATAGGAGACAAAAACAAAGTTCTACAAAATGAATTACCCCAAATATTCAGTGCTGGTTCTGGGAATGTAAAAAATTTGGTTTTCTTGCCATTAGAGGAATGTGTTTTAAACTGTATTATGTTTGGCATTCTCTCAATAATTCAAACGCCTGCTGAGAACAAGCACTGAAAGAAAGGGAAGTAAGAACACACACACACACTTTCTTCAGCCACAGCCTTTGATGAAATCAACTGAAGATAAAAAAACATGAAATCTCTAAAGATATCAAAAGAGGAGGATTAAACTCCACAAACAGCATTACCAGCTTCACACGTTATTAACCAGACTGAGTTTATTTCTCAGAAATTTGATGTCTACAGCAGTTCTTATTGAGATAAACAGAGGTTTAGATGTTGAGGTTTGGTTGAAAATGTTTAGTTTGAGATCACCACCATGGTGATCAGTCTTTGCCTTGGTTGGGCTCTTGGTCTTCAGTCAAAAATGACAACCATAGGAAATTAATGGGAAATTGATAAAAATACGAACATAGTGAGAAGCAGTGACATCTGGTCCGGCTCCTGCCGTCCCGACTGTTTCAGTTGGTGCCGTGGAGGATGAGGAGATGTTGATTGCTGCATCACAAGGTGGGCTGGAGTCCTCTGAGTATGAGGATTTGGCTGTGCTGCCGCACTCGGGTGTGCCAGCATTGCCCAAGTCGGACCCAGAGTTGACAGCCATGCTTTCCCAGGCAACCCTCCTCCCCGACCTGAGCACTCATGGCTGGAGGATTGTTTTTTGGGGGTGCCGTGTTCTGACACCCCTCAGGACACACCCCAATACCTTTTATCCCGGAAGTCCCGGAGGTCACTTGGTCCTGGAAGTAGCCATTGTCTTCCTGTGACTGTTCGGCGACCTCCTCTGCCTTATCTGCCCTCAATGGGGTCGCGGCCAAAGGGAATGTAAGACCGCCCAAATCATCCCAATGGAGGCTAACGATTGGCGGGTGAAGGTCGCTGCGTGTTCGGTCTTTTCAGCGGGGCAAAGTGATTTTATTCCAATTCCTCTTTATCTGACTCAATTTAATCATAATTTAGAACTTAGGTAAGAATGCCAATTGGTTATTTGGTCATTTATATTTAATAGTTTAACTAGGCTACACATTTCATTATTCTGTTTAACCCTTTGTTGAAATTATGCCCGTTCATAACCTGAATAATTCCAGAGCAAGTCAGAATCAATCAAAGTGTAACAATATAATAACAGTCAGGTAAATGTTTAAAGCCAATTACATAATCAATTCAAAGGTAATCCATATATAACATCCAATACTCTAAAGTAAAGAATGAAATATATACCTGACTTCTGAAAATTAATGGGACATCCAGCATTACGGGCTGACCTGAATAGAGAATCGAGCCCCGATCTCTTATCGACATTCCTTTAAATACCCAGAACTAAATTTGCAGGCTCTTTCAAATGTAAACACGAGTTCACAATGACAATTTGCAATAATCAAGTCCTATAGACTTGTATTGATGAGAGGCCAAATGGCTGAAAGCCACACCCACCATACTAAGATAAGATATCTCTAAACTCTTAAAACATTGATTATCTTTTGGTTAACTTCTGTGGGGATGAGATCTTTGTACCAGTCACACTGAGACATTTCAAATGATATCAAACTCATATAGTACTCTATGGTGAGGATTGGCATTATAACAAAGACGTTTCTGGTGCATTTCAGGTGATCTCAATATGAGGAGGAGCAGGCAATTGGGGGAAGTTTCATGTGAAAGGAAAGGGATGTAAATTAGTATAATTCGTAGATGGTTCACTCAGTGGGATGTTGTCTCGGACAGAGACACTAACTGTATGAATAAGTTCAGATGCTAATTTCCTCTGTTTTCTCAGAGCGATTAGACATTTCGCATCTGCTAGTTTTTTCCAGCCTTACAGGTACACGGGGGTTCCCCCGATTGAACGCTCAGTTGCGATGCAACTGTGTCCGCAGAGCACTTCAATAACGACGGGGGTCGGCGAGACTGCTGACGACTTTTTATTATTCAACTCAAAACACAGCACGCACACTTCAACCTGTGACTTTTCAACTCAGTCTCTCAGGTGGGTGCGTCAGCAGTCCGTCTCTCTCTCTCGCCTACTTCCGTTTCTCCTGGCGTTTAATACTCTCTCCGCGCCCTTTACTGAAACGAGATACAAGTGTTATCAATTTGCGTCCTGTCCGATGCATCGGTCTGCAACAGAAAAGGGAGAGAAAAGTCAGGGGAGTGTAATAGCGGCCCGCCACACAGAGCTGCCTTAACCTGGGTGAAGGCCTGCTGGCGCGGCTCCGTCCACTGGACCTTATCTGGTACCCCCTTTCTAGTCAGGTCAGTCAAAGGGCTGTTGAGGTCCGAATAATTAGGAATAAACCGTCTATAATATCCCGCCAGCCCCAAGAACTGCCTCACCTCCTTTTTGGTCTTGGGACGCGGGCAGGTCGCAATCGTGGCAGTCTTATCAATTTGGGGACGCACCTGCCCATGGCCCAAGTGGAAGCCCAGATACCTTACTTCCACCCGCCCAATTGCACACTTCTTCGGGTTGGCCATGAGCCCCGCTCCCCTCAGCGACCTCAGGACCGCCCTCACATGCTGCATATGCCGCTGCCAATCGTTACTAAATATCATGATATCGTCTAGGAAGGCAGCAGCATATGTCGCATGGGGCCGCAAAATCCTGTCCATGAGTCGCTGAAAGGTAGCGGGAGCCCCGAACAAGCCGAACAGAAGGGTAACAAATTGGTGTAATCCAAACGGCGTTGGGAAAGCTGTCTTTTCTTTGGATAATGGAGACAAGGGGATCTGCCAATAGCCCTTAGTTAAGTCCAATGTCGAGTAAAAGCGAGCCGTGCCTAGCTGATCAAGCAACTCGTCGCCCAGCATTGGATACGCGTCGAACTTTGACACAGCGTTCACCTTGCGATAATCCACGCAAAACTGGACAGAGCCGTTCGTTTTCGGAACTAAAACTATCGGGCTCGCCCAGTCACTGCTGGATTCCTCTATTACCCCCATGTCGAGCATAGCCCCCAATTCATCCTGAACCACCTTTTTCTTGTGCTCAGGTAAGCGATACGGCTGGCTGCGAACCACCACGCCCGGCTCGGTCTCGATATGGTGCTGAATCAGATTAGTACGACCTGGTAGGGGCGAGAACACGTCGGCAAACCCGGCCTGCAATTTCGACAAATCCGTGAGTTGGGACGGCGAGAGGTGATCTCCCCCAGGGACCAGCGCGAGAGATTGGGGTTTGATGTTCGCCTCTGGCCCGAGATCATCCTTCCCCCCGATCACCGTTGCCAACATCACTGATTCGACCTCATTCCACTTTTTCAGGAGGTTGAGGTGATAAATTTGACGGGCCCCGCTCCTATCGGATCGTATTACCTCATAATCTCCGACTTGTCGTGCGACCTCAAACGGTCCCTGCCACTTAGCCATCAATTTCGAGCTCGACGTTGGCAGTAATACAAGTACCTTCTCTCCCGGTGCGAATTTGCGCAGCCTAGTTCCCCTGTTATAGAGCCGGCTTTGGCGGTCCTGGGCTTGCAACAAACTCTCCCTTGATAGCCGCCCCAATGTGTGGAGTTTTGTTCACAAGTCCAGCACATATTGAATCATGGTTTTAAGGATGCGATTAAACCGTTCGACCAAGCCGTCCGTTTGTGGGTGGTAGACGCTAGTTCGAATCGACTTAATGCCCAACAACCCGTATAGCTCGCGTAGTGTACGTGACATAAACGCCTTGATTAGTGAGGATTTCTTTCGGAACCCCCACCCGGGAGATAAGTCGAAATTCAAAATTGCATTCGCAACACTTTTCGCGGAAATGTTGCGGAGAGCCACTGCCTCCGGGTATCGTGTTGCGTAGTCCATTATGACTAAAGCAAAACGATGCCCACGCGCTGATCGTTCTAATGGCCCGATGAGGTCCATCCCAATTCTTTCGAAGGGGACCGGCATTAACGGAAGAGGGCGCAAAGGCGCTTTTGGGGCGGCCAGTGGGTTCACCAACTGACATTCCGGACAAGACGCGCACCACCTGCGCACATTGTCATGAATGCGTGGCCAAAAGAACCGGGTCATGAGACGATTTAGAGTTCCTGCCTGTCCCAAATGGCCCGCCATAGGATTAGAATGAGCCGCCCGGAAAAGCATTTCCCGGCGGCTCTTTGGTACTAATAATTGGGTTGTATCTACTTTGGTCTGAGCGTCTTGGGGCACTCGATACAACCGAACTTTTACGATGGCAAAATACGGATAGGTGAGCGGGAGGGCAGGTTGGAGAGACTGGCCGTCGATGGAGCGGACCTGCCTGAACGCATGTTTTAGAGTCTCATCCTGAGACTGCTCCAGAGGAAAGTCATCGCGGTCCGAGATAATTAGTCTCTCGATCGCGCTCGATTCCTCTGAAGCCGCCTCCCGCGGTCCTGACTCCGTCTCCCCAAGCTGCACCCGTGCCATCCCTAACCGAGCCTTATCTCCCCAAGAGGCATCCGCACATAACGACCCCAATAAAACCGCAAACGGGGGCCAATTGGTTCTCAAGATTATCGGATGCCGGAGGTGGGGACTAACCGCCACCTCTACACTATGTCTTTTCCCCCGGAATTGAATCGTAATTGGGACAACCGGATATTCCACCACATCCCCGTGCACACACCGCACCTTAACCACGCGGCTTGTATCCAATGCCCCCGGTTGAATCAGGCTTTGATGGATGGAGGTTTGGTTACATCCTGAATCCACCAAGGCCGGATACGCACCCCCCTTGATACTCACAGGTATTTGGTACTCGCCAGCCTGATCGGGGGTGGCCTGGGAGACGTCCGGGACCCGGTTCATTGTCCCAATCTCCATCACCGGACACCTGTCCACGAAATGATCCGGGTCCCCGCAACGCCAGCAGGCCAGCCCAGACCTACCCGCCGCTCCAGTGGCAGGGAGTGGGTTGGAGAACGGGCGCGGAGAGAGCGGAGCCCCAGAAGCACTATCCCCGCCTGCCCCCATAAGCCCCGCCCCCCCAGGCGGAGCCCTCAAACCCCCCAATCCCGGACCTAGGAAGTGGGACAGGGCGAGAGAGAGAAACAGAGGGGGGAGAGAGAGAGGTAGAAGTTAGTGAGGGTTCGCCGACCCCCACCGGCGACGTGGGCCGGTGGCACTGGACCCACTCGGCCGTCTTCTTGGGGAGCCGAGTAATGAACTGCTCCAGCACCACCAGATCGATCACTTGGTCCACGTCGCTTCCCCCGGCCAATAGCCACTTGCGGCATGAGTCCCGGAGCTGCTGGGCCATCGCGAAGGGCCGGCCGGCATCGCCCCAGTCCAAGGACAGGAAGCGCTGGCGATGTTGTTCCGGCGACCGGCTGACCCGCTGGATGATGGCCCTTCAGGTCGTCGTAGACCAGGAGGTTCGCCACCGGTAGCTGTTGTGCGGCCGCCTGGGCCTCGCCGGATAGCAGGGGGATCAAGTGCACCGGCCACTGTGCACGGGGCCACCCGCAGGCCTCCGCTGATTTTTGGAACAGTTCGAGGAAAGCCTCGGGATCGTCCTGTGGCCCCATCTTGTGCAGCGGCATGTGAACCGGCGCGGTGGACTGCCCGGCAGCCTCGGTGTGAACCTCCCGATCGACCCAGCTCCGGAACCTCATGCAGTCCTCTTGCTGGGCCTTGACGATGGCCTGGAAGCGCATTTCTTGGTTGGTTCAGAGGTCCAGCAGGGCTTGATGTTGCTCGCGATGTAGGGCCGCGAGGGATGAGATGATGTCCGCAAGCGGCGTAGAGGACGAACTCTGCATGGCGGCGGCGTGGGTCCTTCTTCCTTCCCGGGTTTCGGCACCAGTGTAACGATTCAGTAAGGAAGGAAGAGGACACAGGGGTCAGCGAGACTGCTGACGACTTTTTATTATTCAACTCAAAACACAGCGCGCACACTTCAGCGTGTGACTTTTCATAAACACTCAGGAACAGTTTCACTTCGGGGTTGCGGCCTTTCCGGCTTCCGGTAAACTCAGTCTCTCAGGTGGGTGCGTCAGCAGTCCGTCTCTCTCTCGCCTGCTTCCGTTTCTCCTGGCGTTTTATACTCTCTCCGTGCCCTTTACTGAAACGAGATACAGGTGTTATCAATCTGCGTCCAACCCACTCACTTACCGCTCGTCCCGCGGCTCTCTCTCCCGCTGCAGACCTCGCTGAACCACGCCCCCCTTGCCACAGTGTCGAAGTCCTATAGTGCTGCGGGGCAGGCTGCTGCCTCTTTGCATGCCATGGCTATCTTTCAGGCCTACAAGACCAGGATGCTGTGTGACATGCACGAGGGTAGAGTTGACCCGTGGGTAGTTTCTTCTCCTGATGCGGACAGCTCAGGGATGGGCAGCTCTTTCCAGGAGATGGCAGCTTAAGAGCACGGCACATCATCCTCAATAAACCTGTCTCTTGCGTGATACCCAGAAATTTTGAATATTCTGATCTTAAATGATTTTGACCTGTAAGGTTGCCAGAATAATAATCATACATTGTGTGTTAATAGGCCAGAGGAGAACTGAGTCTGGTTTCTCCCAAGGTTTATTTTTCTCCATCATGCCCGAATGGATTTTTGGTTCCCATTCAGTCGGTCACTCTCGACGCCACGTCAGATGAATAGGAATCTCGCACGCGAGAGCCAATTTACTTTGAGTCTAACTAAACGAGGCAATGCACATTGGCATGCAATGATTGCACCAGGTGCTCATGCCACGGCACGCGGGTATAAATGAGACACAGGTGATTGCATCAGATTATGCTTTTGCATTGGAGTCGAGTGGTATAGGGTCATACCAGATATCACTCCTCACCTCGCAGTTCGACTGAGAAATAGCCTGCCTTTGGAACAGATCTCTTCAGTCGGTGTTGGTGTGACAACACAGCAGCGGCTCGTGTGTTCTTCAGATCATCTCTCTTGTTGTCTTTAAGAGCAACCACAAGGGCTGTTTTCACAGCTGGTTTGGTACGCTAGGTGGAGAGCGCTAAAAAGGCGCTGATGAATGACTTATGTTCTTACTGCGGGAACATGACCATCTCGGAGTTGTGGTCGAGACTGAATCTTGCAAAAGAGTTCCTCTGCCGCGATCTAACCACCCACAAAGGGTTATTTCCGGTATTACCGCGGCCGATTTGAAGTGAGCGCGCTTCCCCCAGGGAACCAACCTATGGGGAATCCACACTCCTCCCATGCTCCGCAGCCAGTAAAGCTGCTGTTGGAACGAGGTGGGCCGTGTTAGGGGTTAACAGCTTATGACCCAGGACCAGTAGTGAAGAAATGAAGACAGAGTCAGGATTCCAATTAAATAAAAGAAAAATTTACTTAAGAATAGTTTGCAGTTTCAAAAGCAGAAGCCAGCTTCAAGTCTCACAAGGAGTTCGTAGGCCGCGCTCCCTCTCTCACCGTCTCGTTGCCTCGCCCTATCGTACATACAATTGTCCCAACAGTTATACCGTTTTCAAGGTCTTATCCACGTCATTACTGCGATGTGGATGGTTCTGATTGGCTCAGAGACAATGCACAGTCATGGTAAATTTCCACTCGAGTCAGTTAATCTGATGCACGTTTCCACTGACGTGTCACTTGTTGATGCTTTCACCCAGAATTAGGCCCGTAGTGACCTTCCGGTTCATGAGCAGGCGCCAGCTTGCCCAGAACAACAAGTCCACCCATCTCTTAGGGTGCCCATTGTACACCATTCTGATCTGTAACACAGAATATTGCGCACATACACAGATGCACAGTCTCTCCAAGGTTGGAGCTGATTAAGCTCCAGTTCTTACCAAAACATACTGATAACATGTGCTTTCTTTTAGTGAGAGGAACACACACTAGTACAGGCAATATTCATCTTGAGTCTTTAGTGTTTCAGTAAAAGGAAATATAAAAGGAATAAAACATAATAAATTAAATGAAAGACAAATCCATATTTCATATCTGGAAGCCGGGCTAAGTGAGCAAACGCTGTTACTCCACTCCTGACATGTTAGGGGTGTGTGATACCTCCAAAATCCAAACACATGACCTTGTTGCCAGTGTTTAGTGACACATCACACATCTCTAGGCCAGACCCTCAGTCACTCCTCAGAGACCAAATACACACTTTAGAAAACAAGAAACTAAAACAAAATCATAACTGGATAGAATCATTATAATAATATAGGATAAATATTGATTAAAGTTTTGATTATGAAGTTAATTAGGATATGAATATATACAGGTATATTGAAGCGGCAGTGGATTTCAGAATCCCCCCCCCCCCTTCACTCCCTCCTAAAGGCCAATTTTAGGGTCCCAATGACCCCCTAAAGTTGGTCTACCAATTTAGGCCGCTTCATAATCTTCCATCCCCCCACTTTTTAGTTTATAATCTTTGAAAAAAAGAAAATCTCTTTTCCCCTCGGGGATTTAACTTCAACCATTATTAATCTTATCTAATTTGGTTTTATCAATGGCTTGATTGATTACAATAAGCACACATTCATCCTCAAGAGGACACACTACATTAGCACCCCATGTTAAATACCACCCCATTATAAATACCAAGATATCTCATCTAAAAATAGGGATTTTAAATACATTTCTTTTAAACACAGACCTTCTTCATCTTCAAAAACAACAGTGGTCTGAAATAAAAATAAACAAAATAAATAGGCATCATAATCCATCCAAGTACATTCAGTCTCTGCATAAAACATCCTTCAGTTTACAGTCTATATACATGTACCATCTTAATTTCACATCCTATTCATTTCTTTCTCAAACATGTACATGATTTTACTCAAGATTTTACTCATTTTACTCAATGGGTTTCTTGTTAAACCCATTTTCATAACACATCTTTTTCTTTTCCACATAGATTTCCACATACTCAAATCTTTTTGTTACACTTGCTTTTTCCATCAAATCCAGTTTTTACTCATGATAGCCCACATCAATTTTTAACTTAAATGAACATAACCATAAAATTGTTAATGTTGAAAACTTCATCAAAATGACATAATTATCCATTTGTATAACATTCAATCAGCTTGTTCACATCTTTATCTCGTGACATTGTGCTTAATCATACTCAATACCAATTATTTTTCAAAATAAATTTCCAAACCCATGTTATTTAGTAAACCATTCAAAATCTATTCATTAGGGTTTCCTTTAAAGTAACATTTTTCTTTCAATGTCTTGTCCATTAAAACTCTTTAGGCGTAAGCTCCAAATGACCAAAATCTTAACCCTGTTGATTCATGCCATCTGGCAGTGATACTTCTCATCAAATCCTCACTAGCCTTCCTTTGCCACTTACACCAAAATTGTTATAATTTTACCAAGAACTTCCAAATTTCCATAATCTCCCATATTACTTTATAATGTATTCAAATTTGTTGTCATCATCAATTTCTTTAAAACTGTTTAAAAACAATCTGTATTTTGAAAATCATTCATTGTTCAATATTAACTTAATTTGATGTAAAGTGTTCATACATTATGTCAGAAGTTTTACTTTCACAACATTAATCTTTAGGGCTATTTCTCTGTCATTTTGACTCAGATTATTCTTTATCAAAATAGTCTCCAGTGCAGATGCACCATGTGATCATTATTGTTTCAGCCTTATCTCTACTGCTCTACAGAAACCAAAATATTATTCTACTCATCTCCTAATCCCAGTCACACACAAAAAAGTTAGTCACTTGCTCCTTTAACATTTAGACATTATTACTAGACATCTAATGTCCTGCATCCATTTAAGGGATGAAAAATCAAAATCAAACTTTTTCTTTTAGAAGTTATCTTTTTGGTCGCCCTTCTGCCTTCAGAAATATGAGGGAATCTCTGGATAATTTAGATAGTGACTTCAGCCAATTTGTCACTTTGTCTCTGCCGTCAAGTTTCTAACATTTATGTTTATCATTTCTAATCAATTGAATATTTCAATTTAAACCCTCAGTTAAATTTGGACACGGGTGTTTAACCCATTAAGAAACGGCAATCTTTAACTTTATAATTCCACTTCAACTAATCCAGAGATTAATTCAAATCAGCATCATAAATGACAAAATTAGTCATAATTACCAGTAACGGACAGAGCTGGATACCAGTCCACTTAAAGCTCGTCCAATGTTCTGGATCAACTTTCCCAGATTCCTTCAGAATTAGTAGTTTCTTTAAAGGTTGTTGTTTGCCTTAACCCATCTGTAATGATAAACACTCATTCCAGAGGTTAATGACCTCACACACACTATCAGGACAGAACAGTTTCACAAACCAACACATACAAAACATAAAGTGCAGTCATCAACAAACATACACACATTAAACATATAATTTTGAATTGCTCATTATCAAAATTAGCTTTTAGTGTTAACTAAAAAAAAAATTATAATATTTAAACTCAGTTCTTACATGGTTTCTTAACCAATTTTCAAATCATGTCTGTTCGTTATTCCTTCATTTTTAGAGAAGTCAGCTGGGTTGTTTTGGTTCTGATATCATTGCTTTTGTTTTGTTTCAGCTTTAGCACGACGATAACATACAGAGCACCATTCCTCCTTCTCAAGCAGTCTCTCTCTCTCTTACACGGATAGTCTCTTTTATTAAATTCATTAACCTTTAACCTTCACAAAGTTTATCCTTAAAGAATAAATTTGTATCAGAAATTTAAATGTTTAACTTTCCAATTAGAGCTATATAATCATCTCAAAATAATTTATGCTATGATTTTTTTTTCTTCTTCAAGTTACTTTAGTTAAATACCTTTTGTTATCCAGACCTCTTTAAACTTCAACAGCTGTCCTTATCTTTAGACACCACCATGCCTTCAAATTCTCCGCTGCCATATCTAATGACCTGCAGGATTAAACTCATGATATGGAAATATTAGTTCAATATCACACAGTTTTACTAATTCAATTAATACTTTTTTTTTTCTTTTCTGGTCTCCACAAAAGTTATTGACAATCACCTCATGGTCTCAGCTGGCTCTTGAATGACCTTTACCATCATAACTTTCAGTCAGGGTCTTCCCTGGCATTCACAAACAGTGCGGTACTTGAGTGAGCGGTATAGAGGAGCCATTATTAGGGCAGGCCGTGCTGTGTCCTGTCTGGACTCTCGGCCCCTACAACCACAGCGTCCCCCCTTACTGATGCTGCTGGCCTCACAGACATCGGTTCAACTCTCATACACACCTCACATAAAAACACCTCCCTTCTTGGAAGTGCCCAATGGCGGTGACCCCCATGTCTTAGGTTGTCCCCCTGCTGGCCAAAAGAGGATCTTACCCGTCTTCGGCAAATCACCCTCATTCACATTGGTCATCGCTTGAGATCTTTGACCCTTAAAATGGATCAGATGTTTTTCTGGAGTCTTGGGGAAAGTGCATTCAAGAGTCACCAGAGCCATTTAGTCTGCTTACTATAGGTAGAACATGGAGACAGGTTAATCGTAACACTACTTAATCACTGATATCAATTACATCTTCGAAACCGCAACATATTAGTGCGTAGATTATACTCAGTGAATTTAGCCATAACCACTGTCCATGCAATTTAATGTCCTGCATGTTGACTCTGACCTGATCCATTGGTCCTGTGCATGGTGGAGGCTAAGATTAGACAAAGATGTTACTGGTCATGGGATAATTTATTTAAAAATTTCAACTCATTAAAATTCTGTATCTAAAAACCTTTATTAGCTTTATTATTGCCCTCCTAATGGCACTTTCACTCTTTTTAACAAATCACTGTCTCTATGATTTTCAACTGATGCACTGTGCTTTTACTATAAATCTCTTATCACCTAAGACACAGGCTCAGATAACAGCATTGAGCTGGTTTTGAATGAGAGAGAGACTCTGAGTTATTCAGGATGGTTCACTGTGTTTTCATAAACTTTAAACTACTCACACTAGCTCAGCATAAGATCTGGCTAGAAATTAAAATTGTTTTCAAATAAGACATCAAACATTTCCTTTAAACTCTATCCTTAGACAGAGATCACAATTTTAATTAATCATAATTTTATTTGTCTTTTTCCCATACAATTAATTTAGAAACTATACATTTCTCAGATTAAGTCTCTGTTACTCTTTCAAGTTTGTCCATAGCACCAGAAATGGTGGGGGCCAGATTCAGATAAGCGAATTGTTTTATTACAGCTCTGCACCAGCTTATCTTTTTGAAACCAAAACACCAGCATCTGGGTTTTTAACATATTAACACCAATTTATCTTATAAAACAGTGTTTTTACCAACATTGAGGCAAATTAACATTATTAGAATTTTTCAAGAGTTAGAGTAACAGGAACCACCTTTTTCATAAATTTGTCTTTTAAACTTCTACGTTACATTTTCTTGCCTCACGTTTTTCAGTCAATATCTTTAATTTTACCTCATAATTTTAATAAATTGTCATAGATCTTTCCTTCAAAAATAATTACTTAAGACCTTATATTCATATTTCATTATTTTGTTAGACAGAGTGTAAGCCACTTCTTTGTTACTTTTTACTTTGTTTTATCTACAAAATTTAATCTGATGGGCTGATTTGCCACCATTTCTACACCTTATGGGTGGGTGGTTACAGTTACATACAAAATGGCCCTGCTGACCACAATTAAAACACTCTGTCATTTAGCAACTGGCATGTTTCAGTCTAGTTCCCAGTCTGTAAGGCGGTGCCTAAAGCGGCACTCGCTCGGACAGTCAGAGAAGAGAAGAGTGCGCGAGAGGGGAGGGGGCAGATAAGACTGGCTGCTTACACATCTTGGTGTTTTCGCTTTTTCAAAAACAATCTCAAGCCCTTTTTTTTTTTTTCAGACTACAACTCAATTCCAGTAATTTCAGACAATTTATTACGTTTGGCAATCAGACTATACCATCCCTCAGTAATCTTCTGGGATTTTTCTTTCAGGGGTTAAACCCCACCCATTCTACAAATTCATTAATAAGCACTCTTTGTTTGTAGCCAGTCAAGTTGCTATTTAACTTTTCAGTCTGAATTAAAACCTTGCTGCCATGTTTAAATTTTTTAAAATAAATATGCTCTGCAAATTTCTTTTAAGTGAGGGCTTCAGAGCAAAGCTAGTTACAGCATTTGCTCTCTTTCATTTCAATATATATTATCAAGACTGTTCAAGTTACTGATCATGTCACAATTTATCAGCCATATTTTAGTCAAAGTTCATACTCACCGAAACAGCAAGAGATGGAGGCGGCGATCTTTACCCAACACAGCTGTGGCTTCTGCGTGATGAAACTGCAAAGGACACTTGTACGAAAACGTCACACATACTGGTCCGTGCCAATTTGGGTCACAATTTTTATTTTACTCGGGATCGTTCCAGATGCATCACTGGCAAAACAACTCCTGAATCAATTTTTATTTTGTTTAACTAATAACTAATATTTTATTCCCTGACTGCCTGATTCACTAAGTTCTAAACTCTAAGTTCGGGGTACCCCTATCTGAGATGGAAGAGAGAGAGCAGGTTTGCGATGCCCCCTGGTCCATGTGACCGTCTCTTAAGACTCTAACTCAGACAAACAGATCACACACCAGAGAGACGTGCCCCTGTAGAGGTGGTGCTACACCAGTGGCCCCCAATGGGCTCTCCCCTGTATTAGACACGTGTCTTGCGCTGTCTGCTACGCGTTAGCCGTTGCCCATAGTAACGTGGCGTGCTCTCAGCGACCTTCTTATACCCTTATGCTGTTCCCAAAAAACAAACACTTAGTATAATTAATCCCCATTCCTATCGAAATGAAGCTCTCTCGCTCCCCGTACCCAATCTCTTCCAGTCAGACAGCCCTAACCAAATAATTAAAGCTTTCTACTACCTTATTTGTTGTTTTGCCAGGGGTGTCACCAAGGAATCATTGCCCGCGCATCCTCCACCAAAACTGTTAGGGGTTAACAGCTTATGACCCAGGACCAGTAGTGAAGAAATGAAGACAGAGTCAGGATTCCAATTAAATAAAAGAAAAATTTACTTAAGAATAGTTTGCAGTTTCAAAAGCAGAAGCCAGCTTCAAGTCTCACAAGGAGTTCGTAGGCCGCGCTCCCTCTCTCACCGTCTCGTTGCCTCGCCCTATCGTACATACAATTGTCCCAACAGTTATACCGTTTTCAAGGTCTTATCCACGTCATTACTGCGATGTGGATGGTTCTGATTGGCTCAGAGACAATGCACAGTCATGGTAAATTTCCACTCGAGTCAGTTAATCTGATGCACGTTTCCACTGACGTGTCACTTGTTGATGCTTTCACCCAGAATTAGGCCCGTAGTGACCTTCCGGTTCATGAGCAGGCGCCAGCTTGCCCAGAACAACAAGTCCACCCATCTCTTAGGGTGCCCATTGTACACCATTCTGATCTGTAACACAGAATATTGCGCACATACACAGATGCACAGTCTCTCCAAGGTTGGAGCTGATTAAGCTCCAGTTCTTACCAAAACATACTGATAACATGTGCTTTCTTTTAGTGAGAGGAACACACACTAGTACAGGCAATATTCATCTTGAGTCTTTAGTGTTTCAGTAAAAGGAAATATAAAAGGAATAAAACATAATAAATTAAATGAAAGACAAATCCATATTTCATATCTGGAAGCCGGGCTAAGTGAGCAAACGCTGTTACTCCACTCCTGACATGTTAGGGGTGTGTGATACCTCCAAAATCCAAACACATGACCTTGTTGCCAGTGTTTAGTGACACATCACACATCTCTAGGCCAGACCCTCAGTCACTCCTCAGAGACCAAATACACACTTTAGAAAACAAGAAACTAAAACAAAATCATAACTGGATAGAATCATTATAATAATATAGGATAAATATTGATTAAAGTTTTGATTATGAAGTTAATTAGGATATGAATATATACAGGTATATTGAAGCGGCAGTGGATTTCAGAATCCCCCCCTTCAGCCGTCCTTGAGATGCGCACCACCCGTATCCTTTGGTGCTCACCGGGACGAGGAGATGTCCATCGCTGCATCGGAGGGAGGGTCGTGCGATGTCCACTATAGTGGTCCAGGAGTGCAATCTCTGGCTGTGTCTGGCAGATATAAGGGCAAGATTAGGTTCCTTAATGCCCCCGTGTCCCAGACCAGCCTCTTCGGCGACACGGTCCAGACCATCACCCAGCAGTTCTCGGCCGCACAGAAGCAGACTGAGGCCATCAGTCACATTATGCCGCGGCGGTCAGCTTCTGTCTCCACCCTGCCGCTGGCAGCACCTCAGCCAGCTCATCGCCAAGGGTGGCCTCCTGCATCTGCCTCCACTCGCACGTCAAAGCAGCAGCCTCCACCCAAGCGCCGTCGTGAAGCTGGGCGCAAGCCGGCCATCCAACCCGTCCAGGCCGCTCCGAAGAGGGGTAAAGGCGATCCTGAGACGGGTGACCGGGAGATGTGGAGGACTGCTCATCAGGAGACGGTGACCGCACTGCTCCAACCCCGGAGGAGGGCCGGGCGGAGAATCTTGTGTTCCATTTTATTTCTGTTCAGCCCCAGCGGTATCCAGATTTTTTTTAAAAAGAGCAGTTTCCTTCATCTCCGGGTCCCCAGGGGACTCGGAGAGTTGTGGCCTGTCAATTGCCAGACCACACTCATCCTCTTCCTGTGTCGTCAGCGGGCAGCAGCTGACGACGCACGGGTGCTCCCCAGTCCGTCTCGTTGGCTCATTCGGACCATCATGCTCGGCTATGCGATTCAGTTCATCTGGTGTCCCCCTAGGTTTACAAGCGTCCGCTTCACTTTGGTGAAAGCTGCAGACGCCCATGTCCTGAGTGTGGAAATCGCAGTCCTACTGGCGAAGGACGCGATAGAGCCGGTCCCTCCAGCTGATATAAGGACGGGCTTCTACAGCCCGTACTTCATTGTACCCAAGAAGACTGATGGGTTACAGCTGATCTTGGACCAGCGAGTTCTGAATTGGAGCCTTCACAGGTTATGTCACATGCCTGTCCTGTCTTGTGTGTACATGTGGGTTTTGTGATGTTGAGCATGTGCTCCTGTCATTGTCAGATCCCTCCCCCTTGTTATCTGATTAGTGTTTGATTTCTCCCACCTGTGTTCCCTCGTTCCCTGCCTCATTTGTTCCCTTTTATAAGCTCTTGGTGTTTTGTCAGTCTTTGTCAGATCGTTGTCATGTCTACGTCTCCAGTTTCCCCGTGTTTCAGTTTGGTATGTTTTGAGTTTGTATTTGTTAATTCTGATTATGTGTTTTTCCCCCGTGTGGGTTTTTGTATTCTGTTTAAGTTTATTTTGTTAAATAAATCCTCCTTTAACCCTCTTGGCACCACGGTCGAGTTTACTCGACAAGATGCGTCATTGAATAAAACGGCCGATTTTGACAAATAGGGTGTCAAATTTCATTCAACCTCCCCTCCACTAGATGGTAGACATGTCGTACTTCATCCCTGACTCATACAAACATCATGATTCTATACAAAATATGCGAGCAAGAGCGCATTGAATCAGTGTAAACAAAAGCGGAGCTGGTGTGCGAGTGAGCTGTTTTATCAGAGCATTGTCAACGCCAGCAAATATTTGCATTAGATTTTTATTACTATAATTATTTTCTAATGGCATCAATAAAGCTTACCCGCAATGAAGTGTCAGGTCTTCTATTCGCGGACCCGGATTCTGAAGGGAAATATGAGATGACGGTGATTCTGAAAGTGAAACTAAACCTAACGTTACACTAAGCACAAACGGTGGATCATTTGCCCAATGTAGATGGTCCTTTGCCCAATGTCAATGGTGGGAACAATGTTCCCCCGGGGTCCGAGTGTTCATCGCGAAGTTAGCAGGTGTGTTAGTGTTGAGAACGCGGCGGCCGCGGGAGATTTTTGCCGCGCTCACCATGAAGCGCGCGTCTTCTCACCGCGCGCATCTCCGCGATCGCGGCAACAGTATTGTGGTGCAGACTTTATCTAACACCACTGGGTATGTTAGAAGAGGTCGAAGTATTCATATGCAAGTTCGGGGGAAACGTGGAGGCAGGGTGGGGAGTCAAAATTACAATAACAGTGCTCCAGGCTGTGCAGAATCTGCGGTTTGCAGCGATCGACCTGAAGACGCGTACTTTCATGTCTCGATTCAAGCCGTTGAATCAGGCGTTCGAGGGGCGAGCATATCAGTAAAAAGTCCTACCCTTTGGGCTGGCCCTGTCCCCCTGTGTCTTTACGAAGGTCACAGAGGGGGCCCTTGTGCCCATGAGAGAACAGGGCGCATTGGCTTCACAGCTGAGTCCCAAGATGGGCGTGGCAACACGACACTCACCGTGTGAGCATCACACCAGTCTGCCGCCAAACCTTCAGCCCATGGTCGGACTCCTCGTTTCTTCGGGCCGGAGGGCCTCTTGAACAGTTGTCAGACATGCTGTGGTCTTCATGGATGCCTCGGCCTTGGGCTGGGGTGCCACGTACAACGGTCATGCAGTGTCAGGGGTTTGGACAGGCCTGCAACTGCATTGCCACATCAATTGCCTCGAGTTGCTGGCGGTACATCATGCGCTAAGCCGCCTCAAAGGCCGGTTACGGGGCAAAGATGTACTGATCCGTACGGACAACACTGCGACCGGTGCGTACATCAACCGTCAAGGTGGTCTACGCTTCCGTTGCATGTCGCAACTCGCCCGCCATCTCCTCCTCTGGAGTCAGAATTGTCTGAGGTCGCTTTGGGCCATTCATGTCCCTGGTGTGCGCAACCGTGTGGCCGACGAGCTGTCACGAGCTGCGCTCCCGGGAGAGTGCCGGCTCCACCCCCAGGTGGTCCAGCTGATCTGGGTTCAGTTCGAGGTGGCACAGGTCAACCTGTTTGCTTCCCCAGAAACGTTCCACTGCCGGTGGTTTTTCTCGCTGACCGAGGGCACACTCGGGACAAATGCACTCGTACACAGCTGGCCCCGGGGTTTCCCCCAGTGAGCCTACTTGCACGGACACTATGCAAGGTCAGGGAGGACGAGGAGCAGGTCCTGCTGGTGGCCCCATATTGGCCCCACCGGACTTGGTTCCCGGAACTCATGCTCCTCGTGAGAGCCCCTCCTTGGCCGATCCCTTTGAGGAAGGATCTTCTGACTCAGAGACGGGGCACCCTCTGGCACCCGCGTCCAGACCTCTGGAAACTTCATGTCTGGTCCTTGGATGGGATGCAGAGGTTCTAGCTTACTTACCCCAAGAGGTAGTTAACACCATTACTTTGGCTAGAGCACCGTCTACAAGACAGGCCTATGCCTTTAAGTGGAACCTGTTCCTTGATTGGTGTTTTTCCCGCCGGGAAGACCCCCGAAGATGTTCAATCGCGTCAGTGCTTTCCTTCCTGCAGCAAGGGTTGGAGCTTAGGCTGTCGCCCTCCACCCTCAAAGTTTATGTTGCTGCTATTTCCGCCTATCACGACCATGTAGAGGGCAAGTCTGTTGGAAAGCACGACCTGGTCCTCAGGTTCTCGGGGCGAGACGGTTAAATCCTCCTTGACCTCCCTCCACACTCTCTTGGGATCTTGCTCTAGTCTTCCGAGCACTTCAGAATGCCCCATTTAAGCCCTTGCAGTCAGCAGAGCTTAAGATTGCTGTTGGCTGCATTGGCCTCTATCAAGAGGGTAGGAGACCTGCAGGCATTTTCGGTCGACGAATCATGCCTAGAGGTCAGGCCTGGCTACGTGCCCAAGGTTCCCACTACTCCCTTCAGGGACCAGGTGGTGAACCTGTAAGTGCTGCCTTTGGAGGAGGCAGACCCAGCCCTAGCTTTGCTCTGTCCCAGCCGCGCTCTGCGGATCTACGTGGACAGAACCCAAAGCTTCAGGACCTCAGATCAGCTCTTTGTCTGTCACGGAGGCCAGTAGAAGGGAAAGGCTGTCTCCAAGCAGAGGGTGGCCCACTGGATAGTGGATGCCATCACCTTGGCTTACCAAGCACAAGGTGCACCCTGTCCGCTCAGAGTGCGAGCACACTCTACTAGAAGTGTTGCATCCTCCTGGGCGCTGGCACTTGGCGCCTCGTTGTCAGACATTTGTAGAGTTGCGGTCTGGGCGACACCCAACACGTTTGCTAGGTTCTATAGCCTACGTGTGGATCCGTTCTCCTCCTGTGTTCTCACCTCAAACAAGTGGAAGCACTGAGAGGCCCAGCTCCTTTCGGCTTGCCGCGCCTCAGAACTTATTTTTTCCAGAGATGTGACTCCTCCACCGTGTCGGGCGTGGCGGAGCGCCCGGCATCAGGCCTCTTGCCGCTGAATCCTTGAGAACCGGTATTGGCTTGGGCCATGTTAGCGACCCCTCGGGGATCCCACATATTTTTCCACAGCTGCTCCTCTGGAAGACCGTGTCTTTCCCTTGGGAGAGCCCTCCCTTCTTGGGATGGAGCCCCCTCACGGCGGCAGGATACGGCTCAGCTCGGTCTCCACATAACTCCCCTCGGTATGATGTGGTTCCGCAGCGGCCCCCACGGGCACACTTTCCTAGTGTCATCCAATAGTCACTAAACGGGTCAGGCAAAACAGCAGTGATGGACTTCTCTGTGTAAGTCCCGTCTCATCAGGTAAGAGAGCTCAGGTGGCTCACACAGGGCACTGGAAGCATTGGTAGGGATTCCTATTCGTCGGTAGTCCGACATGGCGTCGAGAGTGACCGACTGAATGGGAACGTCTCGGTTATGTAACCCTCGTTCCCTGAAGTAGGGAACGGAGACACCATGTCCCGTCGCCATGTCCTCTGTCCCTGCCGGGGTGCCAGGCTACCTACTCGGCTCCTCAGCAAAAAAGATATTCTGATGCAATCACCTGTGTCTCATTTATACCCTTGTTGCGTGGCATGAGCACCTGGTGCAATCATTGTATGCCAATGTGCATTGGCTCGTTTAGTTAGACTCGAAGTAGATTGGCTCTCTCGAGCGAGATTTCCATTTGTTGGTACTCTGACGTGGCTTCTCCGTTTCTTCTTTCAGGGAACAAGAGTCACATACGTAACCGAGAAGTTCCTTGCTGTAGCCTTTGGCTTGGCTTGTGAAAAAAACACTAAAATTATGATCCAAGTTATTAAACTAAATATACAAATTGTTACAACCCCTTGACTCGTACTTTGTGAAGAAGCAACATGAATGGAGAGGCCATACACGTAATCCAATTTGCAAAATAATAAGTGTTTAATCAAGAAGACTAACATAAATACAAGTAAGTAAGATTAAAATAAAACAAGTTACAAAAACCTTGACTGGAGAGGATGAGAAAGCCAACAGGATGTCCAAGCAACCAGGACCGCAGAGATCATGCTCCCAGGCTTTTGTCCCAACACGTCATATCTCTTAATTTGTCAACTCGGCCTCTTATAAGCAGCATGGTCAATCACCGTCAATTCTCCACACCTGTGTCACAGTGCTCAACCTGAAACACACACAACGTATACCCAGAGACCCCTGGTGGACAAAATAAAGTACTACACACCCGTGAGTCATCACAAAAAAGAGTTGCGTTGTGGTAAAAATAGTTACGGGTAGCGCCAGCTGATTGCCGAGTGCAACCATTCTACGTCATCAACCTAGAGCGCAAACAAAATGGCGCCGCCCATGGTCCAAATATAAAATCGATTTTTTAAATAACGTAGAGCTTTCATGGGTTTTCTACTACATATTTCAGTAAGAGACATCATTTATGTTATATTAAGCCATACAAGTCTCAACACCAGAGGATCCCTTTAAGACAACATTTGGGTTTACAGTATATGGATAGCACTCACACATTCCTCCTTTTTTGGAGATGGAAAAACAAAGTTCTTTATGACTTGCTGGATTTCTTGTAATTAATAAATACATTTATGAAATAAAAGATTTTGTTAG